>NC_140961.1:98154960-98639960 GCF_056783735.1 Eptatretus burgeri
TCTTATCCGATTTGCATGAAACCAACACCAAAATGTTGACTGTTCTTTTCCCCACACTCTAATACCAATTACAAAATTAAGAGTACAAAGGTCAAGGTCGAGGTCATGAAAAGGTCAAAATCGTCATTTTTGTACAATGAATGTTTGTTTGTTCACAATAAATAACTTATTTAGAAAAACAGAAACTCATGTGTGCTAAATGCCCCTAAAATGCCAGAAAATAATATCTTATAATGTGACCAGTTGTCATCAGATTGACTTGACACCGAGACCCAAAAAGGTCAAGGAGTTCATACAGAAATTGTACAATGTACGTGAATCAGTGTCAAACAGCAGGAAATTTAATGTTTTTAAGCCATCATAACACATTTGAGATGGCAGATGTGGTATGGGATTAAATACCCTCACAATCAACGGTTTCTGGGGGGGGGGAGGGGGAATGTGGTGTTGGCGAAGGTATGCGCTCTACTGAGTGCCCGTTCTAGTTTGCTGGTGTTTCTCACAATGCCAAAAGTTTTTCAGATCTCGTGTTCGTTAAGAATTCAGCAACATCGATTTAGCAAGCTGTCTTGTGCCAAACTTTCCGTAAGTGGAAGGTAACCTTCTTTTTTGTTTGTTTTTTGTTTGTTTGTTGCCAGATAGGGGGTAAACGTTTCTTTTTCCTTTTTTTATTTTTTATTTTTGTCTCAGAAATATGGCATCGTTATTTGTTCGCCGTCTTAATTTTTCTCAATGGTTCCCATGTAATGTATTGCAACATGACTTGGACGCAGTTGATGTATCGTGTCACTATGTTGTAACACTACTTGCGTTGTTTGCTTCATTGATCAATCCCCTGACCTCCACCTCCCTCATTCACCACTCCTTCACCGCTTTAGACCTTCCTTTTCCCCAGTCAGAGGCTAAATGAAATTGTAACTTTAAATAGATTTTTATTTTATTATTAAATCTGTGACTTTTTTTTTTTTTAAGATGTCTTTTGGGACTCGAATGAAATGCAGACTATTTCTCAAGTCAGTAGGCACCATGAAACAGAAACAAACTCTTCAATAATCCATCAAATGGATCATCTTTATTGGAAAACGGTGATTCATCGTCTTACTGACCGTTCGGTCATAAACTCGATGTTCACCATTTTTAATTTTTTTTCATCTGAGAGCGGTTTTCAGCATATGCATCCTGGCATTTGGTTTGATGAAACTGCAATTATGGTGTCCAGATGGTGTGTGAGCTCCAAGCAGGCTGGGCAGCGCGTTTGCCTTGCCAAATTGCTCTTCACCTTCGGTCGTCTGTGTGTATGCACTGTAGCTTCTGCCTTGATTGTGAAACTTATTGAAAAGACGTTGCCGTAAATTGCGCACCATAAAATACGCCTGCTTTCTCTTTGTCTCTTTTTCTCTTTTTCTGTCCTCGCATGCAGCAAGAACTTATGGAAGGAGACGAGGTAATGTGTTGCAGCATTTCATTGGGTTGTTATTTTAACTTGTAATCCTGCTCTTTAACTGTCCTTGGGCATCGTTCTTTTTTCCTTTATTCATTTATTTATTTGTTTATTTATTTATTTATTGCCTGTATTTCATCATTGATCTCCATTTGTGTTCTTTTCGTTTTTTTGCTTCACATGGAATGTGGCATGGCCTTTATCTACTGATGCAAAGTGGCTTGTATCTCTTCTCTTTTCATTTGCATCATATATCGATTTTGGTTTTTCTTCCTTTATGTGATGCCAGATTTGTAAAGTAGAATGTGGTTGTGATGCAAGGCAGCTTGTTAAAGGATGCTGGGTGGGGGAGGATGGGGCGATGGTTGTTGTTGATTCTAATTATTGTACATTTCTTTGAGTTCCTGCTCTTTGAGTATGGCTGTACATGTGACAGATTTATTTTATGAACCTGGACGTCATTGAACACTTTTTCAATCCAAACAAATTAATGCATTTGTCGTGAGCAATCGTTTTTTTTATTTATTTATTTATTTCCAAGCACCTTGCCAATGATGTCCTCCAGTTGAGCATTCACCTGTTGTGAGACTGCATCCAAGTCAGAAAGCAATAAGCATTGCACCAACACAACAGCTGCAGCTGTATAGGGAGGTACTGTGTAGTGCCCCTCCGTGCATTCATTGAAATGCACGTGCAAACTGTTCAGCGTGCAATTTTCACCGGTGCCATTGCATCGGGGCTTTAAGGGCAATCACCCATTTCAGGATTTAACGATTACAAATGCAGCAACATTTTGAGGGAAAATAAAATGGAACAAACCATTTTCTGCCCAAGTAAAATCTCTTCCCATGTTGTGTTTCACAATGTCAGTTTAATTCGGTGGCCCCCCTGTTGCCACACTGATAATGCGGAATAGCAATCAATGTCGATTTTGTTATGCATCGGGGGATTACAACACGATGCAATTCTTTTTTGAAGCTGAGAAGTAAATAATAATATGAAATAGATTGAAGTTGAGAAGTTAAAATGAAATTGGGATGTTTTATTTAATCTTCACTGCAGATATCAAGCTTGGTGTTGGCTCAACGATTAAGGTGGCTGGCTTAAGATCTTAGGGTCTTGAGTTTGAGTCCCTGTCATTCCCTTAAATAACAATATGTGGGTTAACTCAGCCTGTCATCCTTCCGAGATCAGCAAAATGAGTATCAGCTTACTGGTAACAGGGGCACTGCATCAGCAGCACAGCCACGCTTCCAGAAAATTATGCAACCAGCAGCCGCAGGCTGCATATGAAACAACTGCAGATATCTAAAGACTAAGAGTTTTTAAAATGTATTCTTTGATCAGGTACTGAAGATTATTACTCACTCGCAAATATAACCTGTCGCTTCACTTGGGGACTTTTAAGGAGGGTGGGGGGGTGGGTAGGAGAGAGGAGGGAAGAGAGGAAAGAAGGGGAGGGGAAGAGTGACGAAGGGGGGGGGAGCTATGCCTCATCAAACATTGCTATACACTGCGGGAGGGAGGGATGTGAGGAGGGGGAGAGAGAGAGAGAGAGAGAGAGAGATAGATATAAAAAGAGATAGGTGAGGGGTGGAGGTGGGGTTAGCAAAGAGAATGATATGTTATGCTTAATGACCAAACACACACACACAAAAACAAACTCATGTCAGAACAGCTGTACACACAACGACACAACAGTTTGAAAAGTAACCCGCTGGCACATCTGTAAAAACTTTCATGTCCCAGTTCCAGAAAATTTGTGGGAGCATGAACCAAAAGCAATCACTGAAAACATGGAAGTACCACTCACAATACGACCTTATGATCCCATCGAGTGTGAACATCGAAAACAAAGTGTTGCGACCAGTTATCATACTTATGTGCAAAAAAAAAGGAGAAGAAGGCATTGCTTATTGAGGTGTTAATACCAGTGATTTTGGACTAAACGATGCAGAAATCAAGAAAATGACCGAATACCAAGACCTCAAGAATGAAGTGTGAAGATCCTGGAAGCTGAAGAATGCCAAAGTTGTTCCAGTGATATCTCGACCAACAGGAATGATGACAAAGAACCTCACAGAGATATTAAACATAGGGGCAGTACCCCTGGGCGCTCACCTGGTGGTGGCTGGATAAGATAATCAGGCAACCACTGGTAGGCACGGATGACCCACAAAATATATAATGGAGAAGAAAGTAAATACCTATGAATTTTTTTTTAATGCCATGAACAAACCTTGGTACATCACGGGTGATAAAGGTTGTGGTCATGTTTCATCGAAATTGTGTGTCGTTTCAGAAAAGAAAGCAAATACATATTTTTGGGGGTAACCCGCCCGAAGAACCCCTTTGACCCCAATTTTTTTTTAATGTCGTGAACAAACTTTGGTACATCACGGGTGGTGAAGAGGGTCGGCAAGCTTCATCGGAATTGCGTGTGTAGTTTTTGAGAAGAAAGCGAATACATATTTTTGGGGGTCAACCCCCCTAAAATCCCCTTCAAGCCCGATTTTTCTCATGCCATGAACAGACTTTGGTACGTCATGGGTGATGAAGGTTGTGGTGAAGTTTCATCGGAATTGTATCGTTTCTGAGAAGAAAGCAAATACCTCTTTTGGGGGGCAACACCCCTTAAACTCCCTCTGTAAACTCCTTCCGACCCCGTTTTTTTGTTGTTTTTTGTTTTTTTAATGCCATCATGGGTGATTAAGGTTGTGGCCAAATTTCATTGAAATCGTAGGTGTAGTTTCTGATAAGTTGCAAATATTTGTGGATGTATGGACAACGCGCCATCCCATAAGCTCCCTGAAAACGACTTTACAGGTGAGATCAAAACCATCCCTGGGAATATTATTGCAAATTAATTACAGTTGGAAGCTGTCCGGGGTTCAGTGACGATCCTGAAGAGAACCCTCAGCACAAAACTTTGAGAACAGAAAACTTCACAGCTTGGTCCATCAATCGAGACCCCTTACTGAAATGAAGGTGGATGCTTTGAGCCTGTCCTGGGAGGACTTCATTCCACATTCTGAAACCCGCATATGTAGATACCAATCAACGACACACACACACACACACACACACACACACACACACACACACACACACACACACACACACACACACACACACACACACACACACACACACACACACACACACGTTGAGACCCAGGGCAGGAGTATTCAAAACCAACAGCTCATACATTCAGCGACCTTTGCACTCCACCGGTTGGCTCCGAATCTGATTCGTACATGCTACAGTCCCCTCAACAGGAGAGAAAGGTGGGGGAACAGGGTGAGGGTTTGGATAGAGAGATCGTGGAGTGGAGAGGGGAGGGGTTGGGGAGATGGGAGGGTCAGAGAGAGAGAGAGAGATGGGTTGGAAAGAGGGATATGGGTGGGAGAGAGGGAGTATGGTTGGGAGGGAGAGTGGTGAGGAATTCCAGCAGATGTGATGCCCAGTTTATCATCCATCTGAGAGAAGACACACACAGTGATTAATCACCTGGCCTGTGTAACACTGGGAGGAGAGTTTAGAGCTGGGTTGGGATTCAAATCCAGGCGACACAAAGTGAGCATGTGTACCTCTCAGCTTTCCTGCCGTGATGTGGCGATTCCTTACTTCAGAACTGAAAATACTTTTTTTGCCTTTCTACCTACAGTGTAGAACCATGGTATCGCAATTAAAAGTTGTAGAATGTGCCAAGTTGCTTTACCATGCAATGCACAAAACGTTTGAAGAAACTTTTTAAAGCGAAACGTTTAATTTTTATTTGTATTTATCTATGTTGAAGTCACAGGTTGTATAATGGAAGAACAAAAACGGGAAACGTCGTGGAAAATACAATTTCACATTTTCAGTGAGGCAGCCACCGCCTGTTGCACCGCAGAACAACATGTGGCCAATGCAGGCAAGTAGCCCTGAACTTTGTTCAAGTCGATCTGTATGCAGCATTCAGTGATGGTGCAAATATTGTAGAGCGCTGGCTTAAGCATTCCAGTGAAACGGTCAACAAGAAACGGCTCCCTTGGCATGCAATTGGCAATCACTGGACCGTCATATTAAACATGCACCTCCTGGAGATGCCCAGAATGTCAAATTGTCTGAATTAGTCAAATGAACACTTTTCCAAGAGTTGAAACTGCTTGTAAGTTCGATTCTGGAGCTTAAATTTTGTAATTCTCCTTAAATCAAGAGATACTCATGGTGATCTCATGTGCGGAAATAAAATAAAGCCATGAACGCTGACGTCTCCGGGTGTATACAATCATTGCAATGTACCCAGCGATTCATAGCTCTGATCAACAGTCTTTCGATAATATGAGTGAGGAAAGTGGAAAAAAAAACTATCGTTAAGAAATCGTTGCCGCCTATTCAAAGTCAAGGCAAGGTTGAGCAGGCCAAAAAACATGGTGGCTTCAGACCCCAGCGAGGTTACCTAGGATATACCTTCAGATCCAGAGAGCGAGGTGGCCATAGATCGCCTGATAAAGGATATCATTAAATAATGCCGTTAATTATGCTTATAAAGGGGTGTTTTAATTAAATCAAACACCAAATTTTCACTCTTGCACTTCCTTGGAGTTTTCTTAGTATCCATGCAAAGTTTTTAGGCTGCTCGGTTTTATAGTCTTGGAGTTATGGAGGATATACACACACACACACACACACACACACACACACACACACACACACACACACACACACACACACACACACACACACACACACACACACACACACACACACAAACATTTATTAGGATAGATCACTGAAAATTTGAAGATTATTACTCATCACTGAACATCTCAATGTAAACAATCGATGCCTCTTTCAAATTTCTTTCACCAATCCTATTTAGTCTTTGAATTGCATCAGGCAGACTTTGTGGTTAAAAAAAAAATCGTGGCATGTCCCCATGTATCAGAAGGTGATGGCTGCGGTTATTATTAAAAAGGTTTTCAGTAACAACATACTTTTCAACAGCACAAACCTTGACTACCAATACCTTGCCGCCGGCCTTCGATACCTTGCTTCTGCAAGGGCAATAAAAGGACATTTTGATTGCACCTGTTCAGCGTGTTTTGTGCATCAAAATGTGCAGTCTTTCAGGGTTTTATTCTCGTTTTAATAATGCCGTTAAATATTCTTCATTGAGCCTTTCTTTGGAAAAAAAATGTTGTAATTGCAAAGTAATAATCCTCAGAGAAGAAGAATCCCCTGGTTGGCATTTGTTAGGGTTAGAAGCTAAGGCAGAGATTGGTTACCTGCTGCCTTCCAAAATATAAATCAAAATGGTTTTTAAAAGTTTCATTCTCTGTTGTTTTGTTTTGATTTTGAAATGACTGAACAGCTTCTTTTCCTACCGCAGCAGAGGAAATTATTTTGGGACCCCCTTTGGATAATAATTTGATGAGTAGTACTCAGCAATTGTATGCAAATTACTTTTCTTTCTTTTTTCTTGTCTTTTATGCAGTTGCTTTTGTTTCAATTGTACATTCTCCAATCCTAGTATTAATTTGCAATTGGTCACTGGCTTTGACACCAATACAAATTTTTATTATGGACCCCAGGCATAAAAAAGCTACATCTATCGAACAAACGGTTTCAAATGGAGCATCTCGTCACCATTAGAGCATTTAAATTGCATCAGATGTGGCAATAAATGTGAGTTGTCGCTCCCAGTTTGCTGGCTCGATGACAAAAGACACCATTTGCATTTTTGCCTCCACCATCATGACTCCGTTTAGAATTCCGGGCGAACACGGGCAACTTGCTAGTAACCAATACTAACAAAGGATCGTAAGCATAATCATTGCTTGAACTACAGGTGGTTGGGAAAACAAACAAAGTATTTTTGCCATTTTGTGACCAATGCTGAAGGATAGCTCTTTTGAATGTACTTATTTACTGCTCGGAAAGGTCATTGAATGGCTGCAGCTGATGATCCCTCCAATGTATTTCATGTTATTCTCTTATTGCCTATTTTACTTGAGCAAGGTGCTTTGTTGCGATGTTCTTTTTATCGCTTTGACAGAACAAGGACGACTTGGTGTTTTTGTTTTCTGGACTGTCTGCTTGTTCATTTGGCAGCCAATTGTGTCTCAATATGCCCAGTTTTGTTCTTAAAGGAGCACTTGATGAAACAAAAGCAACTTCAATTGAGCTGATAATCCAATTATATGTTACCAAATTAAAAGTGAAAAACAAAATGAGGCATTCATTTATATAGTTTCTTAATTCGCTAAGTTTGGCCATTGCTGCAACGCTTGATCTTTTTAATTGAAAATGGAGTTTTTTTTACAAAGGGTAATTGTTCAGCCTGCAGGTAGCTCTTGGCACTTAATATCCCAAGCAAGCCACTTACATTTGATGTATTGCCTGTCATTTGCAGTTATCCTTTAGTTTTATCCCTCCAGAATGAATGCCCGGTTGCCGAAAAATAGCACCCTTTTCCATCTGGCCTTGCATTGCACTTTGTCGTAGATCTGTCGTCGTCCGGTCAAGTTCAAGCTTGCATGACATGCCACATACATTTAGAGGAAGGAAATTGCTGAATGTTTTGGCAGTTTCATCAGATCGACCTTTCATGTATTGCTTGATTGCTTTGATTTATGCGAGTTATCTCAATCATTTTTGCACTAATGGATGGGATATTCCACCATTGATTCATGGATCCTCAGTTTTCATCTGTGGCTGCATTTTTTGTTGTTGTTGGTTACCATTTGCACATTTGATTTGATTCATTCTCCATTCATGCTTGCTTAAGATTTAGAGCAATGATGCTTTGCATGTAACCTCTCCCATTTTTAGTGTACCAGACATCATTTGACAATAAATTGTGTGCTAACAAAGAATTTCTGCAAGACAAATCACAAAATCTGATCCAATGATGTTTTATAAATATCCAAAAGTGCATTGTTGCACACCTGAGTAAATATATTTGTGCACTTGCCAGTCAGTATATACCCAGCAAAAGTTCTATAAATTTGTTATCCCCCCCAACCCCCCCCCCCCCTTTTACCTCCCCAAGGTCGTTCGTCCTTGTTCCCACTCGAGGATGGCTTTTTGGACGATGGACATGGTGATCAGTCCGCTGCTTCAAGCCTTAGCTCACCCTCGCGCTGCTCTCCTCGCAGCCAGAATGGAGAGCACGGGGAGCGCTACTCACGCAAAGTCTTCGTTGGGGGCTTGCCTCCAGATATAGACGAAGGTCGGGTTGTATTGAGATTTTTCTTCGGCAAAAGTGTGTGTGCGTGCGTGCGTGCTTGTTGTGTCTGTTCATTCTCGGTCCATTGTGCTTTACAGGATGCTTAGTATAGAAACACCTGCACTGCTTTCAAACGTGGTTTTGCACTTCTCTTGTCAGACGTAAATGGATTTCAATCGTGAAACTTTATTTTCCAAACGATTTAAAGTTAACTGTTAATTTTGCTTCAATGCACCCTCTTCATCACTCAGAATTGATCGTTCTTTTTCTTTTGTGTGTTAACATTGTCTACTTCTGCCTCCCCCCCCCAATATCCTTGAGTACATGTTACTTCGTTTTTTTTTATCTTGCCAAAACGAAGTTTTTGCAAGATATGTTAGTCAGCTTGTAGTCACAAAATTGTGAAGGTCAAGGTCAAAGGTCAAGGTCACTTTGTCGCAAATCAGGGGAGTCGACGAAACCCTTATTTTGAGTAATTTTGATCGGATTGCCTTCAAACTTCATGGGAATATAGTTCATGGTCTGGCACTCAGCTGATTAATTTTTGGTGGCGATTGGCCTTGACCTTCATTTGTTTTTTTTTTGTTTTTTTTTTTGTTTTTTTGTCTGTAATCACGTATAAATCACTCTGCAGAGCACAGTTATCATTGGGAATTTTTGTAACTTCGCATGTCAGAGGCCTATAGAGGTCCCTTTCAGCACATAAAATTTTGAAGGTCAAGGTCACTTTGTCGCAAATCAGGGGAGTCGACGAAACCCTTATTTTTTGAGTAATTTTGATCGGATCGTCTTCAAACTTCATGGGAATATAGTTCATAGTCTGGCGCTCAGCTGATTAATTTTTGGTGGCGATTGGCCTTGACCTTCATGGTTAGCGCCGAAGGTCAAACATATTTGACCCCAAGGTCAAATTTTCAAGTTTTCGGAACCATATCGTGTAGTACCTCAAATTGAACACCTCGATGAGTGCTTTCTAAATATGTCAAGCTTGAGACATTATGACGTCATTTGGTGACGTTATGAGGCAAACGCATATTTTCCATGGTTACTCTGTAGAACGATTCTCATCGAAATCTCTCGTCGGCAGATATTCCTCAAGGAGTAGCTCCTGGTGGATAGCAGCTCTGTTCACCTCAGTGTGACCTTAAAGAAGTCACACGTGGTCACCTTTTGGCAAGATACGGGTCACCCTGCGGGTGACATGGGTTTATTTGTTTGTTTGTTTGTTTGGTTGTTTTTTTGTTGTTGTTTTAAACATATAACAAGGAAACCTGAAGAGCTGATAACAAACTCATTCATTTTCATGTTGTCATTATGTATTTATATACACCCCTTATACATTGTACAACCAAAGGTGATTTCATGGAGCAATGCTCTATGACGAGTGAGATTATTGGGTAGGTTTATTTAAGTATTTATTTGATTACAGAAATTATTTCTGTGATGAGACATAATATGTTGGATGGTTAGAAAACTTCTGTACAATTTTTTTAAAACTGGAAAACCTTGTTTTCAAAAAAATTGTTCAATAATTTGGTGAGGTACCTCGATGAGCAACCAAGACATATGTATGAAGAATGGAAGAATATTCCTTATGTTTGAGGAAGTTATGTTCCTGAAACGGTGCTCTTTCAAACAGGAAACATAATTTACATCTTTTTTATATTTTTTATTTATTTTAATGAATAAAAGCGAATGTGTGTGTCTATGTGTTTGTCGAGTAACTATTTTGAGACTCTTGTGCCGATCAACACCAAATTTTCAGAGTATGCTCTGGGGATCCTTAAATTTTCTGTGATGTATTTTTCAAAAAATAATTCGAAATTTTTTGTTTTGAATTATTTTATTTTTTTCGGATTTCTCGCAGGTGTTGTTATTTGTGTTATTTCTCCATTGTGGCGGACATGTCCCACCACTTTGTCCGGTAATTACTTTGAGACCAAGCACCAGAGATCAAGACGACAGGAAACTCCTATTATGCATGTGTGAGCCAAATTGGAATTGTTTCCCTTTCATTAGAGGTCCTATGAGCAATCCCGGATTATGTGATATGTCACATCTAGACTATACATGTTTCAGCAAGTAATGCATGAACTCCACACACATGGAGAGTGCATACTCTGCTGGGAGCTGATGATCATGCTTTGAAATACTTTCATGAAAGTAATTGAAAAGTTCATAATGCGTAGCTCCCACTTTTCCAGTTATTCAATGTGAAATATCACCATCTCGTGTCAATCCCATCCACGTTGCGATCTGTTATGTTCATTATAGTTTTGTTTAGTTGTTCCTCCTACGCCATTCTGCTTCCTGGAACTCCATCACATTTCCACTATAATTTTTCATTCCTTCACTGTTCTTTTCTTTGACCGCCTTTTTCTTTTTGCTGCAAACAAATCCCTCGATTCCTAACTTTCCACAGAGATCCGATAGCCTTTGCATTGGTCAAGGTGATATGATTGGGCAATTGTTTTGCAAGCATCTGCTTAGCACTGTGAGTTGTACGATTGAAGGATGGATTTTCCTGGAACATCTGATGTAAATATAATCCCCGTTGTCAAATGACGTCGTGCTCAGGGAACTTGTGACATCCTTGCAATCAAAGCAAGTTGAAGACATAAGCATATCGATATGATGACCGTTCTTGTTCAACCCTGCAGTCAATTTGGCCACCGACTTCTTATTGGTTCACGAGTCAGTAAGTGACCACTATATTCATTATGGGTGTGTGTCTGTCTGTCTGTCTGTCTGTCTGTCTGTCTGTCTGTCTGTCTGTCTGTCTGTCTGTCTGTCTGTCCCGAGCATAGCTCCGTGAGTTTTGATCCGATCCTGATAAAATTTGGGTGGGAGGTTTATATCATGATCTAGTTGTGTTTTCCTGAGAATGGACGTGCTGCGCCCATTATGGGCGGCGCCACGCCCAAAAAACGTGTTTTAGGGGGTAGCCAGTTTCAAGTTACATCTTCTCCGAGGGGGGTTTGTCAAATCTGGCAGGGGTTTTCGGTATTTGCTTAGCCCAATGGCACCTGCATTGCCCCACGGAGCTCGATTTTTTTTTCATTTTCGTCCCAAGGTCACAAGGTCACAAACATAGAAAATGTCAAAAAAATCAATAAATTGGGCATCGAGCTCCTAGGGTTTTCAACTGTTTCGAATGAAAGTTGGTATGCAAGTAGTGCTCTTCGAGTACTGCAACTTTCATCATTTACGTTTTTCCCGATTCCCGCCAGTTTCCCCGTGGCGTCCCCTCGAAGGTCAAAAAATAAAAAAAAGGCGAACCGTGTACATTGCTCGTGAACTATCGCCGTCTCCAGACTTGTTAGGGCTTCAAGCATGGCTGAAGCTCTATTGAAATCGTTAATATTATTAGGGCTTCAAGCATGGCTGCAGCTCTGTTGAAATCGTTAGTATTATTATTATTATTAAAGGCGTTTTTATGTTCTACTGACCGATTTTGTGGCGGATCTGGAGGGAAAACTGTTCGATGAAATTGAACGAAACTTAACAGGATAATTACTCACCACCTGAAGTTTATACTATGAAACATTTGATGACGTAGGTCACGTGGTATGGCGGCCATATTGGATTTTATCCAAAACCTAAAAACATCTTCTTCTCCAGAAGGGATAATCTGACAGCCTCAATCTTTTGCACACATTTGCTAAGTTCCATGGTAATGTTAATTTGTTAATTCAGTTCAAATCGTTATTTAATTTATATGATTTAAAATGATGCCGATTCGCCTCATTAAATATGCAAAATATGCAAATGAGAGTTGAAAAAATTTAATGACACCATTAGATTGGACATAAGCAGGGGACTCCCAATATGTTTATATGATGTCTGTGTTTGACCCCAGTGAGGCCCCAGAGCCCCCCAAAGTTGAAAATGACCCAGTTTTGAAATGTCATAAAATGAAAACAACGCTTGGATGAAATTCAATGAAACTTATCCATTTAATAACTCTCCACCTGAAGGTTATACTTTGAAAATTTTGATGACGTAGGTCACGTGGTATGGCGGCCATATTGGATTTTATCCAAAACCTAAAAACATCTTCTCCAGAAGGAATAACCCAACAGCCTCAAGCTTTTGCACACATGTCCGATATTCCATGGGAATGTTAAGTTGTTAATTTCGTCAAAATCGTTATTTAATTTATATGATTTTATATGATGCCGATTCGCCTCATTAAATATGCAAAATATGCAAATGAGAGTTAAAAAAATTTAATGACAGATTTCGATAGGACATAAACAGGGGACTCCAAATATGTTTATAGCATGTCTGGACTTGACCCCAGTGAGGCCCCAGAGCCCCCCAAAGTTTAAAATCACCCATTTTTGAAATGTCATTAAATGAAAACAATGCTTTGATGAAATTCAATGAAACTTAACAGCTTAATAACTCTCCACTTAGTGTTTATACTTTGAAAATTTTGATGACGTAGGTCACGTGGTATGGCGGCCATATTGGATTTTCTCCAAAACCTAAAAACATCTTCTCCAGAAGGGATAACACGACAGCCTCAAACTTTTGCACACATTTGCAAGGTTCCATTGGAATGTTAAGTTGTTAATTTCGTCGAAATCGTTGCATAATTTATATGATTAAAATGATGCCGATTCGCCTCATTAAATATGCCAAATATGCAAATGAGAGTTGAAAATTTTTTATGACAGATTCTGATAGGCCTTGACGAGGGGACTCCAAATATGTTTACACTATGTCTGTATTTTACCCCAGTGAGGCCCCAGAGCCCCCCCAAAGTTTAAAATCACCCATTTTTGACATGTCGTAAAATGAAAACTAAAGAAGATAGACATATAGTGACCACATATTCTGGAAGATATTTTAACGTTCTACAAGTTCGCCATTTACATTAATATGCAAATGTGGAGTTATTGGACTTTTTTGGGGACTTCAAAATTTGTCCAGCCTCAATTTGTCCAATGTGAAGTTTCTTTCTTTATCAAGTATTGCTATGGGCTTTTCAATCCTTCATTGATATTACATGAGGGACATCGTAGCTGGACCTCATTGCAGACTTGAACTAACTTTCTAACTCGGAAAACCCATATCATGTGACAGGGTGAAAGTGTTTAAATTTGTTAAAATGGAGGCACGCCTTGAAGCCCAGGATTACTGGTTTACCAGTTTTAATTTAATATTATGTTTATTTTCGGACATATTTGTGGAGATGAATTTGCACAAGTTATCCTTCACATTTGTAGTTTTAAGCAAGCATCAAAATTCCATTTCCCAATTTGGTAGACTTTGATTTACCTCTCGGTCTTTGCAGCCATTGTGTTGGGCAACACACCAGTTGAAAAGGTACCGAAGTTAAGCTGGTCAAGTGGATATTTCTGCTTTCATTAATTGTACCCAAGTTAGTCCACAGAAATCAAATACAGCATAATAAGTTTTCTTGATAAAATCTCACTCGTATGGCAAATTATCAATGGCTATAAAGGGATTAATTTTTGGTTTTAAATATGTAAACCTTCTTGAGATGTGATCATACAATTTTCACAGTGCGTTATTACAGTTTTGGGGGATTATATCAAATTGAATGCTCCAGAATCTTGTTTCCAAAGTTATTACCTCCACCACCGGAGGTGGACAGAGGTTATGTTTTCACCCCTGCATGTCCATCTGTCTGTCTCTGTGAGCAGGACATCTCAAAAAGTTGTGGTTTAGACGAAACTTGGTTGGTGGATGACAAGAACGAAATTATTATATTTTGGTGAAGATCCGGCTACTAGAATTTTTTTAAGAGATTCTTCACCATTGAGAGATATGGCCAAAAACTATATATAGCACGATATCTCAAAAAGTTGTGGACGGATTCGGACGAAACTTGGTGGACAGGTTGCGTTTGTGGCAAGGGGATGAATTGATTCGTTTTTGGTGAAAATCAAGATCTGGGTACGAGAATTATTTAACTTTTGAAGTGATTCTTCACCATTGAGAGATATGGCCAAAAACTATATATAGCACGATATCTCAAAAAGTTGTGGACGGATTCGGACGAAACTTGGTGGACAGGTTGCGTGTGTGGCAAGGGGATGAATTGATTCGTTTTTGGTGAAAATCAAGATCTGGGTACGAGAATTATTTAACTTTTGAAGTGATTCTTCACCATTGAGAGATAGGGCCAAAAACGATATATACCACGATATTTCAAAAATGTATTGGGCCCGATATGTTCTCGTGGATTAGGCATTACGTGGTGGAGGTATGCGCTCTACCGAGTGCCCTTCTAGTTCTTAATGTTATGATGCAACTATTTCATTTTACGATCACGTGAGAGCAATTTTGCATCTTATAGATATTTTAGTGTTGTACCTTGTATGACAAAAATTGGTGAATATGGTGTTAAAATTGATTTTGAGCCTTGATGGATCTTGTGGTTTTTGTAAATGACAATTAAAGTTTAAAATACAATGTGATTAATTAATGTGAGGGGTATCACAGCTTTGATGATTGCCTTGCATGCTCGGCCCTTAAAATAAATATTTCACCATTAGGTGAATTTTTTATTTTTTATTTTTGGCTGCTACCCACTTTGACAAAGCTGCAATTCCAGTCATGACAACCAACAGACCTTGGAATTTCACGAGTGTGGTTTGTCAGTGCCGAGTGGCCATGACTTGTCGGTAAAAGTGTGTGGGGAGTGGGAGATGGTGTGCAACTTGATTAATGCAAAGGTTGATGGCAGGGCGAGGCGTGAGAAATGTCTGTATTGTGGCTTTCTGACTAAGCATCTTGCTCCCTGAGGCAATAGCTCATGCCCAAATGGCACTAATCTGAATTGAGCACTGCTGGCGAAATCATCATAATCCAATACACTTGATGCTTTCTTTACGATGCTCACCTTTCAGCAGTGACATTGACAAAGTCTGACGGCTTTGGTCGATACACATCAGTGTTGATTTTAATGTGACTTAATTCCCTGTTCCTGCAGATGAAATAACAGCCAGTTTCCGACGGTTTGGCCTACTCGTGGTGGATTGGCCACACAAGGCTGAGAGCAAGTCTTACTTCCCACCAAAAGGTCGGCCATATAAACATCTGTCTTGACACATGTTATGTCAATGTGAAGACTTGACTTGATAAAGCAAGACACACTATAATTATTCAAATGCCTGGCACATGTCAATTTCTGATTTTCATGAACCACCTATGCTGGGATGATGAGGCAAGCAAATTCCTTGTTTTACTCCTCATTGTAACCATGAAAGGCCAGTCATAGGGTGACGAGGTGAGGCTTAATATTCTCCCATTGTTGCATACGTAATGTGTACATTACCCTTCACCACACCGAAAATCTTCACAAGCTCACAGAGTACTTTGATAAAATTTATACTGTAGATCCACAAGGGGAATGAGTGCAGAGCCATTGATAGACTCGGAAAATTGTAAGCACATCCTGTATTTACAAATGTGGTAACAATTTATTTGGAACGTGCTCAGAAGCAACACATCCTGGCTGCCAAATTTGAACCTGATTGACACGACTCAAAGCCCTTGCGTTGGGTGAGCTCATCACGTCTCAAACATCTTGTGATTTTGCTCACTGAAAAGTTTCTGCTCTTCTCATCCACTGCCTTTTTCGGCAAACCCTTCACTTTGGCCTTTGTTAGGCAGAGCAGCATGACCTGCTCTTGGCCTGTGCCAACATGCCTCCACCGTGGTGGGCACAAAGCTTGTGCTGTTCGGTCGCTACGGACATGTTGACACTGTCCTCGATCACGGAGCCTCTGAACCAAGTTTTAGGTTGGCCTGGCGTGACCGGCATTTGTAAGAGACGCAAACACAGCCAAGCTAAGCGTACTTGCTGTTCCTCGCATTGCACTAAAAGTTGGCGGCTTTACAGGAGTTTAGGAGTAGTTTCGCTTTCCCAGCACAAGCCAGCACAAGACAGAAACATGTCTGTTTCCCTTCTACTTGAGAAATAAAATCTACATCTGTGCTTAAAGTTGGTGGGTCTTATTAAAATGGTCTCAATTGTTTCAGCAATTAAAGGTTTCAGTATAGTTTTATACTAAAAGCAGCTTTTCACTAAACCGGGTTATTTTTTTTTATTTCGCTCCAAGACACTTGTGTTTCGCAACGTAGTTTTAAAATAGCATGTAATTAAATAATGCTAAGTTGTTGATTACATTTTTTTTCATTCCTTTAAATTTTAAATTCCTGTATAGTAAGAATTGGTGGTGATGCCCATTTTAAATTTTAAGTTGCCAAAATCAAAGATTAACTATTTTCACAAGATCAACTTTGAATAGTTTCTAAAAATCGTACCCAGAAGTTGTGAATAAATAATTGATGTATTATTTGACATCAAGATCGGTTACTCTTTCATTTGTAATCGATGCATTGTCATGTTACATATCATAGCATCTGAACTGAACTGGTTAATGTGTGATTTTTCATGGGTGGTTGGAGGGTTGGGGTGGGAGGAGGGGCATGTGGAGGCACGAGCATACTGCGAGGGTAATGTCACCTCCACTCGAAGTATTTGGCAGGAGGCGTCGCTACAACTATAAATTAAATGGCTTGCAAAGACCACGAGAAATCTGTGATGTTTACAGCGAAACTGAATATGAAGGCAGGCCGAAAGGTATTAATTATCCACTGATGCTGTTTATTAAAATTTACAGACTATAATCCTTTTGTTGAATATATTTGAAACTTATAAACAATAATAAGAAACTGAAAGGGTTCATTAGATCCTCCATTCATAATTTATAATTAGATTTGAAACTTCAAAAGTTTCCGTGATTTTTTTTATTTATTTATTCGAAATACGATGCTTTATTAATGCTTTGATTTTTTCCCATCCTCTCAAGTGTATGAACTTTGGGTGTACGCAACAGATTTATATTTCCAATAAAATTATTCTCCTTTTGTAAATTGAATCCATAACCAAACAACCTCCTCCCCCCCCCCACCCCAAGAAATTTTGCTTCACCCCCTCAAGTGGATTCTAATCATTTACAATTACGTCTTTACCAATATACAATTTATAGTATAGACAAACTTGTCCATCAAGGTGTATGTCAAATACATTGTATGAACCCCAGGATCACCATTTTGTTGTTATTGACAACTTTCTTTGTCAGAAATGGTGGCTTGGTTACCCACCCCCCTCCCCTCCCTCCCCCCTCATCCTCCTCTCTCTCCCTTACCTTCCCCCAATCCTCCAACGCAGCAAGGAGACCTTGTGTGTGTATTCGATTGGTAGTTTCAGTACATGTGGGATCTACGTTGGATCGCTGGCGAGCCAGAGTCTCATATTGTGTCGAACCAAGATATAATCTCATTGTTTTATACTCTGTGTTTTCGACAAAAAGTTGTTGTTTTTGGGGGTTTTTTTTCCTATTTTCCTTTCCTGTTATATTTAACATATTGTTTTGTTATTCACTTAATAACATCGATATACCTGTCAAGGATGGGCGATTGGATGGAATGGCATTTGATGGGGTTGGATGGACATAGAACAGCAATGACAACAGCAACCACAACCATGTAAATTCCTGAATAAATGGAGACAGCAATAACAATCACCTGAACTGTTGGGCTTGAAGCCTGCCCACCAGAATGCCATGATGTCATCCAGCATAGCGAATGCTTTGACACGAGACTACTTTTGATTGGGCCAAATAATAAAATGGGTTGGAATTACCTTTAGGTGCTATGTAAATCATGATTGTAAGACATTGTTAATTGTGTGAAATGATCAGAAGGAGGTATGAAACTGAAGTCATATTATTTTTTTGAAACGTGTCTTAATTTTTTTATAATCCATAACAAGATCTATGTTTGTGGAAGAAGAGCAAGGAGACGGAGGCTAAAAAGGCAGCATACTGACCGTGGGGCAGTGGGCCACAGATGGACACAAAAAAGGGAAATAATGAGCAAGAGACAGAGACAGTAACTTGCAAGTAAGTCTGTTGGGTTAGGTTGGGTTAATGGGTGTAGAAAGTATTGTGGTATGTGATGAGGAATGACGTGATGCTGATTTACTGCATGCTTGAAACCCTGAGAAGAAGAGTGCGATTTAAATCATCTCCAGGTAAGAGTTCCACAAGCAGGACAAAAGAATGGAGGCGGGCGGAAAGCCTTGAATTTGAGTTTAACCAGGGGGAGTTACTGGAATAATGAAGAGCTGAGGAGGGTTGAGAAAGCAGTGGAAGCTTCACCAGAGGAAGGGCATTAAAGAAAATGAAACAAACAGAGGCCATCGGACCTGTCTGTGATGTGAGAGCAACAGGCATTGTACTTTGGCCTCATCATGGGATATGCCAATAATGTTGAAAGTTTTGGATTCCACAGAATCAACTGAGAGAGTTGTGATGCTGGGGTCCCAGCCAATATGGGATAGCAATACTCCATTGAGCCATAAAACAAAGGCCTTATAGGCTGTGAGTATAGTTCTGATTTGTGAAATAATTACTTGGTACAACAGAAGATGTCAAGTTTGCAGCTGCCTTTGGAGGCCACCTTTGCTATGTGGTCGACCCAGATGCGGTCCTGACTTGATTGATGTTGATGCCTAGAGGTTCAAGGGACTGAACCTCTTCCAGTGGCTAACCATGGAAATGTATACAGTCGGTGGGTTCATTTACCAATCTTTCTCGAGTGATAATGTGAGATTGAGATTTGCCAGGATTTAAAAAGATGTTTCATTTAACAGACCAGCATCTAATCAATTCCAGATCAGCATAGAGAGACGCAGCTGTTGTCTGCCTGTCAGCGGGATGGGGTACTGCACAACACATTGTGGGGTCATCTGCAAAAAGGAAACAGTTTTCCAGAGCATCAGAGAGGTCATTTATGTGGATGAGTTTGTCGGCCTAGTCCGCTCATTTCTACAAAGTAATTATATTATTTGCTCACAATATTGTTTGTCTTCTCATTGTTAATGATTTACTCTGCGTAGAAATTAAAAAAAATTGTTTTCCTGAACTTCACTAATGTATACATTTTCTCTTTGATAGCTAAAAGCATTCTGGTTATCGAATAGAAGTATTTAATGCTGATAGGGCACCTATAAAAGCACAATTTTTAACTGCTTTGTTAAATAAGTTAACGTTTTCAAATACGCTGCCAGTGTGTTTATCATGGGAAAAAGAATACAAATAAAACCTAAGCAAAAGTAACAAAACAGGATGTGTTGTTCAGGCAGGTTTTGCACATGAGCACTTTTTAAAGTTGGATAAACAGGCTTTATTACGAAGTCATTGCCTTTGCAAATTCTTTCAATAGTAATGCTGCAAGGTAGCAAACCATGCAGGGATTGTTTAGAATCCAAGGATTTTAGATGTACTGGCACTCCTCACTATATGAACTACATTTGTTCCTTGAAGGTAATGTGTATAGCACAAAATATTTTTTCCCCATAAATATCATGTTATAAATCGAAGATGCTTTCCTGGGTAGCTGATGTTCAGACACCTTACGCAACCTAACCTAAAATACAAAAGACAGAATAACTTGGTAAATCAATACAGAACATCACTAAATGTATAATTAAGTGAATCTCCACCATAAAAACATCAAAATAGAGGAAAAACAAAGGAAGTCAGCACTGTACTCACCAATAATAGGAGAAGAGGTTGCGTGTCGAGGATTTGGAGATGTCTGGAGGATAGAGGGGTGGAGGGGTTGAGGCATTACAACTGGCAGATTAATAACACACAAATAATGTGCAGATTAAAAAAAAAATTAAACCCATTTAATGGTACCTGACGGATTTAATAGATGTTAATTTACAATACAATAACACTGTGCTGTGTTATATTCGTACCATTCACTTTACGATGGAATAATGACTTTCCGTCATTCTCGAGACGACATATGCTTCCCCTTCCATTCTCACGGTCGCAGCACACACAGTAATCCGTCTGACGTGGTAGCGAAAATAAATGCGTATCAGAGAAAACATGTGGCATACAGTGAAAAGTGTTCGTCACTTTATTAATTGCATATCAGCGAAAATGCGTTAACTGGGAATGCGTATAGCGAGGAGTGCCGGTACAGCAAAAGATTTATGGTACAAAGTACACTTACTGCATCATCGATTTCCGTAGTATTGTGGCGTTTGTATCGTTCTATGACATTGCCAATTCTGTTTGATTTGAGACATTAATCATGGAGATTACCTTTTCATGCAAGTCTCGTGGCACACGCAGTGAAATTCCAATAAAGTTCCTTGCAATGTGACCTTCGGTGATGTTTCTGGCAAGGTTGCAATGATAAGAACTTTGCCAGTTGTTCTTTTGTGATTCAGCACAAAGGCGCTAAGGAAGGCATTGTCCTCGTGTTGTCTGTCCATCTGAGCAACAGCACTTTTGTGAAGAGAAGAAAAAAGTATTTTGTTTGAAGAAGAAAGGCCAGAAAATGCTTGCATAGTGCAGAGGTCTGCGGCCTTCATTGCCTCCTTCTATTTATCCGACTTCTTTATAAACTCAGGCTCACCATACGTATGTAGATGACTTTCCCTTGAGAATTTCCAGCGTTTTTCTGAATTCTGCCTTATTTGTCTTCTCCTTTCACTGCACTCAACACTGACGTGGTCTCGAACAATATCTTGTGGCTGGGTTCACAAGAATCGTTGTCAATATCAAGTTTGCAGTGAACATCATATTTGTTTGAGTAATTTTAGAGTGAAATGAAGACTGTGGGTGACAGAAATGAGGCGGTCTAAATTCAACTTTCCTTTTTTTTTTTTCTTTTTTTTTTGGCTATTACTTTTGTGGCATTGCGCAACTTCACTCGACTTCGTCCCAAGGTCGGTTATTAAACACCAAAACTACTCTTTTGGGGTCATCTTACAAAACCCTATGCTGTTGTTTTGCAACAGTCAGATCAACATTTTGTTTTGCTGTTTAAACCACGCACTGCAAAAATAGAGTACTTTTTGTTGTATTTTTTTTGTATATCTTGATATTTTCTCAGTTTCTTGAACCGTCTTAGCATTTGTAAAGTGAAAAACTCATCTTGCAATTCAGCTTGCAGTGAACATCATATTTGTTTTTGAACATCAACGAGACATTCAAATGAAATTTAGAAAATTTATTACTAGTGGGCCATAGTTAATGACCGAAAACAGCCCTTTGGGACATTTAGCAATTTCATTGTTTCTGGATTGTTGCAATTTGTTTCAGTCAAATATTTAACGGGATCCTTAACTGCTATTCTTATTGGCATGAGGATTTAGGAAAAGAAACATTGTGGATTCATTCCTCAAGATGATTTAATATACCAGTTGCAAGTGCAGTCTGCTTTGTGCAATGTGCATGTTTATTTTCCACTTCATTCAATATGCACCCTTGAAACAGAGCCAGGCAGATGTTTCAATAATTTCGGTTCTTTTGTCAGGTGAGCTATTTAAGAATGTTTTTGAAATTTTCATGGAGGAAATCAGGTCAACAGCTAAGCTTTTCTCTCCCAAGCACGTTTTAAGCATCAAACCTTATCTAAACCGAACAACTTTCATATTGTCAAATAATTCTCTCTCTCTCTCTCTCTCTCTCTCTCTCTCTCTCTCTCTCTCTCTCTCTCTCTCTCTCTCTCTCTCTCTCTCTCTCTCTCTCTCTCTCTCTCTCTCTCTCTCTCTCTCTCTCTCTCTCTCTCTCTCTCTCTCTCTCTCTCTCTCTCTCTCTCTCTCTCTCTCTCTCTCTCTCTCTCTCTCTCTCTCTCTCCCTCTCTCTCTCTCTCTCTCTGCTGTCTCTCTCTCTCTCTCTCTCTCTCTCTCTCTCTCTCTCTCTCTCTCTCTCTCTGTCTGTCTGTCTGTCTGTCTGTCTGTCTGTCTGTCTGTCTGTCTGTCTGTCTCTCTGTCTCTCTGTCTCTCTGTCTGTCTGTCTCTCTGTCTCTCTGTCTCTCTGTCTCTCTGTCTCTGTCTCCACACTCCCCTCCTACCTCCCCCCATCTTTGAATTATAGAAAGGCTTTGCTTTTTATATCACATGTCACCTTGCTTTGTATTGACCAAGCAGTAACTGATGTGAATATTTTGTCGCATAACTTTTCGTGAGCACTTCACAACTTTGTTATTATTAGCTTATCTGGAACTTGCATTCCAGATATATTATTCCTGATCCTCCAGTCAGAATGCTACAAAATTTGGGTTACAACATTAGGACAGGGTCCTGATGTTAAATTGCGGAGGCCATGCAGATCACATGAGCGGAAATGTGTCAAAATGGCGGTTGCTCAAATTCCTCCAAAAATCTTCTTCTCTTGACCCACCCGTCAGAATACTAACAAATTTGGGTGACAACATCAGGACAGGGTCATGATGTTAAATTTCAGAGGTGCTGCCGATCACAAGGCTGGAAGTGTGTCAAAATGGCCGACTTGATAAAATTTTTGGATAAGTCACGTAAATTCCTTCAAAAATCTTGATCAACAGACCCACCAGTCAGAATTCTATCAAATTTGGGTTACAACATTCGGCCAGGGCCCAGATAAGCTACAGGTCAAGTGGTCCTATTATTATTATTAGTATTATTATCATGAATGACAATATTTATTCCCACTATGAAACATTCATGGAGTGCATTATCCAATTTTCTGATGATCCTTTAAATCCTAAATCCTTTCAAAGTGAGTAATATTTCTGGCTTGAGCTTGCTTCTAAGACCATGGACCAGGAGGTTTTTGCAACTTCAACTTGGTTGAGATGGAGCTCTGAGTTCTCTTCGCTACATTCATTTTTTTTTTAAAAAAAACGGTCATGAGACATTCGTGCCGTTGGCTCAGGACAGTGATTGCTTTGATGCAATGAGACAACAGCATGCGTTCACTCTGCTCCATCGACAAAGGCATGCTGAATATTGTACATTGTGAGGGCAAATTAATGTTTAATATTGTAGATTTTGATGCACATACTTACAGCATTTTGTTGAAAAGGAAAAGGGGGCGTAAGAAGAAGGATTTTGTAAAATAAAATTTAATCATGTTCAGCGAACCGATTGGGGAATTGAAACAGTCCTTTGGCTGGTAGGCATATAAGGCTGCAGCAGATGGAAAGATTGGCTTTGGCAAGCCTACGCTTGGATTTCAAATTGGCGAGACTGTTCAAGTCAACGCATTGCTTCACAAAGAAAGCACTGAAGGAACCACATTTGTTTCCGCATACACTGACAATTCGTGATGGTTTCCTTCTCAATGCCCCCAAGTCAAAAATTATCTTCGTCTGCTTTTGTTGCAGCATGCACAAGTGGGGGAGCTGTGGGTCATCAAAATTTGCTGCAAATAGGCTCAGATAGGTATCTTGCCCCTTTGGTTTGCACTGTTTCCCAGGCCTGAGTCATGGGTTTGCATTATACCGTTTTTACTGTGCAACTTTGTGCAGATCAGGATACAAGCGCATGTGTGCATAGTACACACGTGGCATGGGGTGGTACTGTGATTTATGCACGTGGTGCTTGGCTTGGTGGGGTGGGGCCTGCTCGGGTGGATTGCCGAGACACTGTGAGGGTGTCTGCGTCAAGGCACTGGGTGCTTGCTCAGTACCTCCCCCCTGTAAATTTTTGCTGCAACACAGCATGAATTGTAAGCAGTTTACTGTGATATGTCTCATCCCTGTATACAATGGAAAAGCATCCATGTAATATTTCTTACCATTTTATACAATATATATATATATATATATATATAACTAAGGCTTTTATACAATATATATAACTATAATATATACACTAAGACTCTTCCTCTTTCTCTGCCTTCTATTCTTTTAACCCTTGCTTTGAGATCACCGGTTTCTGTGGGTTCTCATTAATTATCTATTTCCTTAACCAATCCTCTCTCAATTTTGTTTTTCTGTCAATTTTATCTCTGCCCACCAACCACCACAGTACTCCCCCCCCCCCCCCGTCATACAATTTCACTTTCTACCACTGATCCATTCCATTGTGATGTCTTTGTCTCCCTATTCCCCTTGCTCATCTGGCAGTCTGTGAATCTGCTGCCCTCTGTCGTTTAGTTTCTCCATGAGCCTAGATTTCTGTGTACCAGCACGGAAAGAAAAAAAAAAAACACAACACATCTGCATTCTGTTTACATTATGAACACCTGTCATCCATTATATGGTTAAGCACTACTTTTGATGGTAGCAACCCAAAGTCCTCTCCTTCTGACCACAAAATGAAATATTCACATGAATGCAGACAAGAGAACCAGCATCACACTTCCTCTGAAGGACAGCATGTTCCATGATGCAGTGCCCTCTACTGGGACTGCACAATTAGGGCAGTTTTCACTGAATAAATTTGGCCCTGTTGAGATTTCATCCCTTGCTCAATACTCAACTGCACCATTTAACTGTTCTACTACATCACTTAAATTATCACTCACCAAAGCTGTAGAATAATGTTCTCACCAGTTATCTGAAAAGTATTTAACTCTTCCTCCAGCAAGGAAGCATAAACTTTTTTGTTGATGGCTTTTTTGTTTTGTTTTGTTTGCTTCTTTTTAATGTACAATGCTGGGCCTCGACGTTTTCATCAACAAAACAAAACTCTAACTCAGTGTTTCTCAACCTTTTTTGTCCCATGGCCCACTTTGATTTTCAAAAAAAATCGTACGCCCCACCATGATTGGAGACACTACAGTATATACTACATATGTATTCAAAAGGCTTTATTAAAAATGTATTGCAAATTTTATGCAATTGCTACTCACTTCAATGGGAGCCCTGCCCTTGATGCTGGCTGCAGATTTATTTGATTCGAGGAACCAATTTTGTCAGTTTTAGTTTTGTCAATTTTGTCAGTTGAAAATTTGAAAGTGCAAAGCTTTGAAAGCGATCATATATTGATTCATTAATTCTGAATCCTCATGCCCCACCAAAATATTGCCACGCCCCACCAGTGGGACATGCACCCCACCTTGAGAAACACTGCTCTAACTGGAATGGCACTCTGTGGAGCGCATACCCCCGCCCTGTAATGCCTGATCCATGAGAACATATCAGGCCCAATACGTTTTTGAAATATCATGCTGTAAATCGTTTTTGGGCTTATCTCTCAAAGGTGAAGAATCACTTTAAAAATTAAATAATTCTCGTATCCAGATCTGGATTCGAATCTTCACCAAAATCGAATCAATTCATCCTTATCACACACCCAACCTGTCCACCAAGTTTCATGTGAATCCGTCCACAACTTTTTGAGATATCGGTTTAGACCTATCTCTTGATGGTGAAGAATCACTAAAAGAAAAATTTGGATCTTCACCAAAAATGAATCGATTCTTCCTCGTCACACACCCAGCGTGTCAACCAAACTTCATCCGAATCCATCCGCAACTTTTTGAGATATCATGCACACAAACAGACGGGTGAAAACATAACCTCCTTCTACCTTCGGTGGCAGAGTTAACAAGAGCGAGAATTGCTTTGCACTACACTTCACCTACTGGTTTTAAAGAAGAAGAAACCCTATAACCCATCGTGTTTGGGTCTATTCTGCACAATGAAAGAATAGCAATTTTCTATGCTTTGCCTATTTCATTTTTTTAAATAATCCAATGTACATATATGAAGCATAAACATGCATACAGCTTCTGTGTACCTGGTATCCTGGTTATATACCTGGATATAATATATCCTGGTTATATACCTGGTATCATTCCAATTGCACTGGGCCATGGACTAACACCACAGGTGGTATGGACAGATGGTGAGCAAATCTATAGTTCTCTCCAGAGAAACCAGTCGGGGACTACTAAAGAGAAAACGAGTCTTCAACGTTTTCCAGTGTGCACTGTTTTTGTATTGCTTATACAGCATTGGTTGTGATTAATTATTGTGCCAAATGCTAATATATTTTGAAATGATACCAAAAAAACACAGTGTGGAAAACTGACCTGGTGGTACAAGCGCTCGTCATATTGGCATTCCTTCATGATATACAGTATGTGGATACCTTGCAGTGATTGTTGTTTCCTTGTCTTACAGGTTATGCTTTCTTGCTATTCCAAGAGGAGAATTCTGTGCAAGCTCTGATTGATGCCTGCATCAAGGAGGATGATAAGCTGTATTTGTGTGTCTCAAGTCCAACCATCAAGGACAAGCCAGTGAGTTCATCTCTCCCAGCCATTCTCCTACTTAATTGTTTTTTTCTGTCATGCTCTGCATTTAGTCTGTTCTCCTGTGATCCATTGAAATGAAGGCGCATTGCTCTTGCCGAGTTGCTTCTTCTGCCACTATCACTTGGTTTCTTACAGGCAAGATGCTATCTACATATTATACATGTACAAGCAGAAAAGCCCATCAAAATTACGGGCGGCACTTCTGTATTTCCAGACTGTTCAGCCTTAAAAATTTGGGTTAAAACTGAAATTACGCACAAAATCCTTACTTTATTACACAAATTGCTCATCCCTTTACTTGGGCGGTGTATAGACCACATACCGCTGCTGCGATTGCTCGCAAAAATAGTAAAAAAAATTACCCGGGTTCCACATACATGAAGCAAAAACATGCCCACTGTTTATGTGTATGCATAATCAATACATTGTGGGTTTTTTTTGTTTTGTTTTTTAATGGAAATCACCCCCCAAACAAGGCATAAAGTCACTCTAGGTTAGGGGCTAAGATGAAGGTTACATATAGATAAGGATAATGCAAAACAAAATAAAAGAAAGAAAAATAATAACAAGAAAACATCCAAGACACAAGAAGTAGCGGAAGTCAGGTGAAATGCGATGCAGCCTCAAAGATGCAAGAAGTAGGAATTATTGACATTCCACTTAAAACTGCTTAGATCGTAGGATAATGGGAAACATGTTACAGGTAGTGAATTCCAAAGCGAGAGAGTACGAGGGATAAAACTCTCAACATAGCCTTTCGTTCTGCACTTTGGATCAGCGATTGTGCATGGGTGTGCAGAGATGGCAAACCGAGTCTTGCGTCCAACCACTTGTACAGGAAAAAACCAAGTCAGAAAGTCCAGCAGAACATTTGCCATGAAAATATCTGTCGAACAAACTAAGAGTGGCAACTGACTTATGGTGAGAGAGCAGTTGAAGAGTTGAGCCCATCTCCGCACCAACCCAGGTTAACTATGCATTTCTGTAGCCTTTAAAGTAATACAGGTACAAAACAGCATCAGGAGGCAAATACCTCTACACTCGATAAAGATAGCCAACTCACTTGGAAGCGATCTTGGCAATACCAGAAATGTACTTATCCCAACGGAGGTTAGATGAGATGTCCAGACCAAGAAGCCGAAGTTCAGATGAGAGATGATTTCTTGGATTAATTTCATGAGACCATGATCTTCGAAGAGTCTGCTGTACAATTTCAGGTTAAGTCCCATGTGCCACAGTGTCATTCGCAGAAGACAAGTTGCCAAAATTTGTCCCACACTTGAGCCCTGCACAAAACATGTATTGAAAGCGTGCAAAATGTCTGTTATACTGTACTGCATTGCGTTTATCGTCAGAGGTTGGAAATTCAAACCAGACCAGAAATAGAATCTTAACAGCGTATACACAATCGTTACTCTTTTGTGAAAGAAAATGAAAATTCTGTTCAATCAACATGTCAAAAAGGAAAGGTGCTAACTTAACAAGATGGATATTCTAATTGGCTCTGTTGTTAATGATGTGCAACGTGTAAGCAGCTCCAAGAATACGACACCCCCTGTTTGTTTCGACTTCATTTTTTTTTAAAGTTCCAGTTTCACCCCTTAACGTTCGTTTTCAACTTAGAATCAAAGACTACTTCTTAGCATTGTCTAGCAACCCATTAGAATGTAAACTACAGTGTTCTTTTAGAACTTTTGCCCTTTTTACATTAAAAATTACAATACTTGTAAACTTAAATAAAGAGCTCATTCTGATTCCCACTCATTATTGATTGACTTGATTTGTTTCCCTGCTTGCACATTGCAAGCACAATCCACTTCATCAAACATATAAAAGTTGCAGTAGATTTATTATATCTGTACATTGGATGCACCCCAGTATCTGATTGCAGTCTGCAAGCATGCACCACGAGTATTATTATATAGATTCTCTCCAACCAGATTGTTTGCTTTTCTCCATTACTCTACTACTCCCGTCAAAGCTAATATCATTTTGCTTTATTCACCTCTGAAATGTATGTTCCATTTCGTTTTGATGCTTACTCTGTTGCTTCTCACATCCATCTGTGGTCCAATATGCTTTGTGCAAGTCAGGCTCAGTGTTTTATGAACCAATTGTCAGTTTTATCTGGTACTGTCTGAATGGTCACCCAATCACTACACCTGCATTACTTTGTTCTATTTATGGATATGTAATACAGTCAAGTACATTTTGGAACACATCACCTCGCAGCTTGCAACTTTGAAATCCTCTTTTTTTTTAAATCATTGTAATTGGAGAGAAATAATATATTTTGCCCTTAAAAAGAATCCAGCAGAGCTTTATCTCGAGTGGATAGGCTTATTAAAGTACCCATGACCACCTGCTGCTTTCATATGGTAATGGGCCGATGTGTAATTCACATCCATCCATCATCTGCAGAATGGTTAAGAGGGCTGTATAGATTACCTGTTTTGCCGTGGTCCTAATAGCTTTCTAATGTTCCACACTCCAATTGAGAGCACTGCTGGAAACTATGACGTCAATACTCCTAAGTATTTCCCTGTAAATAAATCCCTTATGTATTTATTGCTGTTAAGCCATTTGGGGAGGTGCAAATGAGAAGTGTTGTGGTAAAATTGTCAATATCCTCTTTGTAAAACATAATCTCAGCTATGTTTGGATGATTTTATACTGCAGTGGGGAGAGCATGCACGGTCTTCATTCTCAGTCAGGTACCACCTAATATTGATGACTAACTAGCAGGTACCCAGGAACATCCGCATAATGTAAAATGTGACTTCAAGTCCTCAACCCTCCCTCCCACCACCACAACTCTTCAAACTCCACCCACCCCCTGCCCCTCAAAGTCCTCAACCCCTCCCCTACCCCTCCAAATCTCAACCTCTTCCTCCCAACTCTGTCCCATCTTTGCTCTTTCTCCTCTCCTCCTTTCTTTCAAATCCCAACTCTGTTCTCTCCTTCTCTCCCCCCCCCCCCTCCCCTCCTTACGCTCATTGAAGCAAAAGTGTCACCACAATCATCGAGCTTGAAGTTGTCTTACTTGGAACCTCCTTATCATTACTCGTCAATAATCGACTATCTCATTATTCTGGTGTGTATTGTGTCACTGACAATCTCTCGAAAAGTGTCCTCAGCACGTTTGGTAAAAATAAATAAATAAAATAAAACCCGCTTTTCGTCGCCTTTAGCTTGCCACATGTGTTTATTTCCTTTATATAATATGTGAATTACATGTCCATGCACATGTGAAATAGTTTGTTTATAAATCCTCTATTTAGGCATTACACCCTTCTGTATTTTCACACGATTCAGTCTTGAAAACTCGGGCGAAAACCGAATTCCTTTGTTTTTTTTGTCGGTATGCAGCATAAAGGGCCGACAAAAGGGCAGATTTTTATTTGTTTATTCAAAACTTAAAATATTAATCATGACTCTTTTCATTGTAATCAAAACGTACCTTTTCCTTCATGATGGAGGATGGATAGGCATTACACCCTTCTGTATTTGCACACCATTCAGCCTTGAAAACTCCGGCTAAAACCGATATTACATAAAACAACCTTTCATATTTTTAAAAAAATTTTTTAGCTGTGGCGTATAAAAGGTTGTCAGAAGGAAGATGATGCATTGTTCAATTTTAAAATGTGCATACACTCAACTGTCCTTGATTTGTGGAAGTTTTCTTTGGGCGGTGTGTAGTAAACTGCTGCATTGATCGCTCTTGAAAAAAAAAGTGTGCATTACCTCAGTTCCTCTGTGTGTGTTATAATCAAATCGTAGCTTTCTTTCCTAAAAGCGTACCTTTATTTCATGATGGAAGACTTGTTGTTCAGTCTTCAAATGTACATCAGAGGCTTGAGGCCTAAAAGTAGTGACCAAAATGGTGGTGGTTTTATTTTTTGGAAGGTTACAATTGTGGGTGGAGCCAGGCCAGTGAAGTTCCACCCTGGATGGACAGAGCGACAGATCTTCAGAGTGACAGACAGACTGGCAGAGAATATATTATATACGTATAGAAAATATATGAATTTATAAATATATGTAGGTCGCATTTTATAACCCGTGAATACGCGGGGTCCATGAACAGCGAATCCGTGAATAGCAGGGTCCAACAGTACTTGTCCAAAGGAGGAGGCTATTTGTTCCATCATGCCTGTGCTTTATTTGTAAACCATTAACTTAATACATGAGTTTACTTATCTTCTTGCTACGAACCGTGTTATTAACTTTCGTATTCACAATGCTCTTCGATTTTAACTCGGATATATCCCATTTTTTTGGGGGTGGGGACGGAACTTTTATATGGTCCCCATATACCCTTTTTGAGAGATACTGTGGGATATTTAACATTCACAACCAAAATTTTGACAGCTTAGGCAGCTTTATTTCTGTAGCCACTTCCCAGGAACTTCTTCTTTTTTTCTTGTTTTTTTAAAATATAATGATACTATTATTATTTTTATTATTAATATTACTCAAAACACTCGCACCCTTTGAGAGCAGCTTGGGGATGGAGGGTTGGGGGAGGTGGGGCAAATATGTTTTGTGCTGTGGCTAATAATCCCCCTGTGGACAGCAGGGGTCAGTAAACCAATTGCACTGTGGCACATGTACAGGGGAATATTGTTGCGTCGTCGAGGGGGGTGGAGTTTATGCCCATTTCCTGACCCTGAGTACTACAAACATGTGTGCAATTTATTTTATTATGCTCTAACAGGAACACAAACAACATGGATAAACGTTTATTTATTACGTCATAATAGGTGTCGTTAGTGGCTGGACATGGATACGCTTGCTCCATTATATATAGATAGATTCTGAATTTGATTCCAAACAGTGATAAATAATGAACCAGATGGTTTCGAGTCAACTGCACGATCTTCCATCTGACACGAACCAAGCCAGACTCTACTTAGCTTCGAAGATCTTCCTGGATCAGATGCATTGAAGCCAAGGTGTAGGCAAATATTGATGAGAAATATGGCATTATGTTTTTTTGTTCAGAAAATATTCTTTGAGCACCTGTGCAAAATGACCACGACTTTTAGGAGAAGGTTTTCTTCCCCTTGCCTGATTCGTAATATATGTACATAGTCAAATTATGTGATCATAACAGCCAGTGGCCTGTGATGAAAATAATTCTCGTAGCTGTTCTTTCCATCCTGAGTTTTGAATGAAATGGGTTAATTTGTTTGCTTCAAGGCTGAAAAGCCTTTTAACCATACCTACATTTATCTTTTTTTGTATGCGCACTTTACACCAGGTCCAAATACGTCCGTGGAACCTGAGTGACAGTGATTTTGTAATGGATGGCTCCCAGCCCCTGGATCCCCGCAAGACGATCTTCGTTGGAGGGGTTCCTCGACCCTTGCGTGCTGGTGAGGGCATTTCAAAAATTCAAAAAATTGAATCATCGTTTTCCATATGGAATTTAATGCAACACTGGTTGCCATTTTATTTTAACATTTGGGTGATTGATGGCTGAGGTAATTTTAACTGAATTTGCTGATGGACATGAGCGATTAAATTTCTATTGTTGGAGTTCTTTTTTGGTGTTTTTGACATCCAATATATATTTCTTGTTTCACTTTGTGATGTGAACCAATGTTGTGGGTGTAATGAATGAGGTTCATCAACAGAAGTGATGATTTTTAGCCGCGTCACATTGCGAACGCTGGCTCTAAGAGAGCTCCGCGTTGTTCTTCTACTTCCTCTTGTTGTTCTTCTTTTTCTGGTGAAGACAAAACCTTTATTGGTTCACGAAAAAATATTTTCACGAAAAAAATAAGTGACCACTATATTCGTTATTGTTGTGTGTCTGTCTGTCTGTCTGTCTGTCCTGAGCATAGCTCCGTGGGTTTTGATCCGATCCTGATAAAATTTTGGTGGGAGGTTTATATCATGATCTGGTTGTGTTTTCCTGAGAATGGGTGTGGTGCGCCCATTATGGGCAGAGCCACGCCCAAAAAACGTGTTTTTAGGGGGTAGCCGATTTCAATTTGCATCTTCTCCGAGGGGGTTTGTCGAATCTGGCTGGGGTTTCGGTATTTGGTTAGCCCAATGGCACCTGCATAGCCCCACGGAGCTCGATTTTTCATTTTTGTCCCAAGGTCAAGGTCACAACATCACGAACTTAGAAAAATGTGAATTGTGTTTTTTGGGGGTAGCCGATTTCAATTTGCATCTTCTCCTAGGGGGTTTGTCGAATCTGACAGCGGTTTCGGTATTTGGTTAGCCCAATAGCACCTGCATAGCCCCAAGGAGCTCTATATATTTTTTTTTCATTTTCGTGTCAAGGTCACAAGGTCACGACCTTAGAAAATTGCGAATTTTGACATAAAAATCATACGACCGCCCAAACTTTGAGAGCTAGGATGACAATATTTTTCATGCATAATCTTGAGGTCATTCCCCACCTAAAGTCTTGAAACCATTTTGCTCTATCTCGAACACCTTGCCCGTGGCGCCCCCTTCAAGTTTGTTTTTACGCTGATTTCATCAAAGTATGGATAATCCGATGAGTGCGAAATGCCATATAGCCTATATGACGTTATATTGTTGCTGGAATGTTTCAAAGTTTTGCACCAAAGGTCATAATCCTTGACCTTTGACCTTAAAAGTTCACAAAGGTCAAATTTTCAAAGTTGTGGGAATCGAACTGGGTTTTCGACCTTCTTCGACAAACTAACTCCAATAAGCTATAGCATGTATCCTGTTTCCTTATTTTAATGTCCACAACATTGTTTTGGGACCTTTAAAGGTTATGCAAAGGTCAAATTTTTCAAGTTATTGAACGAAACCGGGTTTTCGACATTTTGCAGCTAATAACCTGTCACTCGTGTACCACATCATGTTGATCATTTTTATAACTTGGTCAAACATTATCACATCGTCTCATCCTTGACTTCTGAAACAATCTACATCGTCAAATACCACTCTTGAACCATCGTCGTCTTCAGACTTGTTTGTATATTTGTCTTTTTTTATTTTTTTTTAGCCACGTCGCATTGCGAACGCTGGCTCGAAGACAGCTCCGTGTTGTTGTTGTTGTTGTTGTTCTTCTTCTTCTTCTGGTGAAGACAAAAGTTTTATTTATATATTTATCTATTTTTTATATTTTTTTAGTCTCGTTGCGAACGCTGGCTCTAAGACAGCTCCGTGTTGTTGTTCTTCTTCTTCTTCTTCTTCTTCTTGTTCTTCTGGTGAAGACAAAACTTTTATTTATATATTTATCTATTTTTTATATTTTTTTGAGCCGCGTCGCATTGCGAACACTGGCTCTAAGAGAGCTCCGCGTTGTTCTTGTTCTTCTTGTTCTAGTGAAGACAAAACCTATGATGCGGCTCTTGGACACATTTGTCCTTGTTATTTTTTAGATTCACTGTTGTGGTCTTGTCTTGTATTCATTGACACATAAGTTCATCCAAAAGCCAATTTATTTAATGGTATTATAAAAATAAAAAAGCTTATAGTGCACAAATGTAGTTCTTGTATAATCGTAGAGTTGTCAAACAATACGGTCTCTATGATTTCCCCATTTTGTGCCTTTTTCTTGTCGATGAGCCACCATGGTATTGGACATCCCAAGAAAGCTTTTGTCACATGTCGGAGATTCCTCCGTCCCCACCCCTAATCTCTATTTATGGAAAATGATTGAAGCGTCCAAAGTAAACTTGTGCAGAATGTCAGTGGCCTCTTTGTGTTTTATTGCTTCTCCTCTGTTCCAGCTCCCTCCGCTCTCTCAGCCCTTCCTCCTTCCCCAGTGATTCTAAGGGACACACATTCTTCCAGGAACCTCCTCCTGGTCAAACTTCTAAAATTCAGGCTGACTAAACACCTCGACTCTTTTGATCCTCTTTTCCCCTATATGTGGAACTGCCTTCCAAAGACGTATTCTGTCCCACTCTTGCATTCAGGATTTCAAGCAGATTGTGGGCTGCCATCTCATGCCTGGTGATTATGCCTGGTGTTGGCTTCATGGTTTAGGGTGGTGGGCTTTCGATCCCAGATTCCTGAGTTCAAATCCCGCTCAGCTGTTGAATTAATACCGGGTGGGGTTAACTCGGCCTGTCATCCTTCCAAGGTCGGCAAAATGAGTGCCAGCATGCTGGTATACTGTGTCGGAGTGGCGACCCGTCCAGGATTGTGCCCAATTGCCAAGGAGACTGCTTAAGCAGCACCAACGCTCTGCACAGAATATGGTCCCATTCTCCTCTCCATCTCATGCCATCCCCAACTTAACCCACAATGTTTATTACTGCCATTCACCCTTCGTAACCCAACCCTCTTACTTGCAGATTACAGTGTTTCTGTGTGTGTGTGTTTTTTTTTGCACGTGTCTGTCTGTCTCTGTCTCTCTCTGTCTCTTTCTGTCTCTCTTTCATTCATTCATTCATTCCCCTTGTCCACTCATTCTGTTGTCCAACTGTTGCCCTGCTGCCTTATTATCAGATTGTACCTCTGTCACCTTACTGTTCCACGAGCCTCGATGTTTTAAAGAAATGAAAATGCCTCAAAATTAGCAATTTCTTGTCATGCCTGTTGGTTCGGTGTACATATGTAATCACGTGTTTGGACCAAAAGTTTCTGGGTTTCCTTCCAAACTTGACATGACAACATGCAAACATTTCCTGGCTTCCGGGGTGTTGCGAAGTTTCAACAAAAACTAGAAGGGTACTCGGTAGAGCGCGTACCTCCGCCACGCAATGCCTGATCCACGAGAACATAACGGGTCCAATACATTTTTGAAATACCATGCTATATATCATTTTTGGCCCTATCTCTCAATGGTGAAGAATCGCTTTAGAAATTAAATAATTCTCGTATCCAGATCCGGATTCAGAGCTTCACCAAAATCGAATCAATTTGTCATGGTCATGCACCCAACGTGTCCACCAAGTTTCATCCAAATCCGTCCACAACCTTTTGAGATATCGTGCTATATATCAGTTTAGCCCTATCTTTCAATGGTGAAGAATCACTTTTAAAATTCGAGGATCCGGATCTTCAAAATATAATCAGTTGTCCTTGTCACACACCCAACGTGCCCACCAAATTTCATCCAGATCCGTCCACGACTTTTTGAGATATACTACACACAGACAGACAGACAAACAAACAGACAGACATGGATGAAAATATTACCTCCTTCACCTTTGGTGGCGGAGGTAAAAAGTGGAATCTTGTCAATGGCAATGCGCCAACTTGTTCTAAACCTTGAATTGTCCTCATCACATGGCAATTGGGTTGCTAATTGAATTGATTTCTTGGGTCAGTCGGAAAAAAAAAAAAATTGTTGCAATTGTGACGCATGTCATGGAATTGCGAATTGAGGTGAAAATAGTTTCCATTGTGAGATAATACAATGTTGATACATAGTTTGGTAACAAAATGCAATTTTCTCCCATTTTGTTGGGATTTTGTCATCGTCTCTCATTGTTAGCTGTTTTTTTTTTTTTTTTTCTCCACCGTACCCATATTGCTTGTTAAGTTGTGTTTACAATACAAGGGAGAATGTGATGGGCAATCTAGATGTGGGTCTTTTGAAAGGCAGAAGGTCATGTGTGGGTTTTTGAATTGCAGTCCTTCCAATCTAATGGTGTTGTTCGTTTTCTTTTTGAAAATGAAGTTGTCATTCTAAAAGTTTGTGTTTTTTGTTATTGTTGTTGTAGGTAACAGCAACACATTGTCTGATGATCTTATTGATCTTCTTTTCTGATGTCTGATCAACAAAGTCTGATGACCTTGTTTTCACGTTTTTTACAATTTGTTGCGAAACAGTTCATCGAAGCCCTTGCAAATTACTTTTGCGCAGCAAGAATTTCTCCTTTCTTTCTGCAATTCGTGCATTTATGACGGTAAAGTGCGATGTTTCTTTAAAACTCTGGTCCGTCTCTCATTCTCCTCGTTTGCTGTTGCTTCCATCCCCATCCCTGCAGTGGAATTGGCTATGATCATGGATCGTTTGTACGGTGGAGTGTGCTACGCAGGCATCGACACCGACCCCGAACTCAAGTATCCCAAGGGTGCTGGGCGCGTAGCTTTTTCCAACCAGCAGAGTTACATCGCCGCCATCAGTGCTCGCTTTGTACAACTGCAGCACGGTGACATTGACAAGAGGGTAAGTCGGACGGTGCACTAGCACTTAGGGCCTCTTAAGTTGAGGATTTTTGGAAAGTTTGTAATCATGAGTATAACTGCCGTTTTTCTTTGAATGTTTTTTGTTTGGAAATATTTTTGGGGTTTACTACTTCTGAATACTTTCCCATTTGTGGTGGAAAACAACCGGTATGCGGAGTACTTAAATGTCTTTGACATGTTTTCCTTCTTGACCAAGAGTTTTGAGTGACATCAATGCTGAAGAAACTGATGGGCAAAGAGGAAAATGATCATGTCAACGCCGTTTCTGGTTTGTTTTATTGGAGTTCCAGCTGTTATTGTTGCAGATAGCACTGGAGGGGGAAAACAAGGGTTTAGTGTTCCACTTTAAACATTTACTAACCGAGGCACCAGTGTTGTTAATGTTGCCTGTAAAATTTTCTGGGTCAGCAGTTTTGGCAAATGTGTACGGAGACAGCTAACTAGGATGCATTTGGAAAGATGTTTGGGCATGGGACCGTACAGAGTTGTTGTTTTTTCTCAAAAGAGGCATCAAAATTGTATCGCTAATGCTCATCATTGTCTATCATACACACAGTGAGCGAGTGCATCGTGGTGTGTACGTAGTTGTCAAGAATGACAGCAGAACATGCTGGGAGCAGCGGGTCCACGTGGAGTGACGAACAAGCGTAGGACAGTGCAGAAGTTTGTTTGTTTTAGCGTGGGGTGGAGCAGGGATTGAGAGAAGAGGAAAACAAAACATGTCTCTCTTAACCTGCCTAGTTTTATCTCAAACATACCTCACTGTGCCTCAGTCAACTACTTTGACAAACAAACTCTCACAGGATGTGTGAAATAACTCCTCTGAAATATTACTTGAAGAGCAAAATTATTAATACCTCTGTTTATTTCCTGAGATTTTCTTGTGTCAAGAAAATGTCTTGGATTACTTTGAAATAGTTTTGTTTACTTTTTCTTCCCTCGTGATTCATTATAATTGGGATGGTCGATAGCGTGGCACGTCTTGTGACTCGGAGCGGTAACATGGTGCAGTACTTATTTACATGCTAATTGCTCTTATGCGGAATGTGCCCCAAAGCCTATGTTCTCAGGATCGCGCTGTGTAACTACATGTCACTCGATGATTGGCTCACAAATACGTGCGATAACTGGCCGACCCACTGATTAGTTATAAGCTTCCAAGTGTTTGTGATTCGAGATTAAAGCCAGAAAACTACTGCCTGAGTAGCAGATAAGGCAATGCTAGTAAAAAGCGCTCGGCAGAGCTGGGTTAAATTTAGTCTGTGTTGGCGGCTGGAGCAGTGACAGAAATCCAAACAACAACTTGAGTTCTGCAAAGCCCAAGACATCTGAGCCATAACTGGGACCCAATGAATTGTTGCTCATCTGGCCACAGACTCAGAGGATTTCGTTGCAGTATTGTCTGCTGAGTGATTGCCTGAACTTGTCAACAGTGAACGACTCAAAAGCATATATTGCTGCACAAAGCCAAAACAACATTCTGTGAGTGTAAACCATGACCGTATGAGGCATCTCTGTCCTCAAAGTTGTGGGTGCAGGGGTCCTACTTGATCATAAAATCCTTGAAAGTCCTTAGGTTTTGTCTTTCTCTTTTCAAGGCATTGAAAGTCCATGAAAAAGTCTTTTTTTTTTTTTGAGGGGGTCAGGGGGGATATGGGAGGGGAACACACCAACAGCATGGGTAGAGGGACAAACTAGGAGACCTGGAAGAATAAAAGAACATGGGGAAAAACAAGAACAAGGGGCTGGGGAGGAGGACATGGGGTGAACAAGCTGTATAGAGGTGCAATCTCTGACTCTCAGAAGTGGAAGGGGAAACCTGGGGAAGAAGCAGAAATAGAACGAAAATAGAAACAAAAAGGGGTTGGGGGCCCAATAACCTGTAAAGAAGGAGGAGGTGGGCTTGGAGAGGGTTAATAAGGGTGGAAAAGACAATGGGTTTGGATGGGAGAAGGGGTGATTATTTGAGATGGTGGTGAAGAGTTGTCATGAAGTACTGGATGGAGGAATGACATTGAACAGACTGAGGAAGTTGGTTCCACATGTAGAGAATAGAGGAATGAATGAGTGGAGGGAACTAGTGAGCCTGGATTTTGGGAGTTTCACCAGTAAGACGAAAATTATGATTTAGGCAGAGTTTTCTTCGTTCCATTGTCACTTAAATTGGATTTTGCTTTGGGATTTTGTTGTTACAATAGCATCATCTATTTTTATATTCCACTATTCTCATCTGAACTGATGTATGTGTATCCATTCCACTTGTTATTCCATGTGGCATAATTCGGCAATCCGGCCTGTCCAAGTGTAAGTGCCCGTGCCTTATTCAATGCCCTGTGTGCCCTCGTCCAACCCCTTTTCTCCTCTCCAAATATTACCCATCTGTTGCTTCAAGTTATATGTTGTTCCCCTCACCCCTACCCTTCTGCCTTCCCCTGCCACCCCACTGGGGATCATGAAAGACCTTGTACATATATTACATGTCGTCATTCAGTTGATTATGCGGGACACACAACATAGTATATTGCATTTGAACTTGGGATCCCAGCATCGTGAGCTGTGTGCTTGAAATGTGTGCTGGAGTTCTGTTGTTGCTGTATTTATTTACTTTTAATCACAAGTGTTTTAGGTCTGAATAAAAATAGTTGCTAATTCCAACAATGAACGAGAGTTTTGTGTTGGCGGCGCAAGAAAAAAAAACTAAAGCGGGTCGATGGGGGTTCCATTGCAAATCCCCACACTTCCCACATAAAGCAGAGTTGAAGGATGACGAAAAGTTCCACCAGGAATGATCCAACATCAAATTTTGAGTTTAATTTGTTGCCCCCCCCCCCAACCCGTTTTGACCTCTGCGAACCTCAGTCCCCACCCCCTGGCGCATGAACTGGGTGTCAAACCACAAAAATTGTTAACATATTTTATGCGTCCCCCAATGCTGATTGCCCAGACAAAGTTTAATTTGAAAATGTGCCTGTAATTGCATTTGTTGGAATTTGAACTTTTGACCCCACACCATGGAGCAGGGCCAAAAATGGACATTGCTCTCACACTTTCTTGCCATGTGATGATCATAACGACCAAGATTGGTGAATTTCTGCACACCTGTTTAAGAGAAAATAGCGTGACGAACCGACCGACTGACAGACAAACGAACGGATGGATGGAGAAATGGAGCCGATTACAATATCCCCTCCTTTTGTCTTTTTTTTTTTTCTTTCTTTCTTTAAAAAGCATGTGAATAGAAATGAGAATAAAATGTTTAAATTTATCCACCGTAAAATACCACTATATGCTGACGTTTCTGGCTTTTGCCTTCGTCGCATAAAAAGATGGTTTTATAATGACAGTTTTGCCCTTCGTCAGAGCAAAACCACAGTGGAAAACGAGGTGTCGCTGACGCTTTCGAGCATTAGCACTTACAACAGAGCAAAAGGCTCTTTTGCTCTGACGAAGGCATACGTTCGAATCTGAGCCGCACCTCATTTCCAATCGCTGTGAACATACTCTTATCAGCTTCTAGTTGTAATAATGTCCACTGGTTCAATAAAGTGCTTTATTTGCACTTGCATGTGTTTGCTTGCAGGTTGAAGTGAAACCCTACGTGCTTGATGATCAGATGTGTGACGAGTGTCAGGGTGCACGTTGCGGTGGAAAGTTTGCCCCGTTTTTCTGCGCCAATGTTACCTGCCTGCAATATTACTGTGAGCATTGCTGGGCCAGCATCCACTCTCGTGCCGGCCGTGAGTTCCACAAGCCACTGGTCAAGGAGGGAGCTGATCGGCCACGGCACATTTCATACCGCTGGTGCTAAGATGTGTTTCCATCATAATGCTACCTGCTGTTCTCCTCTTATTCCTTTCCCTTCCTCCTAATTCTCCTTTGAATTACTTTCACCCCCATTCCTCATTTCCTGCCTCAAATCTCCCTGCTGATCTCGTTTACCCATAGCTTTTATCCCAAGGTTATCTGCCTCCTAATCCACTGCCAGTTATGCCCCCATCCTTTCTCGACCTACTGTTCTCATGTGCATCCCATTGTCCTGCGAGTCATAGTGGCTGCTTTCGATGCCGCGTGTTGCCTGTGTTATTGGTCGGCTTGTTCTCTGGCCTGCACTGCCCCAACCCGCTGAGCCTGGCAATACTGTGGACGTGAATGTTGGCAGTTCTCCTCTGGTACCACTGTACCCCTCCCCTTCCATCTTGCCTCAATTCTGCACACCTCCATTTGCTGTGACCCTTTTTGTAATATGTAAGGTACGCCGTACCTACCTGGCAATCATCTGATCACAAATGGTGTCGAAGATTAGGGGAACCGCACTGAGGGTGCTGTGCTTTTATGGCCCGTGAATACGTAGCCTTTATATACGCTTCGTCTTGTCCATGCCTCATTGACGCACACATATAGCAGTCGTGCTTGTTAATCTTTACATGTAACAGGAAGTGCTCTCGAGTCCAGAGCCCTCGTTTAATTATGTAATGCAGAAAGATACAAAATGGTCGTTGCAAGTTGTGCTCATCATGGTCATGCTTAGCATTGTGGTCTGCAGTAGCCTGAGGTGCATGGCTACCCATGTTATTGGCTTATCAGCTCTTTTTTGTCTATGTAGTGCATGGCACAATATTTCTCAATACTGGGATAATAGGGCCAGTCAGGCAAGTCCTTTATTAACCCTTTCCCCTTTTTGTTCTATGTTTGTTTTGTTTTTGTTATTTCAACGCAAAAGCTGGCCACCAGCTTTGTTGCTCCCGTGCGTTCCCAGGGCAAAACAGCACTCGTGTTCTGCCCTGTAACGTCCCGCTTTATAGCCCCACAGGCTGAAAGTTCCCACAGGAGCAACCAAAACGTGACACTGCATGTTGATGAGTGCACACTCGTCCTTATGTATGCCACGGTCACCACAGCCTACTAGCTTCCGAGCTTTTAGGCCGTCAGCCTCTTATCACCTTTTTCATTGTCTTGTGCGGAATAATACCTCAATGCGTTACCTTCCCTCCCTCTCCCCCCCCCCTTTTAGTTTTATTATTTTATTTTTTACCCCCTTTCTTTATTTTGCATCACAATCGTAGCTCGACATAAAACTAGGTCTGCTGCTATGTAAACAGATGTGTGAAAAAGGCTTTCCTAATGAACCTGTCAGCGTATTTACATGAACAGCGTGATTGCACAGAGGGTAACTATTTCATACATAGACTTGATATTGCCACAACAGATAAGAATGAAATGTTGGTAATAGCATGTTTATTTTTAGCCTAATGCATGTCCTACTGTAAATATAAACAGCAATTTGATCCTTAATCCTTAAAAGTGACATATTTGCAGAATATTTAACACTAAAGCTTCGCTATCATGGTACAAAATTACAACTAATAGATTGTGATCAAGCGTAGAGTAAGTTTCGATTGCAGTGGAGGTAACAGCGTTTTGAAGGGTTTGGAAGTGTGCCGAGGAAAGTGACAGACTTGGAGTCCAGAAAGGTGTGCATTCACTTTTGGTGTGTGTTCTCTAGGCGTTTAATCGAGAGCTTCGAAACTCTCTACCTTTTTATCATGGGCTTGCCCGATCCCCACGATCTTTTTCCCCTTCCGATCACTGCACTCAGACAGGCTTGGTATTTGCTCCTCGCTCATAACAAACCTCATTTACAGACCTTGGCACACCAAAGACGACTGTAGGGGGACACAAAAGGCCAACTAACAAACAAATTAAAATGCAAGCAGAATTTTGGGGGATTTTTTATTTTTTTGGGGGGGGGGTTGTTTATTTTTGTTTTTTGCAGAATTTGGTCACGTCACTAGCCTCTTGAGTAGTTGTGATGTGCAGGTTTTTGTTTTTTTTTTCCTTAAAATATTACGCATCAAAGATAACGACTATTTGCCCCGTTCCTTTTCACACGTTACCATCTACAACTTGAAAATTTGGCAAAAAAACAGAAACCCTCCCGATGCTTGAATTTACAGTGCTGCTGTTGTAATGTTTTAATGTACAGGAATTTTTTTTCCTTCCCTCCCCACCCCTCCTCCCCCCCCATCCACCCCCCCCCCACAACCCACCCCACCCTCACCAAGTATTGTGTGAGTCTTTTCCCCGATTCGCTGACAAAGATACTGGAAACATTTAACCTAAGATGAGTTTTCCTCATAGTGTTTCTAAAGCATTTATTGTGCAATTAGAAGCGATATTGGTATTGTAGCCGTCTGCAACTAATTAGCCTTTGGCATAATATAGTAACGTTTCTGTGTTCTGTGTTGTGCCGTATTGTGTGTTTCCCTGTCTTAGCGTTGCTGTCATTGAGCTGACTCTTTATGATGTTTTGGAAATGACTTGAGATTTTTTGTACTGGTGAACTAATTTCTGTCGATAATCACATTTTAAGATGGACGTGCACGATTCCTGGGCTTTTGGTGCGTTGTTAGCTGCCCGACCGTGTTTTTCTATTTTTCATATCCCACATCGACATTTGTTGGTATGCACTACTTTTGTAACCTTCGGACACTTTTTTCAGACACACAAACTTTTGTAGGCATGCTTCTCTCTGCTGCATCGTTTTGCAATACCTCAATTTTTCAGAAGTAGGAAAGAAAGAATATTTTCTAAGTTTATTATTCATAAAAATGTATAATTTAATTCTGCATGAAAAAATTAAGAGATGGAAGATTTTTATTTTTTGCATCGCTCCGCTTTCTAAAAACTTCGAATTGACCGAGAGCTTTTTTATATACTTTATTGTAAAGAATAGTAGGTAGCAGGCTTACGTAGAACTTTCGCCTCGAAGAGTGATCGTAAAATCCCGATTTACGAGAGCAAACTTGAGCAGACCTGCGGTGGGTTGAGAGGCTGACGTTGAGGTTGAGAATGAGAAACGGGCTCCGTCCCGTGGAAACAATTGCCGGCTGCCGGAGTTCCGGGATAACGGTTGGCAGAACGTTGTACACACCTTGCATGGGGCAAGGCTTCGGCCGATGAATCACGAATAGTTTTATTTTTGTATTTGATTTTGTGTTTATTTTATTACAAACTCTGCTGTACGGTGTTGGAAATGTTGCTGAATCTGTTGGCTCATGGAACGTACATTCTTTTGGTAATCCCATCATTTGGTTTTTGATCCGCCTGATTTTTCTCGCAAATTCGTTTTGCTGTTCGAGAAGTCTGCAAAAATTGCAGACTGTGTACCTTTTGTTTTATACCTACCTGCATTACATTTTTCTTTTCACCTTCATGATTGTAAGGTCGACTTATGTTGGGGATTAGTTGGGCACTGAACCTAATCTGAAGGATAAACATGACAGCTTTTGGAATGCCCCCACAATGCAACAGGTCAAAGATTGTCCCTCATAGGTTGTATCACATACCTGTTAAGATTGACACTGTTGTAATGTGCAATAATTATGCTTGTTCATAAAAGCTGAAAGCCTGGAAAAATTATTTTGGTGTAAGATCTTAGAACTTTGTTATCCACTCATTTTCTACTGTAGAAAACCCCTTATTTTTCATATTCAGTTTATACTTAACTTTAAAATACAATTGTATAATTAATTATTTAAGAAAATCCAAAATGGGGAAGATTTTTCACACTTTTTCATAATTTAGTTTCTTTAAAATATAAAGATCTGAAATATTGCATTAATATTTGTTTTGTATTTCTATGTTGGAGTATATAATTTTATGATCTATAAAAGTTTGGTTTTTATCTTTTTTGGAGTTGGAATTTTTGTTTTATTTAAGCAAACTTAGAAATAGGCAGCCTGCAAAGGCATTGCAGTGGTTTACAGAAGAGGGTGTTCATGTGGTATGGAATAACCGCGATACAGAACAGAAATATGCAAATAGCAAGCAGAGGCTGTTGGAAATTGACGCGGCTCTTCACACGGAGAATGTAAGTGAAGAGTTGAATAAAAAAAAAGATGTGCTTTGACATATGTTTCTATGTTTTTAAAAGAATCCAGTCCCAGTGGTACGGTATGGTATGGATATGCATTTATCTCTTCACTGAACCTTTGTGTGATTATGCGCTTTTTTCTTTTTTAAGTCTTTGAAAATGGTGTTTTCAGTAGAGCCTGTGCTACTTGAAAATGGGGTCAAGTGTTCAGTACTGGAAGGGTTTGTCGCAAAACATTATATCTTCAGGTAATTCCTCAGTATTTGTAGTGTGAATGTTAACAGCTGAAATTAAACAGTAAACATCTGCTTTAAGCTAACATGTTCCTGCCTCTTGTCTTCTTTTTAACACTTGCTGTTGTGCCCTGCCTTCCTGCATTTTCCTCCTCGAAAACTACCCACGCTTTCATGTTGTTAGTGTGCTAACCGCACCTGCATGCGTTCTTTCACAGAACAGACGCCGCGGTCATTTGATTTTGTTTTGTTTTTCTTGATTTGATACACCAAACTGGTTTTACGAAACTTGTAACATTTGAATCGTCTCATTTGCATGCTGTTGTACTCAGGAGTCCATGCTGTTAACATATATGGCTTCTTCTCCAAACTTCTTCAACATGATCCAGACACTACAAAAATGGTGGCAGATAATTTTATTGCTCAAACTTGATGGTAACTTTCAGGTTACATTGATCTTGGTCTCATTTAAATGATCAATCAGGCCAGCCCTCCTGAGAGCAACCTTCGGTCATTCTGCAAGGATCGCAACAAATGTGTGTCCATCCTCAGGTGAGCCGGAAAAGATAATCTGGCACACCTTTAGGCTGAATTCACCAACGTGTCTCCTTATTCAAAACCTAGGTAGCACCTTAAGTCTTTTTGATATGTGCACCCCTTCCACCCCTTCAGTTAAATTAAATGGGAAAACAGCTGACTCACTCAAGATGAGGCTGAATGACTGAACTTGGTGTTTGCCTCCAAAGCTTGTGTACCCAGCCCATCCCTCTTTGTCCCCACTTTATCCCCTCATACGGACCATTTCTCTGGCCCCACTTTCTCCCCTCGTACACAATGCTTCTCTGGCCCCACCTTATCCCCCTCATACACACTGCTTTTCTGGCCCCACCTTTCTCCCCTTACATGTGTTCAATTGAGAAGGTGGAGAAAGTTCTGGCCAACCTTGACGACAGACACCCAGATGGCATCACCTAGGCAACAGGCCCAAATGGCATCAGCAGCCACATTCCCAAAATCTGTTCTGCTGCTCTTGCTTATTATCTTCAGGTTGTCCTTCACCTTAGGTCACCTCCCTTGTATATTTGGAAGACAGGCAGCATCACTTTAATACACAAGAATTGTGTAAAAAAAAAAAAACTTTTTTCAACAAACAAATACTGACCCTCTCAACTACATTAATTTTGTTTGCTTCCAATAATAAGAAAAGTCATGCAATCAATCATTGCATCATCTTTCCTTTTTTCAAATGGCCTGATCTCTGCCCAGTACTTTAGATTCTGTGCCATCCACTCATCTTCGGATATGCTATTAAGTCTTTATCTACCCTGAATGATGGTCTTGAAGCTCAAGTAAAATGTCGGGGCATTATCTCTGGCCATACCTCAGGCATTTGGCACGGTCTTGCACCCTGTTATGCTAGCCAACTGAATGCATGGGCACATTCTTTTCTCACTTGCTGAATTCCTCCGCTCAGGCAGTCTGCTTGTTGGGTTCAACAGAATCCTCATCTCCTCTCAAGTACAGACTGGAGTGAACAAAAGCAGCATCTTGGGCCCAGTGCTGTTTTTGTTGTGTACTCCACTGAGATGCTCTGGAAAAACCCTCGTTTTCTCTTCCCAGATGATTCCACATCCTATCCACACTTGGACAGTGGTGGATTTCCTCTCTACCGACCTGGAATTATCCGGTACTTGTCTCACATTCGGAACTTGTCTTTCAATCCAGGCAAATCTCTCATTGTAACCTTGTCTCTCCAGAAAGATCATATGAACCCACCTACTTATGTCCATGATCAACCACCAGGAGAAGCTCACTCTCTTGAACTTTGGGGCCACACCATCACCGATGACCTCTTCTGGGAAGACCATATATATATATATATATATATATATATATATATATATATATATATATATATATATATATGTATGTATATATATGTATTCATATATATGTATTCATATATATATATGTATTCATATATATATATATATTTATATATATATATGTATGTATATATATGTATTCATATATATGTATTCATATATATATATGTATTCATATATATTATACACATACAGTGCCTATAGAAAGTCAACACCCCCTTTCAAAATGTTCAACTTTTGTTGCCTTATAACCTACAATTAAATTTCATGAAATCAGACTTTTTCCACCTTTATTTGCACATCGTAACCCACAACTTCCAAGTGAAAAACAAATTTCAGAAAATTAATTAAAAGTACCAAACTAGAATATCTTGGTTCGATACAGTATATGTCCACCCCCCTGAGTTAATACTTGGTGGAGGCACCTTTAACAGCAATTACAGCTGTGAGTCTGTTGGGATTGGTCTCTACCAACTTTGCACACCTTGATTGGGCAATATCTGCCCATTCTTCCATACAAAACTGTTCAAGCTCAGTCAAGTTGCGTGGGGAGCGTTGATAGACAACAATCTTCAATACATGCCACAGATTTTCGATTGGATTGAGGTCGGGTCTCTGACTGGGCCACTCAAGGACATTTATCTTTTTGTTCCTTATCCACTCCAGTGTAGCTTTGGTTGTGTGCTTCGGGTCGTTGTCATGCTGAAAAGTAAACTTCCATCCCAATTTCAACTTTCTTGCAGAGGGCAACAGGTTTTCCTCCAGAATTTTTTTGTATTTTGCTCCATCAATTTTCCCTTCTGACAAGTGTCCCCATCCCTGCTGATGAGAAACATCCCCATAACATGATGCTGCCACGACCATGCTTCACAGTGGGGATGGTGTTCTTTCGGTGATGTGCTGTGTTGAGTTTGCACCAACCATAACCTTTTGCATTTAGGCCAAAAAGTTCCATCTTGGTTTCGTCAGACCACAAAACATTTTGCCGCATGGCTTCAGAATCTCCGGAGTGGTTTTTTTGCATGCCTCAAACAGGACTCAAGGTGGGCTTTTTTGAGTAATGGCTTCTTTATTACCACCCTACCGTACAGGCCAGAATTGTGAAGTGCTTGGAATATTATTCTGACATGCACACAGTGACCAGTCTTTGCCGTAAAGGCATGTAGCTCTTTCAAAGTTGCCATTGCCTCTTAGCTGCCTGTCTGATCAGTCGTCTCCTTGATTGGTCATTCAGTTTAGAGCAATAGCCTGATCTAGGCAGGGTCTTGGTGGTACCATACACCTTCCACTTCTTAATGATTGTTTTGACTGTGCTCCAAGGGATATTCAAGGCCTTTGAAATATTTTTATACCCATTTCCTGATCTGTGCCTTTTCACCACTTTATCCCAGGGGTCTTTTGAAAGCCCCTCCATGCTCATGGTTAAGTCATTGCTGTGAAATGCACGACCCAGCAGTGGAAACCTACAGGAACAGCCGATTTTATTCTGAAACGAGAAGGGCACTCGGTACAGCACATACCTCCGCCCTGTAATGCCTGATCCACGAGAACATATCTGGCCCAATACGTTTTTGAAATATGCTGCAGATCGTTTTTGACCCTATCTCTCAATGGTGAAGAATCGCTTTTAAAATTCTCGTAGTCGGATCCGGATCTTCACCAAAATCGAATCAACTTGTCGTGGTCACACAACCAACCTGTCCACCAAGTTTCATCCGAATCCGTCCACAACTTTTTCAGCTATCCTGTCCACAAACAAACAGAAAGTGGTGAAAACAACCTCATTCCATCTTCGGTGGCAGAGGTAAATGTCAGAATCATGACAATTTAACACAAGTGGAAACCAATTAACTTGGTCTGTCATTTTTGAAGTTGATTGGTTACACCTGAGCGAATTTACAATTGCTTTTATAAGAGGGATGGACACTTATCAAACTAAGATATTCTCGTTTCGTATTTTTAATTCATTTTCTGAAATTTGTAGAATTTGTTTTTCACTTGGAAGTTGTGAGTTACAATTTGTAAATAAAGGTGGGATAAGTCTGATTTAATGAAATTTAATTCCAGGCTATAAGGGAACAAAAGGTGAACATTTTGAAAGGGGGTGTTGACTTTGAATAGGCACTCTATTTGTATGTGTGTGCACATTATATATATATATATATATATATATATATATATATATATATATATATATATATATATATATATATATATATATATATGTATATGTATATGTATATATATATATGTATATATATATATATATATATATATATATATATATATATATATATATATATATATATATATATATATATATATATATATATATATATATATGTATATACATACATACACACACAAACATACAGTATATCAAAACCAATTAAAAACTGGACATCCTCCATTGTGTCAAATTACACACACACACACACACACACACACACACACACACACACACACACACACACACACACACACACACACACACACACACACACATACACACATACACACACACAGTATATCAAAGCCAATAAAAAACTGGACATCCTCCATTGTGTCAAGTTCCTCTTGTTCCTGAACAAGTTCCTCTTGTCAAGTTCCTGAACTTCAGACAGTCTCCAAGACCTTTATCTCTGGTTGCTGTGGAATCAAAACCTCTTCACATCATTGTACTTTTCTGCAAAAATGAAGAATCACAGGTGCTGCTTATTTCTCGTGCAGACAGGTTTGTGGTGGCCTTCTGTTTTCTACCACCTCTCTTCAGGTCTTGTTCCCTCTACTTTTTATCCTTTCATTCCTCACCAGTCCCTGCAGGTTTCACGTGTTCTTCCAGTAGCCCCAACCTTATAAAAATCCCAAAATCCAGTCTCGCTGCTCACCTCCAATCCTTTTTGTTCATGTTTTTCCTCCACTTGTTGAACTTCCTCCCCAAGTCTGTTCAATTCCAATTGTGCTCCCCAGGCTTTAAAGTTAGCAGTACACCATCACCTTGGATTTTCTCCAATTCCACCTATGATCTTCTCTCTCCTTATTAACCATCCCCGAACTCACCCAGCTTCTTTCCAGGTTGATACCTTTCCTTCCCTCTTCTCTCTCTCTCTCCTACTCCTATTCATCTCCTTGTTGCATCCCTTGTTATCTCACTGCCCTCCTGTCAGTGCATTGCCTTCCACCCTCTTATCACCTCTCCTTACACAAAAGAGTCATGCTTTGTAATCTTTACTGTCCTTGAACCCAAGCATATGTCTGCCTTCTAGCATATGCTTTTTAGGGATTTTTTTTGATGGTTCTTTTTCTTCTTCTTGTATTTTTCTGGAGCTTCAACTCGGTACCACACTCATTATTCGACTGACTTCAGTCAAAAGAATGCTAGTTATCAGTAATGTTTGAGACGTGTTTTGGTTTACTCAAAGTTGAACAAATATACGTTTCATATATTCTTCAATGATTTAGAACATTAGGAAGGGGAAAAAAGGGACATGGCTGCAAGACCGGTGTCACGTTAAATGCTGAATTACAGGTCTACACGTTTCAGAAAACAAGGATCGCAACGATTAACAGCATTAAACTTAAAGCAAAACTAGAAACCTTGGCACCAATTAGCATGTTATTTTGATGAGATGATAAACACCAGCAGCTTCACTGTATCAGCGCAAGCAGCTGGGGACAAGCTGATGCCGGATATTATTTTTCGAAGCAGATATGCCATGAGCTTAGGAAATGCTTGAAAATTGCTTCTCATTTGTTCTTCACACCAGCAGTCCATCAGACTTGCATTTTTACTTCTGACAATGAAACAACAGGTACCCACAGGTGGTATGACCTCTCTATTTATTGCGCTGCTGCCATGACATTGTGATACTGACAATATCGAAGCCTCTACGGTCGACACAGACAAGCGAGGCGATGTTTACGCCATTCTGCCATCTGTAATGTTGGTGCACCTCGGTGAGAAGTAATGGAATGCATTGAACGGCTGAATATTTTCCTTCATCTTTCAATTAGATATCCTATTATATGGAAACATTTGCTACTTTGGCAACATTGAAAGAAATGGCATGCTTTACATTTCCTTCAGAAGAACTTTGTCCTCTTCCTATTGCTATTCTTATCACCCTCTGACTTGTGGAGTTTGGCACACACCACCACCATTCTCATTATGCCGCAGGACTAATTGCACCGATGCCATCGATGTGGTATGTTTCATCAATAAATGGCTCAATTGTCACATTTCACTTTGCTGAGGTGCAGATCCATGGTGAATGGTGATTTATTAAAAGCGGTGCAGTTGGTTTTTTTGTGGGCCCAGCAACGTGCTGCGACAATGCTGTACAGCGTCATTGAGAATGGGTGATAAAAGTAAAATCAGCTCTTGTATGTAAATGCAAAAATATTCTTCTATTTTTTTAAAAAAAAAAAAGTTTTTAATACAGACGTACTTGCCCAAGAAAGATGTGGATGACAGAGGATGAGGGGGCATTGCAGTGAAATGGAACACATGGGGGGATATGCAGAATTGGAAAGCAAATACAAATTTAGTTTGAGCAGAAAGTGGTGCAAAATACATTAAAGTGGTGTTCAACAAGAATGTAAAAGAGCATTGGGATCAATATTAGTTGCTCTGGACCACTACTGAGGTTGGACATCGTTGTGAGAACAAGTCCAGCGATACACTCTCTTTGATAGTAACACGATGCATACATACATACATCATAAAAAGTATTTCAAGAAACATATTGAGAATGCCACAAAACATAAAGACAACGTTAGTGGTAGAGCACAACTTGGCGCAGATAAGAAGTGTTCATTGGGTGGAGGAAAAGCAACATATACATTTTGGAAAAGGGACCAAACAGAGGAGACTCCTGGAGTAGTTATTGTTTGGAATTTGCCGTTTCCTCTTGTGAGATGTGATTGAACTGTTGAAGGATGGGATGGAAGATGGAGCGAGGCCCAAAACTCATCTGAGTTAAACACAACTTTCATCGTTTGCAATAGCCAGTAATGAAATCGCGTTCCAGCAATCTGAATTCAAGTGGTGAAGACCAAAGTCCTACTGCCTGAAATATTAAATAAATAAATAACGAACGCATTTACATTTTTCAAGTTGATGGTTGTCGGTTCTTTAACTCTCTTCAAAATGCAGTACTATGCAAAAATTTGGGTTATTCCAATGGGATCCCTACTTTAGGGTAAATTAATCAAATTAGCAGTGACAGACAAGTCGTATGTGTTTATTATTGTAAATTAACAGCCTTTATAAATGCACGTCAAACAAACTACTAAAGTTAACTCGAAGGGCACTCCGTAGAGTGCATACCTCCAACAGGCTGATTGGTTTACGTTTTGTATCCCACTGACGGGCCGGATCTGGATTCAGACCTGAACGAAAATTTAATGGGCTTGTTCTTGTCACCTAACTAACTCATCCACCAACTTTCATCCGAAATTGTCCAAAACTTTTTGAGTTATTGTGCTATATATCGTTTTAGCCTTATCACTCAATGGTGAAGAATCACTTTTAAATAATTCTTGGATCCGGATTCAGATCTTCACCAAAATCGAATCTATTCTTCCACGTTGCATAAAAAAGCAGCCCACCAAGTTTTGTCCAAATCCACCTAAACTTTTTGAGATATCGTGCTATATATCGATTTAGCCTCATCACTCAATGGTGAAGAATCACTTTTTAAAAATTCTCTGATCTGGATTCAGATCTTCACCAGAATCGAATCAATTATTACTCATTGTATACCCAACCTGCTCACCAAGTTTTGTCTGAACCCATCCACAACTTTTTTTGAGAAATCCTAAGTGTCGTTTTTGGCCCTATCTCTCAATTGGGTGAAGAATCACTTAGAAAATTCTCAGATCCAGATCTTCACCAAAATCGAATCAATTCTTCCATGTTACAAAAAGCAGCCCACCAAGTTTTGTCCAAATCCGCTACAACTTTTTGAGATATTTTGCTATATGTCATTTTTGACATGATCTGTCAATGGTGAAAAATCACTTTAAAAATTCTGGGATCCAAATCCAGATCTTCACCAAAATCGAATCATTTCGTCCTGTCACATACCCAAGCCCAACAAAATTCCGTCTGAATCCGTCCACAACTTTTTTTAGATATCCTGTTCACCAACAAACAGATGGGTGAAAACAACCACAATCCACCTTTGGTAGTGGAGATGTTTCATTACTTGGCAAAAAATATATAATTTTTGACAAGTATGTTGATCACCTCCGTTCGTTTGTGTGTTTGTAACTTGGCAAAATAAAAAATTTTGACAAGTATGTTTATCGCCTGTGTTTTAGTTAGGGAATTTTAGCAAATTGTATTGACCATCTGTGAAAAAATTGCTTACCAAAAAATTTCTTCACTAACGTATTCATCTAGGTGTCTACTAACACCTATCAATTAGTGCAAACCCAAATCCTTGTGGAAAATTCTGGGGAGGCAATCAAAGTTCGGGTGCTCAGAAGGCCTGCGCGAAAAAAATCGGAAAATTAACTTTTGCCAATATTGACTTGTGGGATGTCTAACTGGAGGTTTTTTGGGAAGGCTGTATTGATTCCAACCATTATTTTTGAGAAAAAAAACACTCCTTGATCATATAAAATGTTTTTAATTGACATTTTTGACAGAACTGTGCTCAATGGAAATGTTGCTTCATCAGCTTTTACAACCTTATTCATCAAACTCCCCAGTATCTTCCTCACTCCTCTTGTCATCTAGCTGATTTATGTTCAGGCAAGAGTTACCATGACAGATACTGCAAGCAGAAATACACTTGACTCCTTGCTTTTTACAGCAGCACCTGAGTGAGCTGCAGTCCCCCACACAGTTGCAGCTGGCAAACGTCAGGAGGTAGTCTGGTGCAATGGGGTCTGTAGAAGGGACTGGTGCATATCCTTGCTCAATGAGTTGCCATCCATAGTCCCAGGCATCCAACGATGGGCTTTGCATCATCAGCCAGTCTCTAGTCTGGAGGTAAGCTCGGAGAGAGTGCTGTGCTGCAGCTCCTTTTGTCGGGGGGAGTTTCTCAGGTTTTATGCTCCCAGTAGCAGCTTACTTGCTGAAGATGTCGAATCTCAAGTCTTCCAAGTCTTTGGAGGATTTCCCATGGAACATGAGCATGAAAAGATCACAGCCTGCTTTAATGATATCACCTTTCTCAGCTCGGATGTCCATAAACACGTCCATTGGCCTCTCTGCTTCATCAGTCTTGCAGAGCTTGCTTAGCAAAGTTGGTTTGCTAAACCCAAAAATTGCAGACACTGTATCGCAGCCAGAGAAGCTGTGCAAGAAGATGAGATATCTCTGGGAGGGCCTCCCGGATCTTTCCGACATCGTAAGATGTTTCTTTGACTGTCGTGAGGAAGATCGGATGGTCTGCAACATGATGAATCAGCATAAGCAGGACATCTGTGTCCTCAGCCCTCACTTCGACAGGGGACTCTCTTGCCTCATCTCAAGCTGCGTGGACGATGGAGGTGTCGGCATCATCAGAGCATTGCTGTACACTGATTCCATCCCTACTAAATGTCTCAGCAAGGAGCAGAACGAGCTGGGCTTTGTTGTTCTTGTTATCGAGGAACTTTTCTTTTGCAATGATGATTTTGAGATTCAGACGAATCTGAATGTCACAGCATGCATTCTTTGTTCGTCTCAAGTGGTCATGGTCCTTGGTGGAGCTGCCATATCCGTCAAAGACCACCGTTATCCGGAGGCGATGGCTCCCCATGGACTTCACAAACCGGAGGTAGCTCTCGGCAACATCCTTCCAAGTAATGTTAGCCTCCCACTTGACATTGTGCAGGAGCCACCCACCATCAACCACAAGGCTTGTGCAGGGGGGTTGTTCGACAGGTGCCACACATGCCTTCAGGGACCTTGCTGGGGCAGCCTTGTCTGGCTTTCGCAACTTTTGATTTTTGTCAAACAGAGACATCGGTTTTGGCATCAACTCAAAGCGCAGAGCTTCTTTGGTCTTGACTTCACGCTCACTGATGACAATGAGGCGGTTGAATAGCTTCAGTGAAGGCCTTGTCACACCTTGACGATTTAGCCAGCAGATGCCGACGTATGAAAAATTTGTCAAACGCTGGCACACATCGAATACGTTATGGGTAAGTTTTGTATACGTTAAGAGCACGCTGGCATACGTCGTAGTACGCTGAGCTCCTCGACAAAATTTTAACATGCTTGAAATTTTTAACGTATGACTCACACGTTCCGCATACGCTTGGCCATAAGTTGTCGGCACGTTAAGCGATCGTTGACACACGTCGACACACGTTACTCATAAGTCGAAACACATCGAGGTAATGTTTAGCGTCAGTGTTCCAGGCTCCATGGTTTTTTTTATTTATTTTTTTTCTTCGGTATGACGATGATGTTGACACTTCGATTTATAGTGCGGTTATAATATAATATAATTAATAGGCTGCCGCTCAACGATTTAAATCATAACCACACGAGAAATCGAAGTGTCAACATCACCGTCATACCGAAAAAAAACAAAAAAAAACATGGAGTCTGGAACACTGACGGGTTCCTCCTGTGTGAACCCCATTTTTATATACCAATTCCCCTATGGCCTAAACGCTGCCAATACGCCATTATACGGTAGCTGTAAGTTAGTAACACGTTCAGTAAGTTCTGTGGTCGTCCGGAAGACGTCAAATACATTGACAAACGTCAATATGCGTTGCAAATAAGTTTCGGGTGCACTAAACATTACCTCGACGTGTTTCGACTTATGAGTAACTTACAAGTAGTGTGTTTCAACAATCGCATAACATGCCTACAACTTATGGCCAGCCTATGCGGAACGTGTGAGTCATACGCTGACATACGTCGAAAAAGTTTGACCATGCTTAAAATTTGTCGACGTACTTGGCGTACTACGACGTATGCCAGCGTGCTCTTAACGTATACAAAACTTACTCATAACGTATTCGACGTGTGCCAGCGTATTCGGCAAATTTTTCATACGTCGGCATACGCTGGCTAAAACGTCAAGGTGTGACAGCGGCTTGACACTTCGATGTCTAGTGCGGTTATGATTTGAATCGTCGAGCCGCAGCCTATTAATAGGCTACGCCACGTGATCGTCGGCGATACGCTGCCATGCGCTATGCATAAGTTAGACTATCGTTGGGCATAGGTTGTGAATGCCGACAACACGCTCAGCATTCGTTAGTATAAGTTATCTACATGTTCTCGAAATGTTCTGTGTACGTTGCTAATACGTTATGCACACGTCCAACTCGTTATGAATACGTCCAAAACTGAAAAAAAACATCAATAGTTCAGCGTACACCAGCGTTTTACATACATTTTGATACCTTGCCATACGCTGGCTAAAACGTCAAGGTGTGACAGGGCCTTGAGTCAATGACCAGATTCTCGCCATTGACTTTGGGTCCAGATCTGAGGCTTGCAAGTGATTTGACCTTGTGTTTGGTTACCATTGCATCCACAACAGTTTTCCCATCCATCTTAGCCTTAGTCCACTCTACGTTGAATATATTCAACTTCTATTGAGTCCGGTACACAACAATTTTATAGCTAAAAGCTCTTAGCTAACGTCAGATAACACAGAGAATTCTACTGTGCATGAGCACAAGTATAACCAACAACATAGCAGTGGTTTCAAAAATGTTGTGTGCTGGTTTCAGCACAATTTGAACAATCTGAATCAATTGAGCCAAATTACCGCAAAACACAGTCTGAGATATCTAAAAATGTATCATATCAATATTTTATGGCCAGGGATTCATTTTTCTTCAAATCTAATGGTTGGAATCAATTCAGCACCCCAAAAAACCCCTAGTTAGACATCCCACAAGTCAATATTGGCAAAAGTTAATTTTTCCGATTTTTTTCGCGCAGGCCCTCTGAGCACCCGAACTTTGATTGGCTCCCCAGAATTTTCCACAAGGATTTGGGTTTGCACTAATTGATAGGTGTTAGTAGACACCGAGATGAATACGTTAGTGAAGAAATTTTTTGGTAAGAAATTTTTCACAGATGATCAATACAATTTGCTAAAATTCCCTAAGTATTTGTGTTTGTGTGTTTGTATGTTTATCTGTCCGCTTGCCTCCAGCCGAAACCGCTCAACTAATCGTCCCGAAATCTCCAGAGATTGTCACCAACCCCGCGACGGTCCCGCATTGAAGTTTCGTAAAATTCAGTCGACAGAAAAGGTCTATATAGGCCAATTTGAGCCAAATTTTCTAAAGTCCTCAAATTTCATTCGATTGACTTGAAATTTGAACAGGATTTGCAAATCAGGTCATTTAATTCAACCACCTATTACTTTTGAGGTTATCATAGGTCAAAAGGTCAGCATATGCCATAAGGTCAACCCAAATTAGGCCAAATTTTAAAATTGTTACTAAAATTGTCAATTTTCATCCGATTGTCTTGAAATTTGAAGACCATTTGCATATCAGGTGGCTGAATTCAACTTCCAATTAATTTTGAGATCAACTTAGGTCAGAGAGATCTCTCTCTCTCTCTCTCTCTCTCTCTCTCTCTCTCTCTCTCTCTCTCTCTCTCTCTCTCTCTCTCTCTCTCTCTCTCTCTCTCTCTCTCTCTCTCCCTCTCTCTCTCTCTCTCTCTCTCTCTCTCCCAATTTGTGCCAAATTTTCATCCGATTCACTTGAAATTTGAAGACATTTGCATATGAGGTCGCTGAACTCGACCACATTAATTTTGAGAAAAGAGACCAAAAGGTCAACATAGGCCGAATTTCTGAAATTCCCAATTTTCATCCGATTGACTTCAAATATTGACTTCAAAATGCAAAGAGCATTTGCACATCAGGTCACTGAATTCAACCACCTACTAATTTTGAGGTAAACATAGGCCAAAAGGTCAACGTAAGCAAAATTTCTAAAATCCTCAATTTTAATCCAATTAACTTGAAATTTGAAGAGCATTTGCATTTCAGGTCACTGAATTCAACCACCAACTAATTTTGAGGTAAACGTAGACTAAAAGGTCTACATAGGCCAATTTGTGCCAAATTTTCAAAACTCCCTAATTTTCATCGGATTCACTTGAAATTTGAAGACTATTTGCATATGAGGTCACTGAACTCAACCACATTAATTTTGAGAATGGAGACCAAAAGGTCAACATAGGCGAAATTTCTGAAATCCCCAATTTTCATCCAATTGACTTTAAATTTGAAGAGAATTTGCACATCAGGTCACTGAATTCAACCACCTACTAATTTTGAGGTAAACATAGGCCAAAAAGTCAACATAGACCAAAAGGTCAACGTAAGCAAAATTTCTAAAATCCTCAATTTTAATCCAATTAACTTGAAATTTGAAGACTTTGCATATGAGATCACTGAACTCAACCACATGTTCATTTTGAGAACAGAGACCAAAAGGTCAACATAGACCAAAAGGTCCCCCCTGGCCAAATTTCTAAAATCTGCAATTTTAATCTGATTAACTTGAAATTTGAAGAGCATTGGCATATCAGGTCACTGAATTCAACCAGTCAATTATTTTTGAGGTCAACATGGACCAAAAGGTCAACATAGGCCAAAGGTCAACTACGAAGGTGGTATTTCTAAAATCCTTAATTTTCATCCGATTGACTTGAAATTTGAAAAGGATTTACATTTCAGGTCACTGAATTCAACCAGCCAATTATTTTTGTGGTCAACATCAACTTAAAGGTTAACATAGGCCAAATGCCAAAATCCTCAATTTTAATCCAATGAACTTGAAAGTTAAAGACCATTTGCACATCAGGTCACTGAATTCAACCCCCTATTAATTTTGAGGTGAACATAGGCCAAAAGGCTCATTTGGGCCAAATTTTCTAATCCTCAATTTTCAACCACCTATTAATTTTGAGGTGAACATAGGCCAAAAGTTCAAAATAGGCCAAAAGATTTTGTTTCAGATCCAGCCTATCAGTGGGATATAAAACTTGAACTGTTCCACCTGGCAGAAGTAAGCGCTCTTCCGAGAGCCATTCTACTTTGTGCTGTTTTGCCAAGTGTCGCTCTATGAGTGATTTTTCATTTGTTTGTTTATCTCTCCGCTCGCCTCCAGCCCAAACCGCTCAACCGATCGTTCTGAAATTTTTGGTGATTAATGTCACTGACCCTACGACAGTCACACATTGAAGTTTCATAAAATTCGGTTGACCAAAAAGGTCCACTTAGTCAAATCGGCCAGTTTGAGCCAAATTTTCTAAAATCCTCAAATTTCATCCAATTTATTTGAAATTTGAACAGGTTTTGAATATCAGGTCAATGAATTCAACCACCTATTACTTTTGATATTAACCGAGCTCAAAAGGTCAACATAGGCCGTCAGGTCAGCCCAACAGGCCAAATTTTTCAATTGTTTCTAAAATTGTAAATTTTCATCCAATTGATTTGAAATTTAAAGACCATCTGCATATCACGTTGCTAAATTCAACTACCGATTAATTTTGAGATCAACATTGGCCAAAAGGCCAATTTGGACTAAATTTTCTAAAATCCTTAATTTTCATCTGATTGACTTGAAATTTGAAGACCCTTTGCCTATCAGGTTGCTGAACAAGACCACTGATTAATTTTGAGGTCAACATCGGCCGAATTTCTAAAATCCTCAATTTTAATCCAATTAACTTGAAATTTGAAGAGCATTTGCATATCAGGTCACTGAATTCAACCACCCATTCGTTTTTAATTCGTACACTTAGGTAAAAAAAAAAGGCCAATTTTGGCCAAATTTTCTAATACCCTCAATTTTCATCCGGTTGACTTGAAATTTGAAAAGGATTTACATATTAGGTCACTGAATTCAACCACCTATTATTTTTGAGGTCAACTTAGGCCAAAACTTCAAATTAGGCTGAATTTCTAAAATCCTCAATTTTAATCCGATTATCTTGAAATTTGAAGACAATTTGCATGTCAGGTCACTGAATTCAACCACCAAATATTTTTGAGGTCAATATTGGCCAAAAGGTCAACATAAGCCAAAATGTCATGGGTCACATTTGTAAAAGTCAATTTTCCCTCCGTGCTTTGCCACAATGTAATGTTTATTAGCCTCCGCCATCAAAGATGGACGGAGGTTACTGTTTTCACCCCTGTCTGTTTGTTTGTTTGTGAACAGTGTTACGGAAAAACTCCTCGACGGATTTCGACGAAACTTGGTGGGGGGATTAGGTATGGTCCAAGGATCATGCCATTAGATTTTGGACTTGGTCCAAAATCCAATATGGCCGCTATGGCGGCCATTTTGAAAAAATATTTGAATTTTTGTTTTTGCATTTCTACATGTTTTAAGTGATTTCCAACCCCCCCAAAAAAAATTTGTGAGAGAAAAAAAAAAATTTTGCACCTTTTTTTTTTCAAAAGAATTTTTGATTTTTTTGGGGGGGGCATTTCTACATGCGTGTCGATCTAGTTGAGTTTATTCAATCGTGGTTCAGTGGAGTCTGATCCGTTTTGACCTACAATGAATAGGACATCAGGTTCGCTTAAGTGACCCAGCAGTATTGGCGGCGGAGGTTTTGCACTCTACCGAGTGCTCCCCCTCTAGTTTCCGAATGTGAAGATATTTTGTTCTCTCTCTTTTTTCTGTCTTTCTTTTTCTCTTTTCTTTCTTTTTTTTTTTTTTTTTTTTTTTTTTTCTCTCTCTCTCTCTCTCTCTCTCTCTCTCTCTCTCTCTCTCTCTCTCTCTCTCTCTCTCTCTCTCTCTCTCTCTCTCTCTCTCTCTCTCTCTCTCTCTCTCTCTCTTGTTCTCTCTCAACGCATAATCCTTCAAAACATACCAGACATGTGCAATTGTTGCTTTGATGTTTTCAACTTTTTCTCATGATTCGATGCATTATCAGTGAATAATTAATCTATTTCTCTGCTCTTTGTAAATAATCTTGAAATTTGTATCTTTCCACATGCTGAGCATGCCACCATCTGTGGCTTCTCCATCATTGAGGTTTTGCCATCAGCTTAAGGAAAACGGACGCTTGCCCGTTCTGCAAACAGAGGAGGAGGAGGACATTGGGACCATACACCGTGCAGAGCGTTGGTGCTGCTTAAGCAGTCTCCTTGGCTATTGGGCACAATCCTGGACACAGGATAGCAGCAAGCTGGCATTCATTTTGCCGACCTCGGAAGGATGACAGGCCGAGTTAACCCCACCTGGTATTAATTCAACAGCCGAGTGGGATTTGAACTCAGGACCCGAGGATCCAAGGCCCACCATCCTGCAAACAGAGGAAGCAGAAAACTATGATTTTAGTGATACAGTATCCTTTTCCACAATTCTTCTCAGTGACGGTTTCTTTTTTATCCTCATGGCGTTATAAAGTGAGACATGCAACTCAAGTTACTCTTCGATGTATTTTTTTTTGGGGGGGGGGAGGTGGGGGGAGTTCTGGTGTACGTCCCTATTTTGTGTGCTTGAGCACTTGTAAAAAAATGCACGAAATGACATCTCTACAATAAAATCACGGAATCGTGCTATTAGTCTGGTGGAGCAATAGATTAATTAGATGATGCCTTGGACCATTGTGCACTCTTTTCGACAAAATAAAAAAAAAATCAGCAACAACTTCACTGCAATAGATAATGGATTTGCAGTTCAGAAAAGTTTTATTCATTTCTGAATGTTTAACCATGGGTCATGCATATGCGACCCATGGTTATTGAGGAAGGAAACCCAATCAGGAGATCTGCTGTGCAGCATGTAATGTGCCATTTCTCACCTGAAGTGAGCGACCATGGAAATTCACATTCACATCTTGTCTCTCACTGAATCTGCATGCACATGACATTGACCATTCTTGTCCAAGTCAGTTGGAAATGAGTCGATATCATTTCATGTCAAATGAGTGAAAGGAGGGATGACTTGAACTACTGTTGTTTCCCAGTATGATGCTCATTGTTGTGTCATTTCTAACACACTATCCCATAAACTCCCAGGAACTATGTTCCAAGAACCCTCTGAAGGATGTTGGAACGAAATTCCCAGGAGCTTATGGGATACTGCATCATCAGTCTGTCTGTATTTTTTCATTTGTATTAAGGTGTATATAACTAAATATGTGGTCTCGGAATGTGGGATCACCCGATATTCCTCAGACCACAGCTGATGATGGGAGGAAAAGCATGAGCTAAACTTCCTGGGTCAGATTGCGGTGGCGTAGTGGTGCTGAGGTGTCTTCCACCAGACGGTGGTCAACTTGGGTTAAACTGAGGCAGTCCCTTTGGGTGGGTGCCTGGAATGTCCCATCCTTCAGAGAGGATGAGCACCTGTCCCTGTTAGCATCTGAGCTCAAGCGTTTGAACATTAGTATTGCAGCACTGAAGTTCAGAGACTGGATAGGGGCGAGTTCATGGCGGGTGGTTACACCTACTATTGGTCTGGTCGCTCTGATTGTTACCATGCACAAGGAGTTGCTGTAGCTGTGTCCAAGAAGCTGACGCCAATGATAATTGAAGTAACACCGGTCATATATGCTCCGGCTGAGACAAGTGATCTCACTGTGAGGGACACATCCTATGCCGCGTAAGGGCTCCAATTAAATGGTTGAGGAACGGCTCGCTTCACACACGATTAGCAATTACCGAACCGTCATACTAAACATACACCTCCTGGAGATGCCGAAAATGTCAAATGTGTCCAAATTGGACAAATTAACACTTCTTTAGCAGTTGGAACTGCTGCGAAGTTCAATTCTGGAGCTTAAATTTTGTAGCTTGGTTTAGTTTAAGAGATCCTCGAGGTTATGGCATGTGCGGAAATGAACTAAGGCCACGAACGCTGGTGTCTCCGGGCATTTATAAGCATTGCAATGTATCCAGCAATTCAAAAGTATTGATAATGAGTGAGGAGAGTGGGAAAAAAACTTTATTGTTAAGAAATCGTTACAGTCTGTTTCAAGTCAAGGCATGGTTGAGCAGGCCAAAAAAACATGGTGGCTTCAGACCCCAGTGAGGTAACCCAGGAAATTCCTTAAGATCCGAGAGAGTGAGGTGGCTGAGGATGCACCTGATAAAGGATACAATTAAATAAGACCATTAATTATCTTCAAAAGGGGTGTTTTAATAAACCCCCTACACTCAATTTTCACTCCTGTACTTCTTTGGAGTTTCCTTAGAATTGTTGCGGGGTCAGGTGAGAAGACCACTAGGTGAGGAAAGCGACGTCGATTACCACCAGACTCCCCGGAATTGTAGGCCGTCGCTCACGGATAATTTCGTGACTCGGCGGGTCGCTTAACCGACCGTGGATGCCAATAACTCAACCGCATGACAGGGTCCTCCTGCCTATGGAATCGGGTTACCTAATTAACCACCGGGGAACCACGCCCTCGGTACACCTTGGCGGACCCAGATCACTCTACCGGATCGGATCACCTTGCTGGATTGAATGCAGCCGAGCGACACTGCCAAGGACGTACCGGCTAGAAGGAATGGACCATTGGGAATAAAGACCCGGCTAAACCTGGATTCGAACCATGCTGGACCAATGAGGGAAAAGACAAAGGCGAGCTGGGAACATTTCTACAACAATTATTTATTTACAATAAGCGAGGCAAAGCATGTGGCACAACAAAGGTTTATTGGGTGTGTAACGCAGGGAAAGAGGAGAGAGGTGTGTGGTGCAGCAATTCTACAAGCAACTTCCAAAGCAGACACTGCAGACTTGACGCGAGATTAATAAAGCAACAATCACAACAATAAAAGATCTTGTACAGGCTTACTTAACAGACAGGCACCAACACTCTCAGACACACACTCAGACAAAGTAAACCCAATTGTGAAAGCGACTTTTGCAGCCAGGGAGGGAGGGAGTTGAGGTTACAGTTTCTCAGTACCTGAGCGTTTCGGGGGAGGGATGCTCCGTGGTGCGGCACCCGACAATGGTTGAGTTGTTCGGCCACAACCGTACATGTGGAGATCGTGTCTGCAGGAGGGGCTCGAGTGGAGAAGAGCGGAGTTCAAAGGGGGAGGGGGGGTTTCAGTTTCAGTTTTCAGCCAGACTCCGGTATGGTCCGCCCACGCCGCGCATGCCTGGCTTTTGGCAGGTAGATGTGGTGCGGCTACAGCGTTTGTCCAGCCGAACGTCAGGATTTTGCCTCTGAAAACGAGAGTCCGGGTAGATGGTGGTACGCTGTGGCCAGCGAAACGAGGGTAGCAAGCGAGATGAAGGCACCATGGATCGTAAAAGGAGGGAATAAAATAAAAGGGGAAAATGATTTAATAACCTAACTAATATGCCATCGCAACACACTCCCTCGTCTTCCCACGAGACAAAAGGAAGGGACCTAACTACACGTATATTAATGGAATAACTGACTCAGGACAACTGTATGTTGTATGCATACGGTTCCGAGAACCGTAACAGTTTGCATGCAAAGTTTGAATAGAAGCCACTAGGTCTCATGGTTTTGGAATTATGGAGGACACACAGACACTGACACACTCCTTCTTCTTGCAAATGGCAGCCTGGCTGCTGGGTAGTTATCATTTTGTTGGTGTACAACTATGCCACTGATGCTGTGCCCCTATACCAATATATTGATAATCATTTTGCCAACCTTGGCAGGATGACAGGCTGAGTCAACCCCTGCTGGTGTGAATTCAGTGACCAACAGGGCTCAAACTCAGAACCCTAAGATCCCAAGCCCAGCCACCCTAACCATAAAGCCAATACCAGGCTTACTGACCCACACTGACATTTATTGGTATAGATATCTAATGATGAACACAAAGTAAGGTGTGTGTGTGTGTGTGTGTGTGTGTGTGTGTGTGTGTGTGTGTGTGTGTGTGTGTGTGTGTGTGTGTGTGTGTGTGTGTGTGTGTGTGTGTGTGTGTGTGTGTGTGTGTGTGTGTGTGTGTGTAGCAGTAAAGAAACTTCGAGAATGAGACTGTTGGGATGACAGTGGTAAGGACACCAATGTGTGAAGTGTGATGAAAAAGAACATGTAAAATGTTGGTGAACGTTGCGATATGAACAAGAAAAATTACCCCCATGTGGGGGTGACGGTCATCTCAATAATACCACAAGTTCTCAATGTTCAGTTATGACCAAAGACTACTGCACAGCTCGAACTGCACAGTTTGGTTAAAGATGACTCGGCATTTTGGCGTGCACGCACGGAATTATGTTTTGAAAATAAATGCCGACGTTTACATTTCGGGTTTTGAAACTTTTGCACCTTCGGTGGAAAATGTATAAATATACAAGGTCAGTTGCTATGCAATGACACCATTCACTAACTTTTACCATGCCCAGTAGAGAATATATAGCCTCCTGAAGGTAGGGCAGTTTTTGCAAACTTTGAAGTCATGTGACGCGAAAACGAAATTCGAAAATCCGGCCCGACCAAATTTAGACATTGTCCCATACATTCATATGCTACAATCAAATTCAAGATCGCTTGAGAAATGGCGGAGGAGATAGAATTTGAAAATCGTCATTTTCGCAACTTCAAAGGCCTCGTGACCTTGACCTTGACCTTCGGTGACCTTGAAAGTCATACCATCGTGTACGTCTCATCGACCTCTATCAGGATCACTAATGACCAGATCTCCCGCTTCAACCTCATTGTGAATGGACGGACGGACGGATCGAAGGACATCGACACCCATATTATTAGGTCATGCTCGAAGAGTTGACCTAAAAAGAGCAATCAGAGATTGCAAACCCTCACCAGCACTTCTTTTGAGTGGTGTATTTTTATAGGTTTTCAGGTAAATCCAATATGGTTGCCAAACCATATGACCTATGATGTCATATGTGTGACTTTTGTTCCTCATGGGTAGGTGGTCATATGTGCAAAGTTTCGCCTCGATCTTTTCAGCCATTTCAGAGATTTTTGAAGGTTAAAAAAAAATGGCTGCCAAATCATGTGGTCAATGATGTCACAAAATTTTTTGTGTACCATTTTATCCCTAAGTGACCCTCAAAAATTTTTATGCTGATTGGATGTCGCATTCTGCATATGCAATTATGACATCACGAAGGCAAGCACCTATGTGTCATAAAAAATACCACACTCATTCCCCATGAGGAGTGCTTGCTATGTGCCACTTGTACAACCATGGCTTGAGGAACACTTGTGTGAAGTTTCCCCTCGATTTGTTCAGCCATTCTGGAGAAAAGTTTTGTAGTTTTTTTGGGTAAATCCAATATGGCTGCCAAAGCATGTGACCAATGACATCATATGTGTGAACCTTTTGTTCCTCATGGACAGGCGGTCATATGTGTAAAGTTTCACCTCGATCTGCTCGGCACTTCAGAGAAGATTTTTGAAGGTTTAAAAAAAAAAAAAAAAAATTGGGCTGCCGAATCACGTGACTGATGTTGTCATGATGATGTCATGATTTTTCTGTGGACCATTTTATCCCTCGATGACCCTCAACTTTTCATACTGATCGGATGAGGCGTTCTACATATGCAATTATGTCACGATGAGGGCACCTATGATGAGATAAAAATCACTCAATCTCCATGAGGAGTACTTGCGGTCTGCCAAGTTTCAAATTTTCCCTAGGTGCGGTTTCAGTTTGAGATCCAAAGTTTTTCTGTTTTTCCAATATGTCTGCCACACCACATCACCTATGATGTCATAATTATCATTCAAACATTCTACATGAGTCGTTGAACCAATGGTGAAAATTTTGTCTCCATCTGACAAGCGGTTGCGAAGTAAAACATGAAAGTTCTGTGCGGACAAACAAACAGACAGACAGACAAATGAAAAGTCACTCGTAGAGTGACAACTTGGCAAAACAGCACAAAGTAGAACAGCACTCGGTTGAGCGCATACCTCTGCCAGGTGGAATAATTCACGTTTTGTATCCCACTGATGAGCTGGATCTGAACCAAAATCCAATCCGCTTGTTCTTGTCACCTATGCAACTCATCCACCTTGTTTTGTCACAACTCGTCCACAACTTTTTGATAGTGATATATTTAGTTTTTGGCCTGATCCAACAGCCTGTGATGACCTTTTGACCTCAAAACTAATTGGTAGTTGAATTCAGTCACGTGACATGAAAATACTCTTCAAATTTCAAGCCAATCAGATGAAAATTGAGGATTTTAGAAGGACCACCTTAGTTGTTGACCTTTGGCCTGTTTTTTGGTCTATGTTGACCTTAAAAAATAATTGGCTGGTTGAATTCAGTGACCTGAAATATAAATCGTCAAATTTCAAGTCAATCAGATGAAAATTGAGGAATTTTGAAATCTCACCGAAGTTGTTGAACTTTTGACCTCAAAAACAATAGGCTTCTTCCTTATGACAAACTCTCCCACCTGGTGAAGTTTCATGAAGATTGGTTTAAAATTGTGACCTGTAGGCGACAAACAGACAGGCAGACAGAATAACAAAATTGAGTTACCAATCTATCTATATGTTGTTGTGGGCCGGGGTTCGGTGGCGATAAACGACCACCAGGTGGAGCAGTGGAGTCGTCTCCCACCGAACACCCGGAATTTAGGTCGTGACTCTCGAACAACTCCGGAAGGTCACGGGTCACTTAGGGGACCGTGGTCGCCAATATTTTGATGGCGTGGGGAAGGGTTAATTGCCTAATTTCAATATACCGAAATAGCCACGTCGTCCAACTACCGGGGAAACCACACCCTCGGCCGACTTTGTCTGAATCGAGTTGCAATTACCGACTCGGATCCGGCGTAACCGAGCGAAAGTTACCAAAGCCGCACCGGACCAAATGGACAATTTACCGGCCCAAACGGCCTCACTAATTCTCAAATCCGAACCATGCTGGGTCAATCAAAGAAAGGACAGAAACGAACTGAAACATTTAACAGGGGGGTTTATTTATAATGGGGTAGAGGAGCACACGAAGAGCAGAGTTATCAGGAATAAAAGGCAGGCAATGTACAATGAGCAAAGAAAAAGCACTTAACAATTCTACTTCCAGGACGGTGCCGCACGCACACATGCACGCACGCTCGCGCGCACGCACGCACACACACACGCACGCACGCACGCACACACACACACACGCACGCACGCACGCACACACACACACGTAAACACACACACGTAAACACACACACACACACGCACGCATGCACGCACACACACACACACACACACACACACACGTAAACACACACACGCGCGCACGAAATGGACCTCGTGGGACTATTTTCGGCCTTTCAGCACAGAGGGAAGGCGAGCTGAGGGCAGGGGCCTAGCCGGGTACCTGTCCCGCCTCATGCGGTCACACCGACCTGAGCCACTGGTGGGACTCGAACCCACGACCCGAAGTCCACGGCCCACGAACGAAACCACTCAACCACGACCACCACTGTCTCAGACTGCTCCAACCACCACACACGACCGTCTGCCACGATGACAGACTTCTCAGAATCGCCACGATCCTCCAATCTGCCATAGCCACGATCACCCGGTCGGCCCAAAAACTGATCCTCACAACCATTCTACTCCTCTTTAGGTGGGAGGGGCCTCTTCTCCTCGCCACTCCCCTCCTGATTGGCTGGGGGGTTGTCGGACAACGCGTGGCCGCCGTTGATTGGACGAGCTCACGGTGAGCAGAGGGAACCTCACCCCCTGTACGTGACACGATGCACGTGGGCGATGGCGTTGTTGTTGTAGTTGGTGAGGTAGAGGATGTAGTTGTTGAAGATGTGAAAAAAACTAACTGGAAAACAACTCATAGCACACACACGAAATTTCCATTCGACAGAAGGAAGGATTCTAACTATTAACACATATTTGTCGAAATAACTGAACTACGGGGACTCTGGCTGCTTGTGTGCACAAGGTTTCCAAATCCATAACAATATTACTAAAACTCTCATCTTGTATGTATGTATGTATGTTCCTGAAATACAGCCAAAACGGAACACGATAGCGCAAACATTTTCAGCCCTCCTTATTCACCATTCTCCTGCGATGTGCAGTATCAAATTTTGTTCAAATCGGGCAACGAAAAGTTATCAAAAAATAAATTCCCCATTCAGTCAAGTACTCTTCGGGAGTATTCGATCAATGCAAACAACCTCAGCGGTATAGTTTGCAGCAGCTACCATTTTATTAATTTTTCTGAAATGATTTTTTTTATCAACTGCTGTCACAACTGGTTCACGGGTTATTTAGTATGTATGTATATATATATATATATATATATATATATATATATATATATATATATATATATATATAAAAATAATTAGTGGTTGAATTCAGTGACCTGCTATGCAAATCGTCTTCAAATTTCAAGTCAACGGGATGAAAATTGAGGATTTTAGAAATCCAACCTTTGTTGTTGACCTTGGGCCTATGTTGACCTTTTGGTCGATGTTGACCTCAAAAATACTTGGCTAGTTGAATTCAGTGACCTGATATATAAATCCTCTTCAAATTTCAAGTCAATCGGATAAAAATTGAGGATTTTAGAAATACAACCTCAGATGTTGACCTTTGGCCTATGTTGACCTTTTGGTCCACGTTGACCTCAAAAATACTTGGTAGTTGAAAATGAGCAATAGCAAGGTGGGGAATGTTCCACCCTGACTCAGCCAGATGAGTCTGTTACGGCCATTAGGCAGCCAACAAAACCATGAGTGTGTTCACTCCATGATAGGGAGGGAATGCGAGCTTTGTCAATCATTTCATGGATGAAGGAATGGTGACCTGATCTTGCCCTGGAGAAGAAAGCTAATGTGAACCTATTTTGGGGGAAACCCCCCAGTAGACCCCTGAGACCTCGATTTTATTCAACGGCATGAACAAACTTTGGTTCTTCACGGGTGATGAAGGTTGTGGTCAAGTTTCATCGGAATCACGTGTGTTGTTCCTGAGAAGAAAGGGAATACCGATTTTGGGGGGCAACCCCCTACAGACGCTCTTTGGTCCAGACACGGTGATTTTGAAACCCAAATCTCTTTGGCCCGTCAGAAATTTTAATCCAATTCGTGTCCAGATTGAGAAAAACAAAATGGCAGTTTCAGTGTGGGACCTCCACCAAGGGGGTGACTCTGCTCGAAGATGGACATTTAGATTGAAGTTTCAGTGTGGGACCTCCACCAAGGGGGTGACCCTACTTGAAGGTGGACATTTCGATTGAATCCGCCGTCTCGTTTCCTTGACTTTCCTGAAGAGACCAGGTAATCCTCTGCAGGCTCAGACATTGTGGTCGAATCTCTCATCGATATGGGATCGGGTGTCACTGTCCCGACTCCTTCGAGCGATGTTCGCCCTGAGGTGAAGATTGCAACACCCGTTCAAACAATAGCCGTGTGAATGAGGTTCCCACATCACGCCTTTTCCCTCAGGGATCGCGATCGGTTAATTAATGGACGGCCGATCGGATATATTATTCCCTCGAACCATAAACACCCTCAACTCTGCAAAACGGTGTTAAAATGCGGTAAATAAACGGGTCGAACTACATCAGGTCTGCCGGAAGCCGATGGCTTCCTTTTCTGCCGACATGTTTGGGAAAGTGGCGTATGTAGAGCCGGCCCAAATTTTAACGAAGAAGAAGAAGAAGAACAAGAAGAAGAAGAAGAAGAAGAAGAAGAAGAAGAAGAAGAAGAAGAAGAAGAAGAAGAAGAAGAAGAAGAAGAAGAAGAAGAAGAAGAAGAAGAAGAAGAAGAAGAAGAAGAAGAAGAGAAGAAGAAGAAGAAGAAGAAGAAGAAGAAGAAAAAAAAGAATCGATCAGTGTTTATTTTCTCTGTGCCGTGTCGAGGTGCAGTATTCCTCTCACTGTGGGTAATTTCTGGTCGTCCGTTTCCTGATTGTTTTCATCACTTGTGCATAAACATAATTATATCTGTTCGATTTCACAGACTTTCCACAATTATAACCAATCTGGAGTCGATTTGTGCGTGCGGCGTTTTATAATTTTTAAGCGTTTCTGCTTCCGGGTGGTGTATTGTGTTTGGGGTTGGTGTGTTTTGTTCCGGGTTGTTGGTGTATTATGTTCCGGGTTGTTGGTGTATTGTGTTCCGGGTGGTGTATTGTGTTCCGGGTGGTGTATTGTGTTCCGGGTGGTGTATTGTGTTCGGGGTTGGTGTGTTTTGTTCCGGGTTGTGTATTGTGTTGTGTTCCGGGTGGTGTATTGTGTTTCGGGTTGTTGGTGTATTGTGTTCCGGGTGGTGTATTGTGTTCCGGGTGGTGTATTGGGTTCGGGGTTGGTGTGTTTTGTTCCGGGTTGTGTATTGTGTTGTGTTCCGGGTTGTTGGTGTATTGTGTTCCGGGTGGTGTATTATGTTCCGGGTTGTTGGTGTATTGTGTTCCGGGTGGTGTATTTTAACCCCGTGGTGGAGGTGTTGTTATGTTCGTGTACCGTGTGAAGATTTTGTGAAGCATTTCAAAGCTGCTGTCCCGGAATCCCGCGCGCTCCTGTGGCGCCATGTCTCTGCGGCCTTCTAGTCCGAGCTTGGTGGAGAACGTTGTGGACCAACTGAAATCTCAGGGAATGTTTGATCAGTTCCGCCGAGACTGTCTCGCCGATGTGGACACTCGGGTAAGCCATGTTACCATTCTGATGATTATTCTGCTGTCGATTCAACCCTCCGTGCCTCGAGAACACTCTCCGTGACAACCCTCTGGGATTCTGAGCGGGACTTTGTCCGTTTCAGTCCAAGGATGTCTCCTCTAACCAGACGTGTTGATATTCGTATCAGTTTATCATCGACAAAAGATTTATTTAATTTGAACTTGAATCAAAAGACAAACCTGTCGTCACTTTTCTCTGTCAGGTCAGGTGAGGTCAGGTCAGGTGAGGTCAGCTCTATATAGGCCACGTACCTACTAACTGTCAGGACAGGTGAGATGAGATCTGTGACTTGCCGCAGGTACCATGTTAACCTGTACTAACCTGTTCCACGGTCGGGTTGTCGGCGACTAAACCGTTTCCCCCACCAGGTTTCTTGGTGAGGAGGGTGTTTGGATGTGGACACCCAGCAACGGGATTGGAGCAAACACTTCAGGACCCCCAATCTCTGATGACGGGAGGGGAACCACGGGGTAACATCCCTGGGTCAGATTGCGGGAGAGTGTGTCGGAGTGGTGCTGAGGTGTCGTCCACCAGACGGCGGTCTCCTTGGGTTAACCTGAGGCGGTCCCTTCGGGTGGGTGCCTGGAATGTCCTATCCCTAAGAGAGGATGATCACCTGTCTCTGTTATCATCTGAGCTCAAGCGTTTGGACATCGGGATTGCAGCACTCTGAGGTTCGGAGACCGGATTGCGGTGAGATAATGGTGGGTGGTTACACCTACTATTGGTCTGGTCGCTCTGATGGTTACCATACCCAAGGAGCTGCTGTGGCTGTGTCAAATAAGCTGACACCAATGATAATTGAGGAAACACCAATCAACAAGTGTTTTTATGAGACTAAGGATTCGTCACTCCTTGGGTGTCATTACCCTGCTGTCTGAATATGCTCTGACTGAGGCGAGTGACCTCACCATGAAGGACACATTCTACGCCACACTCGAGTCTGTGGTTGATCAGTGCCCCAGACGAGATACACTTCTAGTCTTGGGGGATTTCAATGCATCGACTGGAACTGATAGGGATGGTTATGAGGTGTGTGTTGGTCCCCATGGGTCAGGAACTATGAACCAGAATAGCACTAAGTTCCTTGACTTTGCAAGAAGTCATGGACTTAGGGTGGCTGGTTCATGGTTTCAGCGCCCACAAGCTCATCGCTGTACTTAGTATTCCAACGCTGGCAGTGTGGCAAAGGAGGTTGACCAAGTCCTCGTTGATGGTCACTGGAGGATGATCCAGAACTGCTGGGTCTACCAGAGTACTCAGTTCCTCAATACTGACCACAGGCTTGTTGTAACAACTCTGAAGTTGCACCTTAAATCCAGGAGAATGGCACCATCCCAGCCTTGGCTGGATGTCGGCAAGCTCAAGGATGAGAGAGTAGCTGAGGAGTTTGCGAACGGACTGAGTAGAGATTTGGGGGGTCCTGAACAGTTGTGAAGTGCCTTCAAGACCACCGTCCTCGATGTTGCCGTTGGCCAGAGTCGCAGGGCCAGGCTGAATGGCAGAGCTGAGCTATTCAGGTAGTTGAGGCGTAAAACTGTACGTGCATTCAGGGTGGACAAGGAGGCCAATGTGCGAGGAATCTGTGAGGGTGTAGAGCATCACCTGTGGTCAAGTGATTCTTGTCCTGGTTTACAGGGGAATTCACACATTGCATTCCTCCAAGCCCATCCCTTGGTGTGCTGCAGTTAGAGCAGAGGGTGGTAGGCTTTTGACAGAGGAGTCGAAGATGAAGGCCCGCTGGGCCAGTTACTTTGAGCGGCTTTACCAGGCTGATCCACCAGCTGTCAAGTTGTATGTCATGGGTGTTACTATCCCTATTGCTAACCCTCCAATCAACTGTGGTCCACCTTCTTTTGTGGAAACACAGACTGTGGTGAAGAGAGATGCAGATGTGAGTTTCAGCAGGGGCTGCTTGCAGCCTATGTTGATCTCTGTAAAGTGTTTGATTCAGTGAATCGGGATGTCCTCTGGAGGATTCTTGGTTTTCGTGGGGTGCCACCAAAACTGATCGCGCAGAGAGGAGTGACATAATATTTTTTACTGTCTGCCTGTATGGTAATCCGAACTCTACTCTGGTGCTGAGAGTGCTGTGAAGTGTGGTGGTACCATCTCTGACTTATTTCCAGTTGTTACTGGAGTTCGTCAGGGGTGTGTACTGGCCCCCACACTTTTCAGCACTTGTATGGATTCGATTCTGGGGAGTATGTCAGAGAGATCAAGTTGCGGTGCATTGTTTGGGAATGTCAAGATCTCTGACCTTGATTTCGCAGATGATGCAGTCATCTTTGTGGAGACTCTAGATATCCTTTTGGGGGTCCTTGAGGTGCTGAATGAGGAGTCGGAGCCGCTAGGATTACGGGTTTCCTGGGGAAAAAAAAATCCAGGCTTTTGATGACATCTTGGATGCTGCTATCCCATCTGTACCTGTTTGTGGTGAGGATGTTGAGGTCACGGAGAGATTCACTTACCTTGGCAGTGATATTCATGTCTCTGCTGGCTGTGAACCAGAGGTCACTCGACGTCTGGGTCGGGCCTGGGGAGTCATGGATTCACTGGATCATGGGGTGTGGCCCTGCCGGTACCTGTGCGGGAGGACGAAAGTCCGAGTCTTCAGGTCCTTGGTGCTTCAAGTCTTGCTCTATGGATGTGAGACTTGGACTCTGACCATGGGTTTCAGACGGAGACTTAATTCCTTCGGTACCAGGTCTCAATTCTCAATTCAGAGAATCTTTGGCTATCGCTGGTCGGACTTTGTGTCCAATAAGCGGTTGCTGAGAGAGACTCGGATGAGATTTGTTACCTGCATAGTCCATGAGCGTCAGCTGTGGCTATATGGATATGTGGCTCGTTTTCCTGACGCTGATCCTGCTCACCAGATTCTCTCAGGGAGGGAGCCTCGTGAGTGGAGTAGGACAATGGGCCGACCACTTGCCTCGTGGTTGCAGCAGGTTTTTCGGCATCTGAAGGAGATGGGGATGGGCCAGACATCTGCCCAGGGGATGGCCAGACGGAGGCCCCTCCAGTTCCGGCGGAAAGTGGATGCAGCAACGCGCTGCTCCGCCGCATGCTCCCATACCTGGCCTGACCTGACCTCACCTGACTTTTCTCTCAATTTGTACTGATGATGCATACGCAGAGAGGAGTGACATAATATTTTTTTACTGTCTGCCTGTGTGGTAATCAAACAAAATAAAATGTCGTTCCAAACAGGAAACGTACCGTTTTTGAGGACGTTATAAAGGACACAAACGGGCACGAATAACTGGTATAACGTGTTGGGGTGGTGTCGTAGTAGACACTAGGTAAACATGATAAACTCTGGAATTAAATTTATTTGTTTGACTTATACAATATTAATTTTATTTAAATTGATTTATATAATTGAACACTGTGGAACACAAATCACCTTCTTTTCACTTTCAAACCCTTTACGTTTGGCAATGTTTGGACGCGTTAAATTGGGTGGTGTATAAGTCTGCTTCATTCGTGCTAAACTTCTGGAAGTTTTTTTTTTTTAATCTATCTTTAAAATCTATATTTTAATTTATTTAAATTAAAGTAAATACTTGAACACTGCGTGGGGTAACGTGTTCTTTGAACCTGACGTGGATTTTTTTAAACCCACCTTGTTGTGATCGTTGTCCTCCTGAAGGATTCTAACTGGCCGATTGTGGAATCCTATTTGACTTCAGACAGAGTTTAACGTTTGTCCGATTTGATTATAAAATCCTACAAAAAAAAAACCCTATCGACACTGATAAAACTGATGTCCACACAAGTCCTTCCTTGTGAAACAATTTATTTCCTAATTATACACCATACACTTCTCACCCTTGTACAATGAACTTAAAAATCCCCATTTGATTGCAATATTATTTGGTTCTATTTCATTTATTCTTACTTTAGTTAACAGTTAGACCAACCCGATTCAATTCACTTCTGCATTACATCAGAGAGTTTTATTCTAACTTGGTACTTGGTCAGTTCCAAGGAGTACAAGCCACTGAGAAACTATACTTCCTCACGTGCTCGTACTCCAAACTTTTAGATTTCAAAGCATTTTATACTTCCATGAGAGAGAGGTTGGGGGATATTCACCCAGACTGTAGACGTGTCCTTTAGACAAAAAGCCACTTCGTACATTTTCTAAGCTAAGGTTCATTTATCAGCTTGGTCACTCTGCTCCAGAACAACACATTTCTTATCATTTAGGGCAAAAGTCTTTTGGCCAGAAATGACAGCCAATTCAATTTGCAGCATAGAAGTTACATTTCTGAAACTCCATTTGTTGCAATTTAAAATACATTAATATAAATTTTTCCCCCACAAACCCTTTAGTTGTTTTTTTTTTTTTTAACCTCCACCACCGAAGGTGAAGGAGGTTATGTTTTCACCCTTTTCTGTCTGTCTGTGTTTGTTTGTTTTTGTGCAGGATATCTCAAAAAGTTGTGGACGGATTCAGATGAAACTTGGTGGACAGGTTGGGTGTGTGAGACAAGGACGAATTGATTTGATTTTGGTGCAGATCTGGATACGAGGATTATTTAATTGTGAAAGTGATTTTTCACCATTGAGCGATACGGCCAAAAACGATATAGTACTGTATTGTATGATATTTCAAAAATGTGTTTGGCCTGATATGGCCTCGGGATCAGGCATTATGTGACGGAGGTATGTGCTCTACCGTGTATCCTTCTAGTCTAGAATGTATTGTGCCCGAAGGAGTATGTTTGGAGTGAGATTCTCTGATGGACAATGGCCCGAATTGGTCAACAGGTTTCTCAAACTTGTGTCTGGGAAGATTTTTCGACACGAATGATAGGGTGCTTCCACGACCAACACCGACTTAAAAACTTGTTAAGTGGGAAGCTGAAGGTTTCGGCAGCTTCGACGACATCATCTTTAACTGCCATTAAGTAAACATCTCTCTGATATATTATTGTCAGTATCCCTAAACATTCAAATAGTATTTAAGAATTACAAGAATTAATTGCTTCAGTCAACTGCAGGTTTGTTTGGTTTTGTCGTGTTTTTTTCTGATTGTGCAGATGAGGAAATATGTTGCGGGATACCACTGAATCATGAAGGCTTTGCAGATATCCGCCGTGATCGTAATTTGATATTTGATATTCCATACTCTTTACAGAGCATTGGTTCTGCCGAAACAGTTTGTTGGCTGGGGTTATCCTGGCTAGTTTTCCATTGTCTTCCCAGTGCTGTTTGTCTATTCTTTATCCTTTAAATGCTGAGTATCAAGCAAGGACGCAGCACGTACCATTCATTTAAAAAATGATTTTTTTTTTTTTTTTTTTTAAAGTCTAGTCCGCCTTCAGACGGGATTTGAACCACCGACCTCCCAGACTCACAGCGGGTATTCCAACCATGATCATAAAGTGGTTTACAAACAAATACTTTTGCCCGTATTGTCCAACAAGACTCATGGCCAACCGCTTTTGTTTGGTTTAACCCGCTGTCTCGTTTCCTTGGTTTTCCCCGAAGACACCAGGAAATCCTCTACAGTATGGTTCATACTCATGAAATCTGGTTCATACTCGGACATTGTGATCTAAACTTTCTATATAAGATAGCTTGTCATCCTACCGAGTCCTACGAGCGGTGTAATGTACCTGAGTATTTGAACACCTGTTTATACAATGCCTTCTGAGTGAGGGACCTCGATCATGCCTTTTCCTTATCGGCTGATTTGAGGGGGCGGGGGGGGGGGGAAGAAAAATACATGAAATGTGTTTAGCGTAGGGTTCTCCATCAAAGACTGCAGTCCATGTACACCTGCTGAAGAATGTAATCTCAGGATCTCTATTTTAACGGGCCCTATTATTCCCACCTTGCATGGTTGACTGGCGAATATTTTTAGTAAGATCAGGAGCTACAGCCAGATGTTATGTGAAGGAGCAACACTGACAGGAGTGAGGAATGAGGAGGAAGTACAACCACTCCTTCGTTTACTGCGCGGAGAAATCCTGTATGCTATGCGTGTGAGTATGAGGGTTGATTTATTTTTCAGTGATTATAATCGGATAAAATGAAAAGCTAAAACACAAAGCTGAAGGATGATGCACACTCTATTTTTTAAAAAAATATTTATTTATTTATTTATTGTCCCCCACACCTCCAACGAGTTCGGAAATGGGGGACATTAAAATGAGCTTCATTTGACCGACCGACCAATCGTCTGTCCATGTACTTTTGTGTACGCAATACATTGTTTCACTCTATAATGTTGAAATATTTTAATGGGCTTGATGTGTGATTCATTGGCATTCGATTTAAAATGCAACTTGCATATATGTAACTGATATTAACAAATTATCCATCAAATGAATGTATACATGTCCCCTTTCTATGAATAACTTGTTGATGCAAGCAAATGTTTATCGTTTTGTTTTATCAGCCGGCATACCAGAATCTGCGTCAACGAGTCGAGAACTTTGTATCCAATCACCTGGCTAGCATCACCTGGAGCCCAAACCTCAGCAAGAACCAGCTGCGCAACCAGCTACGGCAAACAATCATCCAGTTCGTCTGATGTTTTTATCTTTTGTTTCTTTAAAACTCTTGTTTTGCTAACTGGGAATGTACAGGTTATGGACAAAAAAAAGTTGGGAACACCTGGGTAAACAAGGGACACCAGGCACCGGCTTCCACACAGTTGTGGCCCATGTGGTAATGAAGCATATAACATCCTAGCATGCGAAGGGTCATGTATAAAAATGCTGCACAGGCCTGGTTGCCTGTAATTATGGCGAGCATGGCTGCAAGAAGAGATTCCACCCCCCTACCCCATCCACAGAGCACATATGGTCGCCCATTGGTTTGTTGAGCATGACACTGATGGTATGCCTATGTCATGACCTTCTCAGTCACCAGACCTTTACGGGATATTCTGATTTACGGGTGCGGCTTATTACCATACTAGATGGGACTATCCTTACAATGCACATGCACATGTAGTGAGTGATGCACAACAGGTTAATTAACACTGATTAAACATTACTGTATAACTGTCGGGGCAACAAGGTGTGACTTACCCTCAGTTTCTGACACTTCAGTCCTTTTTCGTTTTTTTTTTTCCATTGAATTACAAAAATCTCGAATCTTGAGGGGATTGCGTCAGCTTTCAATGGCTTCAATTTTGGTTTTTTTGTGAAAGTCAATTATTCGATAACGGTGTATCTACGTATAAAGCGTATGTAGGCCACATGTAAACACAAGTCCGGAAGCAAAAGTGTTCTGAAGAAGACGTAGCCGGTCACGTGACGTGTGACGTAATCCCATCGCCATTTTTGGGGAGCAGGGGCAATAGAAGGTAAAAAGATCCCCAAAAACACAAATCTTCATTTCAAGATATTTATTCATGAAACCAAACATTAATTTCTGATTCTGTGCACCTTTTAAAATGCCACTGAACATTTATTGATCATGAGTGGATAGCCTGCCATGTGAGATAAAACGTTGCTTGGCTTATGAGGGTCATCCCAAAAATTATTTGCAAATCAAATTGAGCATGCATGTTATTTGTGATGTGTGTATGCAAATGTAAAGAAGAAAAGATAAGGTAGGAAAAGTGTGTGTATATATATATATATATATATATATATATATATATATATATATATATATATATATATATATATATATATATCTATATATACAGTCAAAGCTCGTTACTATGCCACCCGTCGGGACCGAGCAAAAGTGGCATAGTAACGAGATTTTGTAAAAACGGCCTTATTTTCTCAAGTTACCCATCTGTAGTTAATCTTTAGACAAAATTGATTCCAGCAAGTAAAAGGCACGACTGTTGTATAAGCTAAGCGAACGGAGAACATACACACATTAACAGAGTTCACACACTAACATATGGCATGGCGAGAAATTCACGACACACAAAGCTTTCAAGAATCGTCGGCTGGCGCATCTTCTTTCGGCGGATCTCGTGCATCTCGTTGTCTAGCCGATCGCACGCCTGCATCACACCGGGCTTCCCGCTTCTCTGCTGCATGAACTTCCGGACGGTGCTACAAGCACGCTGGGCTTCCTCGAACGGAACGATTTCCTCCTCGACAGTTACCTCGTCATCTTCGCTTTCCACCGGCTCCTCACTGCACAGAATCTCCTCCGCAATCTCCTCCAGCATGAAATACCCGCCAGTCGCGAGGCGCTCGTCGGCTTCGAGAAAGTCAGACAGCTCGATCTCCTCGTTCTCGTGCATCTTTTCCTCGGCAGGCAGAGCTTCCCAGATGTCGGGCAGCTCCGCATCCTGTGGCTCAGTTTGGATCTCCTCTTCGATGAATTTGGCCTTCGCGAAACAGTTCCTGATCGTCGACTTGCCGACCTGCTCCCAAGCACGCCGGGCGACGTGTAGAGCGTCGAGCAACGTGAACTTGAACTCCTTTCCCTCGTCTATGGCCTCAAGCCGGCGGCATAGCAGGAGCTTCTTGTAGTGGCGCTTGAGGTTCTCTATGATTCCCTGATCCATTGGTTGCCAATTGGCTGTCGTGTTCGGTGGGAAGAAGACCAGTTGGATGTTGTTCAGCTCGAGCTCGGGAGGGTGGCCAGAGAAGTTATCGAGACAGACCAGCACTCTGCGTCCCTGCTGGCCGAGTCGTCCGTACCACGCACGCAACATCTCCTCGAAAAGCTCCGCCGTCATCCACGCCTTCGAGTTCGCCTTGTACTTGACCGGGATCTCTTTGTTCTTGAAGGCACGGGGTTTCTTGGAATTGCCAATCACCAGAAGAGGGAACTTCTCGCTGCCGCTCATGTTTGCCCCAACCAGAAGAGTGATCCTTTGCTTGCTTTTCTTTCCTCCAGTACATCGCTCTCCCCTGAAAGCCATGGTCTTGTTCGGAAGCAGCTGCCAGAAGAGTCCAGTCTCGTCCAGGTTGAAGACGTCGTCTGCAGAGAACTGCCCGAGTAAGGGCCGGAGAACCTGTTGTTGCCACTCAAGAAGGGATTGCGAATCCACCGCTCCAGCTTCGCCCTGCACTGTCTTGAACGTGATTCCGTGGCGCTTCTTGAAATTGCCCAACCAACCGTCGCTCGCCATGAAGTCTGGGATGTGCATCAGCTCGGCCAGTTTCATCGCCTTCTCCTTGATCAGATCGCCGCTGACAGGCACATTCTGTCCTCTTGATTGCTTCAGCCACATGAGCACTCCCTCATCAAGCTTCGGGTCGTGAGCCTGCGTCAACTTCATGCGCTTCGATGGAAATCCAGCTTTGATTGCAGCCTCGATTGCATTCTTCTTGCTGAGAATGCCCTTCACGGTGGTTCTCTTAACTTCGATGCCCCATTTCTTGCTAATCTCCCTGGCCAACTTGGACTGATTCGGCTCCTTCTTCGCGGCATCGATGATCTCCTTCTCCTTCAGCGTAAAGTCGGTTCGCTTGCGTTTGAGCTGACATTATGGGCTGAATTTGAAAAAAAATGTCACTGTTGTACGTGTGCCTGCGTGTCTGTGTGTGTGCTCACGCTTTTTTGTGTCTCGTTGTGCGTGTTGTGATTGGCTTGTTGTGGCTGGCATCGGGGAGAAGAATCGCGTGTTTTGACACAGTCTGACTATGCGCGTACGTATTGAGTTATGTTGTGCGCAGCTGGACTGTAGTTCGTCGCTTCGCCTTTGGACGTGAGTGTGATAATCGAGCACTGTGCAATACAGACTTTTTCACGACTCGTGCCTTTTAACAGTCACACAGTAGTGGCATGGTAGCGAGAGTAGGGGGTGGCATAGTAAATTTATTTTGTATTGAATTTTGTCAGGACCGAGCAAAAGTGGTATAATAGCGAGAGTGGCATAGAAGCGAGGTGGCATAGTAACGAGCTTTGACTGTGTGTATGTATATATATATATATATATATATATATATATATATATATATATATATATATATATATATATATATATATATATATATATATATATATATATATATATATATATATATATATATATATAGTTACGAATTCGTGCCCGCCGGCGTGCGAACTGCCGTTTTCCACTAATCGTAGCAGCTCGCCCACCGGACGGACAATTCAGTCGTGACCTTTCGGTGCAACGCCGGAACCCTGTCACGGGTGGGTCTTCAACCCCACCACGGCCTAGCCAATTTTCTACCCGCGCGGATAGCTAACTGGGAGACCGTACCTCTGCGCAGGTCGGCTTGGGACACGAACTGCTTAAGCGGTCCATTCCGTTCTGCAGTGATAACCGAGCGGGTATTATCGCCGGATCCGATTCTATTTAACAGGTGTTTAAAACCCAGCTATTTATTCCACGATGCAAGATGGCATTTCCAATAGGGTGAAAGGAGGACGCGACAAATGGGGTACATTCACACAAAGCACATTTATTATAATGAAACGCATATACAATGATGCAATGGAACAATCATGCATGTATACAGAAGAGCATACACGGGACGGGGATAGAGACACGAGCAAGGCAAACAAAAGCAAGGGAAAGCACTACGACTGAATATTCTTATTATTTCACAGCCACTTAACAGGTTTACTTATCGACACAGCGCCACATCATTCACACAAAAGAAGAGAAAAGACCACCACCACAGACAGGGGGGTCAGACTGGGCCCGTGGGCCTTTATGGCGTGGGACTTGGCTGACCGAATGGGTCCCACGAGACCGATGCTGGTTACCTGCACCCTCGTGGTGCGACGGTCGGCGAGCTCTCTCCGGCACTCTCCTCTCGTGCGCGCCTCGACCCTGGACCACCGCACACAACCCTCACGACTTGGCACCCAGAGGGAAGGCACCCGGATCTCGAACACCACGGAGCAGCAGTGATCCCCAATGCCACGAAGAGACGAAGCTCCCCCGAAGAGACAATACGACTCGACGACCAACAACCAACCCCCGAACCTGGCGTCTCTTGCGCCCTTTTATTCCCCAGGTTCCAACGCCTGACTCCTCCCCGTTTTCGGCCCCGCCCCCTTCCAGCTCCTGCGGGAAGCGTTTAGAAAAGGAGCGTGCCCTCTCGTCCCCCTCCCCGCGCGCCACCCGGGTGGGGGGGGCGAGAGAAATCATTCTTGGCTCGGGTCCAAGGAAATCATTCCCCCAAAAAGAGGCCCCTCCTTTACATGACCTATGACCTTTGACCCACATCGCACTTTCCCTACACCAAAGAGCGGGAAAACAGGCGGGAAAATCCGCGCACCATCGGAACTCCTCTGGTTTCCTTCGCGTTGCGCTGGCTTTCGCAGATGCTATTCGTTGGTGCGTGGGATTGTGGTGTGGTTGCTTGTAGTTGTGGTGTGGCTGGTGGTTGGCGTTGTGGTTGCGAAGGTGGTTAGGTGATTGATGGGGTGGAGAAGGTGTGGGATGATGTTGGTGGTTGGGGGTAAAATGGTGAGGATGGCGTGGTTTGTTGAGAGGCGCGTGTGGTTGTGGTGGAGGGGTTGTGGTGGAGGTTGCTGTGAAGTGGTTGTTGAGAGCGACGTTGGTGGTGGTGGTTCGGTTGTGGTTGATGGTTGAGGTGATCGTGGTTGTTGTGATGGTGGCGTGGTTGGTGTTGTGGTTAAGGTGGTTGTTGAGATGTGGTTGGTCCAAAATAACGATAGAAAAAGAAAAACACTCCCTCAAAGGATCACAGCCCTGTGACACGAATAATACCCATTAAACAACTGTGGGGAAATCTAACTGAACACAGACTTATCGATCTAACTGAACTACGGACCTTTATGGTGTTCTGCGAATTTCCACAGCCGTAACAATATATATATATATATATATATATATATATATATATATATATATATATATATATATATATATATATATATATATATATATATATATATATATATATATAATTTTTTTTCAACATTTAAAACTTCCATTTTTGTTTCATACATGACTGTAGCTGTGACAAATAATTATCTTACCATAGTTGTCACCACATGTCTTTGCAAATGGGGATGTGAATCTTTTTTTTTTTAAATTCTCTCCCCCCCCCCCCCCCTCTATCGCCCCCATCCCCAACTGACCATGTAGCAATGAATTAAACACTTCATTCATGGTCAAAGGAAAAAGTCTGCGAACCTTAGTTATGGAGACAGGATTGTTTTCCTAAAGTACTGGAAAAATGAGCTGCAGCTCATGTTTGAGCACAAATTCCTTTCACTTATGATGTTTAAGTACGAATCATTTTTTTTTTCTTTCTTTTAGGCCTTCTCGATGGTAGATTGATTATTCCATGCAAGAAGAGCATAATTTTTTTGTTGTTGTTTTTTTTGTTGAATGCTTTCATCGGTGAAATATTGGATGCTACTTTTGTAGTTTCAGCAACCTGGTTTTGTTTCATTCTGACAATTGTTTTGATGTTTTTATTTATTTATGGTCATGAAAGAGCCTGCAGCAAGCAGCATGTACATATAAAAACCCGTAATTGACAATGGGGTCATCAGGATATTTCCTCCCCCTCCGTTTCATTTCAGTTTAACCTCTTTTCTATCTCTATTATCCAACTCCCCCACACCCCACCCCCTCCTTTTTTTCCCCTTCCATCCCTCTTCCCCACATCCTACTCCTTCAAAGTGTTCTTGTAATAAACTTATAAATAGGGCTTGAAATAGTTGGTTTGTCTGAAGGTGTTCCAGGAGAACATTTTTGGAAAGTTTGGACTTTAAATTTGTTTTTGTTCTACAAAATTGATTGTCATGGAATAATGAGGTTACAGAGGGTAAAAAGGCAACATGGTAACAGGACTACAGTTAAATCTAACAAGTGAGGGAATGAACACGGGAAAAAGGAGAAGAGAAGAGAAAAGGAAAGGAAATGCAAGTAAGAGGGTTAAGTTTTGAAGGGTTGATGGGATGAGAGACTAATGTGGTTTGGGATGGGGGATGAAATGAGATGATGCACTTCGCCATGAAGGGAAGAGTGTCATTGAATCTTCTCCCGAAGGCAATTCTAGAAAAGGATGGAAGTGGGCATAAAGTCTCGATTTTTACAGTCAAACAATGAGAGGGTTACTGAAGTTACACAAAAGTCCTGCATCTAGAAGGTGCTGGAGAGGGTCGGAGGTCAGACACTAAAGGGAGCGAGACTGATAGAGGCAGTTTGAAAAGAAAAAAAGAAAAAGAGTTGTTAATGGGGCCTAAGGGTTGTTGCACAAATCCTGCACAGGTTCGGACAGCACAGTACTTGACTACATACAAATATAGCTGGTGGCCTTGTAAAAAGGACCATGACTTCCCAGGGCACTCTGGGTATCAGTGATGTTGCTTTTCTCCTGCAGTTTTTTTTGTATGCAAATCTCGGAGTGTGGAAGAGCTAGAAAACAGAACTGAACAGTGAGAAATGGGGAAACGGCAGGGTAGAGGACCACTAAGGATGAATGAGGGAGTTGGGGGGGAGCAGGATAAGAGTGTGAGGATGACTTTAAGGCTGCAATGCCATGCCTGGTTATTGTAGAGCTAACACCCATGCAATGCCATGGTTACAGTTGAAGTTCCCAAATATGGGGAACATAGTTTGGATGTACAATGGATTTTGAATTTTTTTTGTTGTTGTTCTCTCTATCTTCGGTGTGACTTTTCTCTTGTTTTGTTTTTTTATTCTGCACACTTGTTTTTTTTTGTTCCCTCACTCCTAGGTCGGGAGTTCTGGATGTTGGTGTCGACCGAATCGTCCAGCAGGTGGTGATTCCAAAGATAAACTGCATTTTTCGGCCTCAAGTTGAAAAAGTTGTGCAAGATTTTCTCGGATTGACTCAACCAACTAGACGCAGTGACTTCCCTCCTGAATGGAAAGGCAATGGAATGGAACAGCAGCTCGACGTTTCCATGACTGTGGCATCTAATTTAGGAGCTGAGTGTGATGAGCTGCAAGGAGCAGACAATGGGGTCGCGTCATTACGCACGGAGATCCATGGTGCGTGCAGTTTGTGAATGTTTTTGCGCAGGATTGCCAATTTTCATAGCTGTCTCTCCAGTTACTGTGGATCAGTTTGCTTATCGCAAGAGCTAATTGCTCATTGTTTTGACCACGTTTCTTTTTTTTTGTGTGTGTAGTGCATGCTATTGTCATGTGATTATGGATCTTCAAACTTGATTTGTTCGTTTTCATTTTATTTTATCAGCAAAACTACCACACAGTAATCATCAGTTTTGTTTGGTCATTCCATGGCTTGCACTTTATCTTGATGATGTATAATGTAGTTTTGTCATAAATTATGTTGATGAAAATGGCTTGAAATGAGTGAAGTGAAATTTTTTTTTATGCATCAAATAAACCATACTATGCAATTGTGTAAGCTTTTAAAAAAAAAAAAATTTTTTAATTTCTTTATTTTTCCCCTTCTGTAACATGCTCATAATTTTTGAGGGCTTTGCTTCTACCATAATTTATATTAACAAACTATTTTTGCTTCAAATACACTCCAGTTTGCCAAATGATGCAGCTCTGCTACTTGACGCCATTTCTTCTTTTTTAGTTGTAGCTTTTTGAAGTTATATCAAGACGAGTACATTACATATGAAAACTAGGAAATTACATTTTAAAAAATAATAATAATCATTCCAGCAAATGACTGGCTTTATCGTAGAGGAGCTGGGTGAGTAACTTGTTTTACTTTATTACACAACTCAACTGGACAGTTATTGTATTAATATGCCAGAATATTTGTCCTAAATAAGGTATTTAGTGATTATAGCTTTCATTACAAACAATAATAAATACCTTTTTTGTTATTTTTTTCAGGAAATACAAGTACAATGGATGATACAACTTCTATAACGGAGTATACCACTGGTGAAGTGCAGGGTAATCCACTGGCTGATAATTTAAGCCATGAAACTCTACTTCAAGCAGATGAAGGAAAAGTAATTGAGATTGGGAAGGAGAGGCGTGGTGGAACTTCTGGTTTTTTAGCACTGACACCTTTGAGGCTCGGTAGTGAATCGAGCAGAGAGGTGTCTGCTATCGCAGCAGTGGTTACTGAAGATGAAGAGAGTAGACAGAATAATGCATTGGAGAAGATGACTAGGATGAGTCCCAGTTCTGTTTTGGCTTCTGGAACATTAGTCGCTGATGATGGTATGAACACAGTGCTGACTGTTCCCCTCGAAGGTGAGAAGGTAGGGAGTGGCAAATGGAGAGTACCTGGATCTGGTACTTGCTCCACGGCTCCAGTGGAAGTTCGTAAAAGTGACATAGCCAAAGGGCATGCAATTGAGGAACATCACCAATATAGCAAAAATGCAGCAGAGAGTGGTCAAGTCAACATTTCAGCTCTCAGTTCGAAGGCTTCGTTTGGAGGAAAGCGGGACCGATCATCTAGCTTTCAACTTTCTTGCCCTCAACTTGCAGGAAAAAAATCTGAATGTAGTCGGACAGGGTCCCATGAGAGAGGTGTGGAGCAAATGCTTGCAACAACTTCTATGAAAAGTTTCATGGAGCCTGGGTATGGAAATGGCTCAACAGAAAAGGGAATAATTAGCTCAGATGGTGCAGAAGCTAACGAACGTTTTGTTGAAGAGCTTCCTGTAAAGAATGCTGATTTGCGAGAAGTGAGAGACAATGAAAAGGGTTCCTCAACATGTGATACAGCATTTACTGGCACGACAAGTAGGAGTGGAGATTTGAAACACGTCTCCAGTTTGCCGAAAGTTAAATCGTTTGCTGGAAGTGCAAGCCAAAGAAGGAAGGATAAAAAAGCAAAGGACAAAGTGAAGGAGAGAGAACGAAAAGGCATGGATAGAAAGCATCTAACATGGATCGAGGAAAGGAAATTGAGAGAGACATTAGGATCAAGCAAAGAAAATGTTGATAAGGATGGAACTGAGGACAAAATACAGCATATAGAAACGAATTCAAGGTGTGATGAAGAAAGCAATCAAGCACTGATAAAGATTAAGGAGATGGCAAAGGAAAATCTCAAAATGGGTAGGTATTTCAGCATGCATTGTACTATTTTAGTCTTGCTCCAAATACCAATGATCACATGACCAAAATTTATTTGCACTTCCTCACACTCCATCACTTTCTATAATACCAATTTTGGTAAAATATACATTATGAAAGTTTATCCCACTCACCGACTCATTGCAGAAGTCATATACCATAGGTTGATCTCACATAATACTGGTGTGTGTGTGTGTGTCTGTGTGTGTGTCCTAATAAAAGTTATAACTAATATCTGATCCAATGTACAGTCGACTTGTCAGTCCACAGAGACAGAGGTACGACAAGCTTCGATGTGAGTTGTCATGGTGGGTGTGCAATAAAAGCTGACGGGATGTTGGCATTATTGGACAAATTGTGAAAGACTTGGCTCATTGAATTCCATCACAGCAATAGTTTGGCAATTTGATATACTTTGGCCCACTTTACCTGTTAGCTCCATGTCTGTGTTTTAACACATCAAACAGTTTATTGAATTGCTTTAAAATGACACCATGTTTCAAACCAAGTCACTTTTCATTGACTGCGGCTTGCATAAGTTATATCAGTATTTGTTTTTGGAGGTTTTTTATTTTATTTCTTGATAGGCATGCCATAAATTGAACTTCAAGAGCAGATGATTTTTAAATCAGTAACCAACTCTCCAGCAGTTGATAGCATTAGATGTTTATATGTACAGTATAATGATTGGACCGACAACATTTTTGGCATTTTCATGAGAAGCAACAATATGAGTTGGCCAGGCAGAGTGGTGCAGAGGAAACACATTTACCGTCGAGTTATGTGTTTGTCTCGAGCTGTCTAGTTGTGGGTTTGGTCCCCAGCCCAACTATGAACTGTCTGATTGGTGCTTTGCAAGCAGGTAGGTGTGCCTTCTCTCAAATGTCTGTTAAGCTGGGTAGGTGTCACTTCTGCTCGCATTAACTGCTGGAAGTTAAAGATCCCACGGTGTTTTTTTTTTGATGAAGAGGAAGTGAGATATTGCTGACAGGCAAAATTCTGTCCTAACTTCCAGAGGGCACTGCATCAGCTTCACGCCAAAGTAATGCAAAATCGCAGCCATGTATTGCACGTGAGAGAAGGAGAGGTAAATTGACAAGATAAATTACACAGCAATAACAACCTCAAGGTGTTTAACAATAAAATAGGAGAACATGTGGCAAGGATAAGAATCTGGATTATGAAAGTAAGAAAGGATATAGCTTGTTCCTCTTTCTTCTTATTTTCTTTTGCTTTATGACTGATTCAAAATCTTACTTTTATTGTGTCATCATTGTAATGGGTTTTCTTTCCATAAATTGTGAAAAATGCTGTCCAACACCACAAAGTCTTATCAAACAAAAGTACAATTTCTTTTTTTCTTATCAAATCTCCTTTCATATTGTCCCTTCTCTTGTTCTGCCGGTGTTTGTAGCCTATGTGCTGCAAGACTCAGATTTTGATGGTTTGAGTGACATCGCTGTGAGTTCTGTGCACACAAGTGATCTCTCATCCTTTGAAGACATGACCAGTACAAGTGAAGATGAATCTACCATTCGGTCTGCATCAAGCAAAGGAAGTGATGGTAATCTTGTCATTGTAAATGCTATTCATATAGTACATTTGAGATTGATTGACATCTTCCTATTGTATTTGATGAGTTGGGTCAGTCGGTGACAGCATTTGGAGACATTTTTTGTGATTGTGATGTGATTCATAGCATATTGTGCATTGGAATGCCTTTTATTTTATTTCATTTATATTTTTAAACTCAAGTTTTAACACCATAAGAATGTTTTTAAACCTCAATGAAAAACATTGGGGAAAAAAGAATAATTTGGTATTATTTTGGCAAAACCACATACCAATGCTATGCAATGAGTCAGATATCACGTTATTATCTTGCCAAAACGAAGATTTTGCAAGATATGTTAGTCAGCTTGTATGTTTTTTTTTTTTTGTTTGTTTGTTTGTTTGTCTGTAATCACGTATAAAGAATTCTGCAGAGCACAGTTATCATTGGAAATTTTTGTAACTTCGCATTTCAGAGGCCTATAGAGGTCACTTTCAGTGCACAAAATTTTGAAGGTCAAAGGTCAAGGTCACTTTGTCGCAAATCAGGGGAGTCGACGAAACCCTTATTTTTTGATCGGATAGTCTTCAAACTTCATGGGAATATAGTTCATGGTCTGGCGCTCAGCTGATTAATTTTTGGTGGCGATTGGCCTTGACCTTCATGGTTAGTGCCTCAGGTCAAACATATTTGACCCCAAGGTCAAATTTTCAAGTTTTAGGAACCATATCGTGTAGTACCTCAAATTGAACACCTCGATGAGTGCTTTCTAGATATGTCAAGCTTGAGACATTATGATGTCATTTGGTGACGTTATGAGGCAAAAGCATATTTTTCATGGTTACTCTGCAGAACGATTCTCATCGGAATCTCTCGTAGGCAGATATTCCTCAAGGAGTCGCTCCTGGTGGATAGCAACTCTGTTCACCTCAGTGTGACCTTAAAGAAGTCACACGTGGTCACCTTTTGGCAAGATACGGGTCACCCTGCGGGTGACATTGGTTTATATTAACTGTTGTGTAGTTTACTGAATCTAAGGAGATCCTGGCTGAATTGGTATAAATATACTGTATTATTGGTAACCTACTGATAGTTACATTTAGCAGATGTGCCAGACTACTGAACAGATATATATATATATATATATATATATATATATATATATATATATATACATACACATATATATATATATACATATATATATATAATATGCCTGGTGTTGGCGCAGTGGTTAGGGCAGCGGCTTGGGATCCAAAAGGTCCTGAGTTCAAGCCCCGTTGGGCCACTGAATGAATACACCAGGGGGGTTGACTCAGCCTGTCATCCTTCCGAGGTCGGCGAAATGAGTACCAGTATACTGGGCCGGTGTATACCCCGGTTAAAATAGGTGTACCATATCCCTGTGTCGTAAGAGGCGACCAGGGTTGCTTCAGGAAGGGCATCCGGCGTAAAACATTTGCCAAATCACAATGCGGATCATACGGACGATCCGCTGTGGCGACCCCTAACGGGAGCAGCCGAAAGAAGAAGATGTGTGTATATATATATATGTATATATATATATATATATATATATATATATATATATATATATATATATATATATATATATATATATATATATATATATTGGCCTCAAAATTGGTCTTATGTTAAACTAGGAAGTTGTCCGTGTCCGCACAGGTTTCTAAATGTGGTCAGGATGGAGACAGCAAAAAGGCAAATGGCATCTTCTGTCATCGAGCCGGCAAGCTGGGAAATTTCTAAAATCGTCATTTTCATCCGATTGACTTGAAATTTGAACAGGATTTGAATATTGCATCACTGAATTGGGAAACTAACTGTTTTTGAGGTCAAAGGTCAAGTCAAGGTCAAAGTTCTAAAATCATCAATTTTTATCTGAAAAATTGTCAATTTACATCCTATTAACTTGAGAGTTGAACAGGATTTGCACAGTCCATCACAGAATTGGGAAAGCAACTTTTTTTTGAGGTATATGTATGTAATATATATATATATATATATATATATATATATATATATATATATATATATATATATATATATATATATATATATATATATATATATATATATATCTTCTTCTTATTCTTCTTCTTTCGGCTGCTCCCGTTAGGGGTCGCCACAGCGGATCATCCGTATGATCCGCATAGTGATTTGGCACATGTTTTACACCGGATGCCCATCCTGACGCAACCCTAGTCGCCTCTTACGACACAGGGATATGGTACACCTGTTTTAACCGGGGCATACACCAGCCCAGTACACTGGTACTCATTTCGCCGACCGCGGAAGAATGACAGGCTGAGTCGACCCCCTGGTGTATTAATTCAGTGGCCCAACGGGGCTTGAACTCAGGACCTTTTGGATCCAAAGCCGCTGCCCTAACCACTGTGCCAACACCAGATATATATATATATATATATATATATATATATATATATATATATATATATATATATATATATATATATATATATATATATATATATATATATATATATATATATATATATATATATATATATATATATATATATATATATATATATATATATGTGTTCACTATTGATGCCTTTATATTTCAGTCTTGCAGTCATGTTTTTTTTATGTGTTAAGACTAGACAACAAGCAGATTGTTCCAAAATGGCTTTTTATTTTTTCCTGCACATTTTTGTAGTGGTAAGTTTTCATCCTTTGGTCTGATATATCAACATGTTGAAGGAGTATATTGGTCTTTTAATAACCTATTCCAAACATTCTGTACCATGTATATTTCGTTCACCTTCCTATTTGTTGTGTAGGATTTGACAATCTGTTGTCACTTTACATTTGGTCATTTTTCCTTTTACTTTTCCTTTCTGTTATCCCTACTTTTTTTTTTCCTTTTGCCTCGTCCACAAAAGACAGAGGAGACTCGAAGGCAGATACTAGCAAGATGGTGAGAGCGCCCTATGTACACAAGCCTTTCCTTTATTCCAAGTACTACAGTGACTCTGACGATGAGGAAACCGTAGAGAAACGGAGGCAGAGAATTGCAAGTGCCATTTTTATACACTTTTGTTGTGTTCATTGTCACTATTGATAACACAGCACATGGATTGTATAGTTTTCTGATGAAGGCACAGTGTTGCTGAAACGATGAGCCTGAACCTTGTCTTTGTGATAAATGTTGCCTCTTCAAAAAAACAAACAAACAACCATTTACTCATATTCTAAGTTGATGTTTATGAAATGCTCAGATGCCTAATAATTAATTGTTTTAAATGTTTGAATTTAATTTTTCCTGAAAATAGTTTAGTTTTCGTCTCTCATATGCAGCTTCTGGTTGCGAATTTGCATCATTGCTCATTAGTACAGCTGTTGCAGTGCCCCCTGTAAGTAAGAACAGGAATTTCTGGAATATAGCTAGGTTGATGACAATACCTCACTCGCTCTTCATTGAAAGACACCCTGGGATCTTTAACGTCTATCAGCTACCCAGTAGCTGGGTCACCAGTTTAACGTCCAACCGAGGGATGGCACACTTTGTGACGCAATGCCCTGCATGTAAAGGATCAATCCGATTGTTTATAGTCAGCCCAAGGATCAAACCCCTCCTGACAGCTCAAAAGTAAATGCACTTCCCCAATGGCATCTTGTCAAGACATTGTTATTCGATAACTCTTTTTTAGAAAAAAATTCTGCTCCGTAGTGTCTAAGGATCTTTGGGGAGGTTTTCCATATTATTTATATCAGAAAATAACTTTAGGAGGCATCATTGTACTTTTACATGAATTGTAAGGAAGTTTGTTGACAATGGACAAGTCCATACAGCATGATGCACTGTACTTGTATTGGAATGCCTTACAGGTCAACTCATCATTTTACTGCTTTAAGGGTTTCTAGGATATAAATTATAACAGACATATGGATCTTCATCAACAGTATTTCTTCTATGTTTTTTTTCCTTTTTAAAATTTATTTGTTTCATGTGCTACAGGCTAAAGAGAAGGAAGAGCGTCTCCTGAAAAGGCAGCGCAATAGGGAAAAGCTGGATGATAAGTTGAAACACAGCACCACACAAGAAAGGATTGAAAAATCCACCAACATTGAAATGGGTATGTACATACAGAAACTGTGGAACTGTGACATAATTTTCAAGCATTTCTTCTACTGTCTCTGAATTGCAATTTTATCATAATTAATTTTTCAAAATTTTTATAATGTGCCCAAGCCACTATGTGTGGAATACCGTATCAATGGTCCCACTGCCTTGTTTAATACCTTAAACGATGTCACCTCGTCCCGGAACGTTTCACCATCTTAGCATGGAACTTCGTAACTCAGCTTGACTGACGATACTGTGACGACGTGTGTGTGTGTGTGTGTGTGTGTGTGTGCGTGCGTGCGCACAAACAGTTTCTTATCTTGTGGTACAGGTGCATCTGTAGATGAGCTTCAGATCGGTGTGATGCAGGCACCCAGTGTAAAGGAAACCCTGAAGGAACAGAAAGCCTTGGAGAAAAAAATGGCCTACAGACAGAAATACAAAGAGAAGAGGAGGTACCTTTCATCAGACAACCAAATGTTTTTGAGTTGTTTTTTTTTTTTTTGTTTTATTAAGAAAAATCCACCACCTAATTGTTCCCCGTTTTGTTGCAAAGAATTGTAGAAGAGTCGACTTCACAGTCAGAGGGTCAGAGAAGGAAAAGTGAACATTTGGAAAGTGCTGATCATGTCAAAACAGAAGTAAGAACATTTATTGTACTTTTTTTTGTTTTCCTTGATGTACTTTACTTGTACCAACTATATCTGTGCATTGCATCATGAGTGTATCGAATTCAAAGCATCATTCTGGTGTAAAGTTGTTTGCTTGTTTTTATAAAATTTTATTTTTGTTGTGAAGTTCACGGTTTTTTTTGGGGGGGGGTGGTTGGAGGCATGATCTTTGATACCCATGAATCAGGGTGGCCCTCAAAATAATCATCCTTTGCCAACCAGCAAAAAAAATGATAAACTCATTATTTTCTGTGCTACCTTGAACCTTCATCATGTATTACAGAGACAAAAATGGATAAATTTTTGATACCCTAGCTTCATTGTCCTTTTCTCTCAGCTCCCCTCTCCTCTCCTTTTATTGTGTTTCACAATTTTCTTTCTCAATTTACACCCACCTAAATGGCTATACTTTTTATTTTTTTATTTTCCTTGAAGTGTGAGTCAATAATATTGTGACCGTTATGAAACCAGCCCCTGGGTGAACGAGCATCCATGATATGTAGGAGTTCCCTCGTCAGTTATATCGCCCAGACAGGCCCCCACCCATTATCTAGAAGGGAGTGTGACAAATGGGTTGTGCAGGCTATAGTAGGTCGGCTTTCTTTTCAACTATATCCCTTCTGTCCTTCCTTTATTTCTGCTTTATATCCTCTTTTATACATGTCTCACATATGATGGTTGCCATTTCATGCACACACAGCACAATTCAGCTTTCTCTCTCTTTCCCAAATTATCACATTAACACTCTTCACGTATATATCGGGTGCAACCCACTCTTCATAAGTTTCTTTTCTTTATTTTATTAGCCTTCTCATACGGCACCACACAAAACCCACATTATAAGATACTGCACCACAAACAACCTCAAATCCAGACGACAAGGGGAAGAACAACGTCTCCGTTTGTTTTCAAACCATTTGAGTGGGAAAGACCGCTGTGTAGAAAAACCCGTTGGACAAGAAGTAGCATTGAATCGGGGGAGGACCTTAACTCGAGGATGATTGACGGCCTAAAGAGGCATTACCTGGCGAACGCACCAATGGGAACGTGTTGTCGTGGGACAAAGAGCAAGCCCCGACCTTTGCTCCTGTGAACTCTGACTCCAACCCCCCCAGTCTCTGCCCAATTCAAGCTGCTTAAAGGTGAAATGCCAGACCGTTCGCTGCTGTTGGATCGTGCTGGGAACGCCGGAACAACCTGCCTGCCTGTTAGTGCTGTTGGAACGTGATGGGGACCTGAGTAAGAAGATACCTGCCTGTTCATGCTGATGAGAAGTTGTCTCCCAGAAGTAATCGCATTGGAGCTGCTCCAAGACTGAGCCAAGTAGCGCTGTGCAGGCGGCGCTGTGACCAGGCGAGCATGAGGCAGAGGCGCAAGAGTGGACAAGCTGTGAGGTCCCCAGTGTTGGCCGAGGAAGATAGCGGCATGCTGACATGCACTATTGGTCTCTTGCTGTCCCCAAAAGAACCCCTATTCGTGTACCCAAACTCAAGAGAATCACGATTCTAAAAGAGCTATCAATGATTTGCCTCTTGCCCCTTCCGGGCGAGGCTTTACATGCACACCTCACATTTTTCCTCTTTAAGCATACATCGCACATATCGCATCTACACCTTTTTGCTTTTCCTCGTTCCTTACTTGTTTCAGGATTGGCACACATCCGTTGACGTGCGCCATGGTGAGTCAAAGGCTGAACCTACGTCTTGCTCTGCCTCTTTCTTCTGTTATTCCTCTCTAAGTTTCCACAGTGCGATCCTGCTGGCACCATGTGTATAAAACCGGTTAAGATAAGATTGTATAAATAATACAGTCCCTGGCCATTAGACCTGTTGGAATATTGAGGTGGATGAGCTTTCTCACCGGATCCTGTTAGGGCATGCTTAAAGGAAGGGAAACATCTTGGGTAGACTTCTGGCATCCTGGGCCTAAAGGCACTGTCACACGTTGACGATTTAGCCAACAATGGCATCGTATAAAAATGTATGTAAAACATTGGTGTACGCTGAAATTTTGATGTTTTTTTTTTTTAAGTTTAGGTCGTATTCATAACGTGTTGGTCGTATGCATAACATATTAGTAACGGGCACAGAACGTTTCGTTGTCTTATAGATAACTTATACCAACGAATGCTGAGCGTGTTGTCGGCGTTCACAACTTATGCCCAACGATAGTTTAACTTAGGCATAGCGCGCTGCACGTATCGCCGACGATCACGTGGCGTAGCCTGTTAAAAACCTGCCGCACGCCGATTTAAATCATAACTGCCTGAGAATTGGAAGTGTCAACATTGCAGTCACACCTTGACGATTTAGCCAGCGTATGCCGACCTATGAAAAATGTGTCTAAAACGCTGGCACACGTCGAATACGGTATGGGTAAGTTGTGTATACGTTAAGAGCACGCTGAAAAATGATGAAGTACGCTGTCATATTTCGTGGTACGTTTAGTACGTCGTGAAATTTCAAGCATGCTGAAAATTTTACGACGTACTCGCCGTATGGCTCAAACTTTCCCACTACGCTGGGAATAAGTTGTAGGCACGATATGCGATCGTTGACACAAGTTCCTTGTAAGTTACTCTTAAGTCGAAACACGTCGAGGTAATGTTTAGCATACCCGAAACTTATTTTCTCCGTCAAGGCACATTTTCTTTTTTTCTCCTTGGCTCCGTGAAGGCACGTGACGAAATATCTGAAGTTGTTGTTGTTTTTTTATTATTATTATTTTTTAGTCTATCACGAATTTTAAAATATATTCGGACATTTGCTTTTAAGTTTCGACGTCGACATGACAATATCCTCAAACAGAAAATATTCACAGAGGAGGATCTAAGAATAAGACATGAGCAATCAGACGTGACGTAACGGCACGTGACGAAATATCGGAAGTTATTGTTTTTTTTTTGTTTTTTTTTAAACGCTGCCAATACGCCATTATGCGGTAGCTGTAAATTAGAAACACGTTCTGTGGTCGTGCTGAAGACGTCAATCAAATACGTCTACATAAGTAGGGTGAGTATACTGATTCTGGCTCACTTTTCCCCATGTAAGTGAATGGGGGATTTTCAGTGATTCATATTTTTTTCCCTAAAAAATAAACCCCCTTTTTAGCCCAAGGTATATTTATTTGTCTCCCCATTTAACCTAGCGGCAATCTATTCAAATAACCAATGCAACAAGATAAAGATTTGTTCAAGTAGTAAAGTAGTAATGTGATTTGTTAAAGGTGATTCTGAAGAAATATCTGAAACATGTAAGCCTTGGGACACTCTTTTTCAAATAACCAATGCATATTGTTTAGCTCACTCATTGAACCTATAAAGATTTGTTCATTCTCAAATTCCTTCAATAGTTTAATTTTCTTTGCACAATAATCCCCATCTAAAATATTTAAAAACAAAAGATTTGAATCTTTATGAAACTTTATGAAACTTCTCTTAATGATCTCATCTGACCACCTCCTGAGTTGCATATCATTTTGAGATTGTAGTAAATTATTTTTCCATTGTTCAGTTGATAACCATCAAATTTTTCAGTCCATTCAAGGATATTTATGATTTTCTTGACATCCTCGAACTTACTAGTTTTTAAATTGATTCGCTAATTTGTTTTATTTACCTTTTAGTTATTTTTTCAATAAGACTTATTTGATATTTTTCACATTCATTATGTTTTCCATTTATACACCAAGACTGAGATTTTCTCCACTCTTTAGTTTCATTAATACTTGGTTCGATCATTTATATATTGTGAAAAACGCGGCGGTAGCCCTTAAAAACCCAAACCCATCTTCTCATCGTTAAAACTTGTATCCATATGGAACAAAATCTATTCTATTCACTCTATCATACAATATCCATATGGAACACAATCTATTCCATTATCTAAAATAAATCTCTTATCATCAAAGGCTCCTAATGCCTTTTTGTTTACTTCTTCACTATATATTCTTATGTTTATAACTTCTTATTGTATTCATTTTCCTATATTCTTCTTTCTTATTCATCAAACAAATATAATAATTTCTAAAAGATATTGATTTCTTTATTACATATTTCTTTATTCCCTTTAACCTTTTATCAATCTGATCACCATACTTATAAGCATATGCCTTTGCTCTCAATCCAATAAACTCACGCATTACTTTTCCACACAACTCATCCTTAAACTTACCAATAACCTTTTCATTCTTTTTTGAAAAAAATTCGCTCTTCTTACTAAAATTACTTGTATCATATACTCCAATATTTTTCTTCATATCTTTATAAACATCATCAGTTTTTACATCATCTCAAACAAACATCATCTAGAATAAAACTATCAGTGTCCATATACAACAATGAAACATTTTCACCATACTCTTTCTTTAAGTCGTTATACAAATAATCATACATCAATGTCTTTAATAAATCAAGAACTGCTGTTCCAATATAAATTGGTTTATCCATTACAATACTTTCCTTTTTCAAATTAATAGCAGAAAAGTTCTCTGAAAAAACCTCTTCTCTCTCAAAACTTGGTTTATTTATCAATCTCGAAGCTTCTTTCCAAGATGTTGCGAATCTAATGTTTTGCCTGTTTCTAACATTTTCCATAGTCTTTCCAAATACAGCATTATTCATTAATTTATAAAAGTTCCCTTCAAATTTTACTTTTGTATTTGTATTGAATTTAATATACTTTTCCATCCAAGGACTTTGTTTAAATTTTAAAACTCTATGAATTTACCGACTCTCAACCCAGCAGATAAATATTGTCTCAAGTTCCTTTGATGCAAAACATATCCCTCTTTATCATAGAATGTTGCTAATAACTTTTCTGTTGATTTTCCTTTAATATTAAAACTTTTATGATTATCACTTAACCATTCTTTCTTTGGGGTTTCTTTCTCGCATGCAAAAGGAAGGTCTTTATGCTTATTACGAAGATCACTCGGGTACCTCAAATCAACTTCAAAATAATAACCTTATTCTTCCTCATTCAATTCCTCTTGAGAAGAAATAACAATATTCATCAAAGCCTTTTCATAATCCTTTTCTTCCACCCACTCTAATTTACCATAAGGCAGAGATTGAGACATTGCCCATCCATTCAAATTATTAGCATCAAAATACATCAAATAATTACTACTTTTTCACTCTCATAATTTGGAATATATTTATTATTTGCTTTAGCATATCTTTTTGAACATACCTGTGATATTCCACCTCTCTTAGACTTCTCAATCATCAAAAGCATATCCACATCACTGATTAAATCTATATCTTATTTTGTCATTTTCAACATTGCACTCCAAGCTAAACCAGGAGCTGTGAAATAGTGGGCAGGATCTAATCCATAACAATTTTTATTATAACAGAGTGATCTAAAAGCTTCAATCACATCAGCTTACAAGAAAACATCTGTTTTTAGATACAAATCATGATATTGTCCAAGGTTCTTTTTCTTAAATATCTTCCAAATTTCTTGTGCGTGTTTATATTCCTTATCACTTATCTCTTCTTCATAAAGGTTATTATAGAAACTTTATTTTGAAGGAAGTTGTGTTTCTTTAAAACTCATAAATGAATCCATATAATCATAAGGATAAATTCCCTTACTTGAAAGAATTTTCTCTTTACTTTGAATTTCATTCCTTGTTTGAATTTCCTCTCGAGTTAGAATTCCCTCTTTAATCAGAATTTCATCTATAATCATAATTTCCTCTTTAGTTAGAATTTCATTCATTGTTCGAATTTTCTTTATAATTAGAATTTCATCTTCAGTTAGAATTTCTTCATTAATTAGAATTTCCTCTTTTGGAAAGAATGAATTAAGATTTGGAAAAGACCCCGTGGTGTTCTTATAAACTTGTAAGAATCTAGAAACCTAATACGAGTTATAGGTTTTGTGAATATCATTTTTGTAAATGAAATATACTTTTGACTTGTGTTTGTTATGGCAGAAATATTCCCTGGTGTTTTTGAATGTTCATTTATAAATAGATGTGTATAATAGTTGGCGCTATTGTGAAGAAAGACTGGAATAAAAGAAGGTAATTTATAATTAAGATTACAACAGGAATGAGCGGGACCTCTATATTTACCAGAAAGATGACAATGATCACTAACTTTAGACTCCTCAATTTCCTCCTCACAAATATGACAGATATTGTTCTTTCTAAATTCTAATTTTTCTTCTTTGATTAATTTCATCGGTTCATTTGTTTCTTTCATTAATTTAGTTCGTCTTATACAATCCTTTTCTAATCGTTTTACAAACTCTTTTGAAGCTTTTTTTCCAGTATAATGTTCAAGTTTATTATATTTTTCTCCGACAGATGATTTGATATAATAACAGAAACCACAAGGAATATCTTTTTGATATTTATTTGTATATGATTCTTTTGGATTAGGAGAAGCAGGATTTATCTTTTTAAGGATACACTCAAAATCAGCGTATATCACAAATGGGTGCATGATAGATTTATTATAATCTTCAAAAGAAATCTTTTCACCAGGTTTAGGCATTGTAATTACAGCTGATTTATGATTACTGCAATATTTTGAATGTTGTTCTAATCATTCTTTTGTATGAAATGAATTAAGACATTGCTTACAAGGATATATTTTGTTTGCTGTTCTGAATACCTGAGAAGAGATTAATCTTGATAAATTATTGATATATGTGTAATGTGAATTCTTTCCAACACTAAAATATAAGAGATCAATGTGTGTTTCTTCATTTTTATAGTTGTTTGAAATTTTTAATATTTGAACTTTGTTTGTGTCCGTTAATCCATACACAGTAATTGAAAGATTATTCTTTTTCTCAAATTTAGGAATATCTGTTCGTGGCATTGGGAATTTAAAATCTTTTATGTCCAAGGTATTCTCATATTTCATATATTGTTTTACTCTTTCTGAATTGCATTTTGGTGGATGTAAGTGAGCAAGAACAGACCAGAGAAAACATTTATTATCATTGTTCTTTATATTAACAACTGCCTTCTTTAGTTTTATTTCTTTTGGTCATTCAATATAAGAAGAAGCTTAAAGAGGGTTTGATTTTAGAATGTGTATATCTAAAAAGATGATTTTTTTAAATATTGAATCCACTTCCTACCACTGTATTATCAACATCCTCCTCTTGTCTTCATAGTTCTTCATAAACCCCACTATTCAAAAAATCTTGAAATTATGTTATAAAATGAAGATCTATTCTCATAGAAGGAGTTTGTTCTTCATCTTGTCTTTTCATATTGATTTTCACTCCCATATAAAACTTTAAAGTTTTCATTTCTTTTAATGTCTTTTTAATAACTTTTTCAACATCAGGTTTCACTATTTCAATTGATTCAGCTATTGATGATGGACCGGGTTCTCCAAATTGAAAAATCCTTATTTTTATATGCCCTTTAAATGCCCTATCAGTGTTTTCAATATAATAGTCTCCCTTTACTTAAAACTCATTTTTTTTGTGATTGAAGATGTCTATTGTAACTACTCTTCAAAACATCCTTTGAGCAGATATCACAATGTTTTCTTTCCAACTCAAGAGGAGATATTTGATGAAATAGATTAAATGTGTTTGTTGGTTCGGAGGTGTTTTCTATAATGTTTATATTCGTGATTACAAACATCGCAGTACGTTGTCTTCACCATATTTTTATAATAAAACTTTGCTTAAACTAAAATTTTCCTGATGAAAATTTCGTTTATTTTACAGGTGAATCTGTGCTTAAAACCATTTTATCCTCCAACTTTTTCACTTAATAAATACAATGTTTCAAGACACAAAAGACAAGTTTCAATCAATCTTCATTTGTTAAAGATACTGAGAAATATGTCAAGGATGTAAAATTGAACAAAGATAAATATAACAACTATTGGATAAAAACAATTATGGCGAATAATATGAGTTCTTCAATTTCCTTCAGTGGAAGGGCTTTTGGTATACCTGGAAGAACATCAATTAAGGTATCTCTAACAAAAGTTTCTCCTCTCCTTCTGGCAATATATTCAAAACTAGAAAAAGCAATGAAACAACAAAAAGTATCAAAAAATAAAAACTTTATCGATAGAAGCATTAGAAAGAAAAGATAAGACCATCTGTAATATGCAAGGAGAAATTTGTATTTTTTTCAACAACCCGAAAGATGTAAATCCTGATGAAATAAAGGATGTTAATATATCAGGTGAAATGACATTTCGTTCAATTGTAGTTAAGGATCATTTTAAAATTACCTTTAAGAAAAAAATGTTGTCGTTGAATCTGGTAATGAAAAAAAGTATATAGATATCGATGGTAATGTTATTAAATACGAGTCAATATGCAACTGAAAGTATAGATGAATTTCAGTTTAAGTAAAGTTTTACTTTATAAATATGCTAGACTTCCCTGATTCTCCATATGACAAATTTGAGAATTGTCCTGCGTGTGAAAGACGGGGATTAAACACAAAGTCAAAAGCCTATAAACAATGTATATTCTGTGATTATCTTCTTATTAATGACAATAAAAAATATAAAAAGGAAAATAATTCTTTTAGATTAACACCGTAAATGAATTACTTTACAAGATTGATTAGAGAAATGAATGTAAAGTATGAAGGTGATAACACACCTTTCCTTACAAGGGAAGAAACTGAACGTATTAGAGAAATGTTCAAAGGATTGTTGTTATATATTATTCATGGATGTGATTTTCAGGGAAATGTCAACACTAGATATTGCATAAATAAAATAAAGGATTATCTTGAAATTAAATCTGAACTTCGGATAAAATATAGAGTTTCTAAAAAAGCCAATAATAAATTAAATAACCTGTTTTCCAAATATATAAATGAATGATTTTTTACCCATTTGGGAAAAGAAGATAAAATTTAACAACCATAAAAATCTCCCAAATTCATCAAGATGCCTCATAGTTGGTTCAAGTGGATGTGGAAAAACCTGCTTACTTTTAAAGATGCTCCTGACTGCCAACTTTTTAGATTATGATAATTTAATAATTTTCACAAAGTCGAGTTTTCAACCAGAGTATCAACGACTCTCACAAGGTTTTAATGCTGGTCTTCAAAAAGAAGATATCATCGGTTTATTTAAACTTCAAAAAAACCTAAATGATTATAACATTGAAGATGTAATACAACTATTTTGTGATACACAGAGATGTAAAAAGAAATCAAAACCGATAACTTGTATTCTTAGTGATAATACGGATGATATACCATCTCCCCAAGATTTGGATAAATCTAAAAAGAACCTCGTTATCTTTGATGATTGTGTTAATGAGAGAAACAAAACGGTAATGGACAGCTACTACACAAGAGGGAGACATTCTTCTTGTAATTGTATTTATCTTAGTCAATCGTACTTTCAACTTCCTCGTCGTTCCATCAGAAGCAATGCTAATACTTTTATTTTATTCAAGTTAAATTCAATAGATATAAACAATTTTTGGAGAGACAATTGTTCTACATTATGTAGTAAAAAGGAATTTGGGGATTACATGAAACACACGACTGAAAAAATATAAATATATTGTTGTGAAACGAGATGAGATATTAAATGATATTTTTCAATAAATAAATGGATGCGAAAGAAAGAGCAAGAAGATTTAGGGAACATCAAGAGTTGGTTTCAAAAGTTGTAAAACAACAGGAAGACATAAAGAAGAAACGCAGACAAAAACTAACGGGTGAAGAAGCATTTGAAAGAAAACAAGAGAAATTTTTGAAACCACTTTTAAAAACTTCACAAGAAAAAATTATAGATGTTTCCACAGTTCCCACAATAAAATATACTCCGAGAAAGCTACAAATGCTAAAAGATTTCAGTCAAATGACGGAGGAAGAATTAGAGCATATAGGAGAATTAGAATATGAAGAATTATTTCAACAACTGGAAGAGATGAATCGACCCCTGATTATATTGTGAATGCTCTTCAAAACAATGAATATTCAGCGGATTCAAAAACCAAAGCAGGACTCATTCCAACAGAACAACCACCAATATTTCATCTTGTTCAAGAAAAGGTATTGATATTTAATGATGAATTAAGGTTCTTGAGTTCTGCTCAACCTCCTGTCAAACTAACTCGAGATTAATGTTTCTTCTCACAAAAGATGGAAGACAAGGTTCAACTGTGAGGGATGAATTAAAGTATATTGATAAACCATTGGATATGAAAAATAATGATGATAAAGTATATATTGATCTGCTGAACTCTGTTGATTATAGGGTTATTCTTTCTGGTAAAAGTAGGAAGAATGAGAAGGAGAAACACATTATTCAGTCTTTAAGTATCCTTGGTTCAGGTGTTAGTTTTCTTCAAAATGACCCATCACAATTAGTTAATAGACTTATTGTTGTTAGGCAGTAAGAAGGCTGCAAATAACAATTGTTTTAATGAAGCATCAGCCATTTTAGACCAGTTGATGAACATGAAAATAATTAATAAATATCAATATGAAGACATTTTATCTCATTAAATAAGATGAGAAGCACAATCCTTCATTTCAATTTCACAACAAGCGACCACACATCTTCATTCCCATACCCACTACAACTTGACACAACAAAAGAATATGAGGCATCTTTATTGTCCATGGAAACTTATAATACCTTATTTAATATAAGTGATAAAAATGACAAGTTTAGTTATAATCCGAGAAGTGGATACAAAATGATAACAGTCTCACCCGGAGCATATGACATTTCTCAAATATCTTCCGAAATTGCTCGTCTTTTGAAAGAACAGGGTGATGAACCAAAAAATATTGTTATAGATATTCAAAAACGTACTTCAAAATCATACCCAACACGAGTTGGGAAAATATAAAATAATTACAGCGTTGGGATGTTCCTTTCCCCATACTACAAGAGCGAAGGTATGTATCTTGGTGGAGGATACTATAAACCTAAGAGACAAAGGGGTGTCAGACATCAATTTAGAGGAGATGGGATAATTGATATTCTAATGGGTATCGGTTCAACTATTCTTAAACAAAAAGACCTAATTGGTTCAACTGCTTCTGCTGTGGGAAATGGAGCAGGTGCTATGAAGAGTATAAAAGATGCCCAAAAGGAATCTCATAAATTACAAGCAATAAAATAAATTAAAAAAGGCAAAACTCAGTTGTCTCCCCAACAACGACAGAAAATAATTTGAATACTTGGATCAGGGTTTCAAAAGTTTCAACATCTTTTTTCCAAAATAAATACAAGTATGGAAGCAATTGATAGTATCTATGATTTGGATGATACTATTATCATCTCAAACTTCACGAAAAAAGAAGATTGCTTCAAGGTAAATGCAATAACTGGAAAAGACTGGAATGCAAATGGTCCAAAAAGTTTTGAAATAAATAATCAACAAACCTATTTGAATCTATCCAAAAGTTTCTTGTTGTGTAAATTTAAATTCACTAAGGCTTGGAATAACACAAACGCTACACTCATAAATGGTTTCTTCTGAAAAATGTTTGATAGTGTTCGTTTGTACATTGGAACACAAGAAGTTGAAGCGGTTGATTATGTCTCTGCTGTATCTGAAATGATGAAATTTACACTGTATACATTCACTGATAGAATGGGAAAGGGGGCTGTCGAAGGTTTTATTCCTGATATGTCAACGGGAACAACCACAGACCCTGGATATACTCAAAGGAAAGGAACGTATACTGATGATACAAAAGCAGTTAATAGTTTTACTGTGGCAGTTCCTCTTAAAGGTATATTTGGATTTTGTGATCATGATAAAGTTCTGTATGGTCTTAAAATTAGATTTCAACTACAAAGGAATGTTAATGAAAATAGATTACTTTTTGGTGAGCAGAATAAATTTGTAATTGATGAAATGAGTTGGTATATTCGTGAATATACTCCTAATCTTAAAACAGAAGAGATGTTGAACAGAAGACTTAACTCAAAGAAACCACTCAGTGTATCATATCTCAAAAGAAGATGTCAACACGTTAAACTAAACCAAACCACTTACACGTGGAATGTGGGTGTTCTGGAAGGAAAGCCACGATATCTGTGGATCATTTTTAAAAAGCCAGATGGTGATACTGTGACTGGTAAGAATAATGCATTGAGTGATGATGCTAAGGTGAAACAACTTCGCGTTTCTCGAGATGGAACATTTTACCCACGAGATGGATTGGAAATTAATTGGGAAAAAAATGATTTTGCTGAAGCATACAAGTCTTACCAAAAGGTGTGCGAAAGTAATGGAAATAAAGAACCTATTTTGAATAGGACAGCATTTAAAAGTTTGTATACAATCTATGCGTTTGATCTGAGTGCTCAAAAGGAAACTATAAAGTCTAATCGAGTGGATACTTCCCTATACATTGAAAGAGAAGAGAGTGAAGAAGTTGATGCATATTGTTTGCTTTTGGAAGAAACATAATTACAGATTAATACAGATAATGGTGTTATGATTAGTCTCACATAATTTTTTTCTTAAATAAATGAGTAGCTAAGTACCAACTGGGGTATATGTTAATCAAATCAATCTTCATAAACTATCATCTTGTGTTCAAAATCAAAAGCTTTGTACGATTTACGTTAATACAATTTAGAGAAAAGGAGCAGAAAGAATTGATGTTTTGCTCACAAGAGAACAGGTTAAAATCTTGAATGATACTGGCTCACTTAAAATTAAAATGACAAAACCAATGTTGAAAAAATATTCAATAAGAGAGACGAGTGGAGGATTTCTCACATTTCTAATTCCTTTATTTGCTGGTTTAAGTATGGTTGGAGCAGTGAGGGGTGGTATTTCAACAGCGGTGAAAACTGCCAACGAAAGGAAGGCTCAACTCCGGGATCAAAAAGAATTGGAAAGACATAACAAAGAGTTGGAGAAACAAATTAGTGGAAGTGGTGTAATTGTAGATTTTGCTGAAAAACTTGAAGGTCTGCCGGATAAAGTGAGATTGTTCGTTGGAGATATGCTTTCTTCCATCACACAAGCAGGTGTAAAATTAACTAAAAGGTGTAATGGATTATATCTTTCTAATAAATAAATGAGCATTGATGTGTGGTTTAAAGAATTTGGAAAGAATACAAAATCAAATTTACAACTTGTCAAATATTGAAAGAAATTAAAAATTCATAATGTGGTTATTTGTATGAGAGATGAATTAACAAACGTGCCTAAACATACACTTAAGGACCGTGCTCGCCAATTCTCTGACGGCGTGGGGTAGGGTTAAAGCGAAATTTCAACATACCTCAGTACCCACGTCGTCGAATTACCGGGGAGGTCACACCCTCGACGGACCTCGGGCGGAACGGGCCATTTACCAAGCCCGAACCGGGTGTAAACCGAGCAGAGATTACCAAGGTCCGTCGGTCCAAATGAACAATTACGGCACGACGGCCTCCTTACTTCCCAATATGCACCGTGCTAAACCAATGAAAGAAAGTGACAGACAATGAACTGGTACATTGAACAATTGGGGTTTATTTATAATGGGGCAGGGGAGCACAAAAAGAGCAGAGTTAAACGTACTATCAAGAAAGAATGCAAGTAATGTACAATGCACTTAAACAATTGCTACTTATAGACTAGGCCCACAGACACACACACACACACACACACACACCCAAAAGAAAGGGTGGCCGCGGCCTTTATTTGGCCCTTCAGCTCGGGAGGGAAGGCGTGCTGAGGGCAAGAGTCTGCACTTGCACCTGTCCGCCTCGTGCGGTCTGGTCGAACTGGCTCGGCGGGACTCGAACCCACCGCCTCAATGCAGCACCAAGCACCAGGGACGAGGGATAGAGCGACGGACGCCAGCCAGCAAGAAGGCGGACGAGGCTAGAGACAACGAGGCGACAGGTGATCAAGGCCGAAAAAGCTTCCAGACAGATCAGACGACACCAGGCAAGGTAGACCCAGACGGAATCATCGCCCCGACCGTTATTAGTTCCTCTCGTGAGGTGGGATGGACTTCTTCCCTGGCCACTCGCCTCCTGATTGGATGGTTGTGTCGTGCGATTCGCTGGCTGTCCCTCATTGGACAGGCCCATGGTAGGCGGGGAAACAGCTCCGCCTACCTCCTCACCTAAGGCCACTTGCATAATGGTGACGGTGGAGCGAGGCGATCGTGCCACTGTTGTTGTGAAAAAAAAAACCCTGAATAAAAAATAACTCGCAGCGCACACACGAAATTCCCATTCGACACAAGGGAGGGATTCTAACTATAACCACATACTTATCAAAATAACTGAACTTCGGGACTGCTGTCTGTTTGTGTGCAAATGGCTGCCAGATCCGTAACAATATTACATTAGCAAAATGATATGCAGGAGACAATGTTTTTACGGCACCGGCATCATTTTGTGCTGCACTTCTTGCAAAGACAGATAAAAGTCACATCTTCACGTAGTTCACTAATGCAAGGATCTGGCATGGGATAAGGATGCAGTCGTCAGCACTCACTGATGATCCATCCAAAATCTGTTGGAGCTAGTGGTGACTCCATATTTATCACTGAAACACACGTGTACACCATGTTTAATGATCGATGTGAGTGACCTCGTAGTGAAGAACTTGTACAAGGTAGGTTTGGCAAGTTTGGTTCGCTAGCTTGTGTGATAATTTCAACATGAAGTTTATCAAGTGTCTTGCGCTTTGTACCTGGTTTGAGAACTTTGGCCAAGTATTTGGCGCGCGATTTGCTGGCCGTCCCTCATTGGACAGGCCCATGGTAGGCGGGGCAACTCCTTCCCTTCTGGGTAGAGTCCTGACCTGAGGCGATTGTAGCTCCGCCTACCTCCTCACCTAAGGCCACGTGAGTAATGGTGACGGTGGAGCGAGGCGATGGTGCCACTGTTGAAGAAGTAATCTCCTTGCATGGCACTCCTCTGCAAGCTCAAAGGATTGTGCACTGGGTCAAAGATGTCGACCGAAGTTCTGTAGATATTTTTCTGGGTGTGCTTTAAGTGATGACCCATTGGTTCCTATTTTACTTGTCACGTCAGACACAGTAAGAAAATGAGTGGCAAGAATGACTTCACTGACATGACCAATGTCTTTGGCCAGAGTATGAATAGGGATGATGTCTTTTGCTGACTTTCTCATCCAGAATTCAGTAAGACCATTTTCATGAAGAAACTTGTAGAAATGAATAAGCAGCACAAACACATCTGTGTCATTAAAAAGTATGATTTGCGCCTCATTCTTCACATTTTCCACTCAGTTAAACAAGGATCACAGCGTGCAGTCGGCTTCTTCAATAGGTGTCTGAAGTATGTCCTCGACTGTGCTCATACTACTGCCTTTTACAGCAACTACAGGGATCGGTCCACTTCAACTCTTGAATCATGAGTTGTGCATCTTCTGTCTTCCTGTTTTGCATTGTATCGACTAAATCACTTACTTGTGTCGTTAATGCAGCCTCATCTTCCATGGCGCTTAAAAATGCTTTCCATTTCAGTCTCTCTACAACTTCTGCTCGCATGAACATTCCTTACACTGACTTTACATAGTTGCTACCTTTCAGGACACTTTGTGTCACTTTCGGACCAAACACATGGTTTTCAATTTGGATATTTTCTAACCCACAACCGACAATATACTTTCCAATGCATGCAAGGACTATTTTAGTTAAATGGAAGGATCCCATAACAAGCACAATGTTGGGAAATTCATTGGAGGCTATTTGAATTTCAGCTGCAATATGGTAAACGCCTTCATCACATGTGACTGGTAGATGCACAAGTAGGCTTTGAAAATTTTTCATAAATGAATACACACTGTCATAAGCCGTAACTGGGTATGGCAGTATTGGCAGAAAGCCAACATGTTGTCGAGGAGCATTAGCTTTTGAGATTATGGCATGAATGCCAGACCATATCATTCATTGTACTTTGGTTGTTTAAACCACTCACAGATTGTTCCATACTTGTCACTATCTCCTCCTTAATCTCCTTGCATGATAAACTGAAAGCCTTTTCGGTGACTATGAAGTCTGGTGGGATGGTCACAGGCGTCGATGGTTTGTGATAATCTCTGAGCTGTTGACAAGGAAGAAGGGCAGTATATTATATCTTAGTCATAAAATATATATTAGTCATATTAAATATATATTAGTCATAAAAAAGTACCAATGCAGACCCTGGCCAGAAGACATGTAGGAATTTTGAGGTGGGCGAGTTTTTAGCACATGCATATGATACCTTATCTTGGTTTTCATCATTTTTCTCCACGGTTACAGCTCTGCCAAATGCCGATTTTTTTTTTTAATTATTATTTATTTATTTATTTTTGGTGGGGGGGTAAAACTCAAAGGGCCGAAGAGGAGGGTAAAACTCGTCTCATTTTACAGGAAATTTCATAATCAATCCAAAGAACATGTCACATTTGGCACAGCTGAAACCAAAAGTAGAGAAAGATGATGAAACCCGAAAGTGGGTACTTTACGCATATGACCAAAACAATATGGCGTCATGAAAAAACTTTGGCCCAGGATACCAGATGTCTACCCAAGATTTTTCCCTTCCTTTAAGCATGCCCTAACAGGATCCAGGGAGAAACCTCATCCACCTCAGAATTCCTACAGGTCATATGGCCTGTTGGCGTGAGTAGTTGCTTTGCAACCCAACGGGCTGTGGACTTATCCGTGGCGTGGTGGCCTGCAAGGCCAGAGGTCGATAAGAGTCTGAGAAGTCCCCCTCATGTTGAATCCCGAACACTAACCCCTGGCTTCTCCTTTGACGCCTGTGCCATTGATTGCTTTGCTTACCGTATGCACTTCTTGCATTGTTTACATCATATTCAAGTTAGTTTGCTGTGAAGGTTGATATTGGGCTGCGTTGAGTTGCCCATGTGCCTTCAGAACGAGGTTTTTCTTGGAGGCCACCCGATAACTTCAACCTTCAACAGAAAAACGTCACTCACCAGGTTGCTCCTTCTGCGTGTTTTGGATGAAGCCAGCACTGGTGTCTGGGAAGTGGGAGTGGTGGAAAGCCTCGTAGATTTTTGCCACCATTTATTTCCCTTCAAGAGTATGTGGTGGTGGCCATTTCAAGGAAGGTCAGAGTGAGAGGAGTTCTGAGGTGAGATCACTGTTGGCCCGACAAGGCGAGTCAGCTGAGTACCTATTGGACCTCATCATCGATTACCATAACATAGCAGTACAACAGCTTTACATTGCTGCACTTGCCTATTTCTTTGTCTATTTCTTGCATGTTTTTTCTCCTTTCTTTCTTTCTTTTCTTACAGGAGCGAGGCTCGTGGAAGAGCAAGGTCGAACTGACAGTGGGACAAACAATAAGGGAATTAATGAACAGGAAAAGAAGAGAGGAAAGAGAGGCATAAACTAGCAAGTAAAATGCTTGAGTTGGGAAAGGTCAATAGGGGTAATAAAGATCGCGAGTCAAAATTGTGGTGAGCACATAAAATTGGCGATGACAAGACATGGTGGTAAACGACTTGCTTGCAGCCCTGGAGGGAAGAGTGAGACAGAACAGCTTCTGGAAGCTCATTCCGTTGATGGGAGAAGTGCGGAATAAAAGAGTTGAGTGCAGTCGGCCTGGGTGTTGGAAGTTTAACCAGGAGGGGTTACTGGAAGAAGGCATGCATCCTGAAGGTGCTGGGGAGGGTCGGAGGACTGAGAAAGAAGAGGGAGCAATATTGAAACTTGACGGAAGAAAATAGGGAGACCACTGACCTACCTGTGATTTGAGAGCAACAGACATTGTGCTTGGATCTCAACATGGTAGATTTCAATAGTTTTGAGAACTTTAGATTCCACAGAATTCAGGAGAGACCGATGTGATGCTTGGGTGCCAGCCCATAAGGGAAAGCAGTACTCTATGGAGCTCCTGTGAGGAGCTATGATTTTCCAAGAAGACTTGGATCGACGGAGGATGCCAGTGCGTCTGTGGCTGGCTTTGGAGGCGAGCTTTGCTATATGCTCAGCCCAGGAAAGGTCATGGCTGATGGTGATGCCTGGAAGTTCAAGAGACTGAACCTCATACAGTGGATTAACAAGGCTTCTGAACATGCGTATTGCATGCCTTTTTAATGTTTTTTTTTCCATTGTAGATTATGTATTTGTTTTTGCATTCTTGCAAATTGTGTTTTTGTCTTTTGATTAATTTTTATTTAAAGTGCATTTAGACATTTTATGAAATTCTTAAATGCTATACAAGATTAAAATTATTACTATGAATATTATTAATCTGGATTTTTTTTGGTGTTTATTATCAAACATAGGGATGTATCTCAAAGCACTGTGTTTATCCTCAATGTTTTATTTCAGAAAAACACCAAAAGAAGCCGTTTGGAGGAACCGCCAACATCATCTGACACCAAGAAGGAAGCTCAACCCGAGCCAATAAAGCACAAAGAGAGAAATATCAAGAAGTCAAAGTGCTTTTCTTATCCACCTTACACATCCTGCTCATCATCAACTGAAGAAAAATCTGACATAACAGTGAAAAAAGGAGGACATGCTCAAGTTAAGAACAGGCAAAAGTCTTCTCTAGAACCTTGTACGACATCATCTCTAGTTGGTAAACATGAGGAGACAAGGGTGAAGGTGGAGAAAGTTGTAAAGAAAAGGAGTGATAAGGAGAGGAAAATGCAATCCTCCAAGTCTGAAAGTAGTGCATCAGTGAGTTCTGATCAGAAGTATAAAAGTCGCAAAAGATCTATAAACCAAAAGGAAGGCAATTATGAAACAAAGGGTCTTGTATCCTGCTCAAGCCAGAAGGAGTGCCACACAGAATCCAAAAAGGAAACGAGCAGGGATAATGATAAGAAAGATATCACCAAAGGAAGGAAAATCGAAGAACACCTGAAGAAAGAAACTCCAGAAAGAGATATAATAAGGGATTCTGGTAAAAGAGATGAAGGAGAAGATAAGAGAACATTCAAGAAAAATGAAAGCAGTCGTGATATACCTGCTGCATGTGCTGGCCAGCTCTCTTTGAAAGACGAAAAGGTTATCACCAAATTTGCTAAGAAACAATCAGAAACCATGCGAAAATCAGATTCATCATATGATGCTGAAGAAGTGGTTTCCACCAAATTGGGAGAGTTAAAGCAGATAGCGACTGACTTTACCAGATACCCAAAGGAGATTTCTAAGAAACACAACTCAGGACATCTTCAGCAAGAAAGCAAAGAGCAGAGACATAAAGATAGTGGGAATGGCACTCAAAATGAGACTAAAACAGACAGTGAGGATGACATAGATGCTGCAGATGTCCTGAGCATCACCAAAGGAGAAGAAACAGCATGTAGAAAGATATGTGAAAAAATGGCCGTCGATGAGTCTCATCCCGTTGCACCTGATGATCTTTCAAATATTTATCGTGTGCTGCCTAACTCATGTAGCATTACTGAGAGTACTGAAGAAAGTAATATTTTCCTCACCAGGGAAAGTGATAATGCATTTTCTGTTTTTGAGAAATGCCAAGAAGAGCCCAGCTCTCAAGCTTCTGAAAACAAATGTGATTTTAAATTCACCGAGACAGATAGCTGCCATTCTTGTGTTGGTGCTCATGTTGAAAAAATCAAACATGCTTCATTGTCCTCGAAAAATATTGAATATCCAAGTACCGATGGTGAGAAACAAGTTGATACTAAACGTATTGAGGTGGGAGATGAAAGGAGAGACTTTGTTAATCCAAAGGAAATGAGTCACCATTTGGAAGAACCAAATCCCAGGACATGTCAGCTGAAGACCGCTAATGATGAGAATGTGAAACCAGAAGGTAAAGAATGTCAGGTTTTATATGAAACCAGCTCCTTTAGTGATAAGCAAGAGAGAACTCAGTTGTGTAAGCTTGATTCTTCAAAATCAAATGTCACTGTAAAATCAACAGGTGAAAATGATGGTGTCTCTCTTCTCACAAGTAAACCCTGTAATGACATTGATAAAGTGGAAAATGAAATAGATTCAGTTGTTTTAACAAAGTTGGATAAAGAATTTTCTCATCATGTAAATCCACAACAACAAGAAATTCCACTATCTTCTTCTCAAGCTAGAATGAAAACCATTGAAGAATCTCCAGATACAGAAGGAAGTGATTCTTCACTGAATCCGGATACAAGTGTAGCGACTACTGCTTTATCAGAAAGTTATCGAGGTATTTCAGATGATGAAAAGCAGTTGCTTTCTTTGCAAATGCCTGGCATAGCAGACGCTACTTCCAAAAAACCTTGCCTAAAAAGAGAGGTCGTTAAAGAAGCTAAGCAGTTTGTGTCAGGTGCTTTGGATTCAATCGAAAAGAAGGTGGATAAATCATTTTTAAAAGACCATAATGTTTCAGAAGTAATGTCAACTGCTTTTTCTGCAGTAACTGAGATCAAAGAGGAATATTTTGTTCCCAATGAAAAAAGAAGTACACAAGAATTTTTGAATGACACCAAATGCATTCCTGCTGTTTCCAAAGAAATTGGTCAAAAAAGTGCATCCAAAGGGAGCATTGTTTCACCTATGGATGTACCTGCTGAGGAACCTGGATGTCCACATATCCAGGCTCAGAAAGATGTTGATGAACCTGATGGACCAGCTGCAGGTAAAAATATATGTACACTCGCGGAGTATGCTTACACATTGTAAGCTTACACAAATGGATTGAACTGTATTTCCCCATTGTCTCGGGTCGCTCACCGACATTTGATTTTTCATTTATTTATATTTTCATATATGGATGCTGTCCAACAGTTTTGTTATATATATATATATATATATATATATATATATATATATATATATATATATATATATATATATATATGTGTAAATATTTTCCTGGTGTATCAGCTTTAATGTCCGTCAGCACACAAAATTACCGTGCTTCCCCACTGTCTCGGGTCGTTCACCTGTGGTTTGTTTTTTTTGTCATTTATATTTTCGTTTACAGATGTTTTCCGACGGTTCTGTGATTTTTTTTTTCCTGGTGTATCAGCTTCGATGTCCATCGGCACGCAAAATTTCAACACGCTACATCACACGGAAGGTTCCGATCTTTTATATCAGTCAGTGAGCCAGTGGTTAGAATGAGCTTTATATATTCAATATATCTACCTGTATGTATATATGTATGTATGTGTAAATATATGTATGTGTATGTGTAACAATATATGTATGTGTAAATTTATATACATACATACATACATACATACATACATACATACATACAGGTAGTGGACAAAAAAAATGTGACCGCCAATGTAAAGTCACTTTGGGCTACCATGTATGGCCCATATGCGCCGTGGCATAGAGTTCACCAGCGTCAGGAATTCTGCCAGAGGGATGCGGCACCATTCTTCCACGAGAAAGTCAATCAACTCACACCTGTTTGATGGAGTTTGAAAATGCTGTTTCAGGCATCATTCCAGAATATCCCATAAATGCTCGTTTGGGTTCAGATATGGTGACTGAGAAGGCCACGGCATTTGGATAACATCAGTGTCATGCCAATCAAACCAATGGGTGGCCACTCGTGCTCTTTGGATGGGGGCATTGTCATCCTGGAAGACACCTCTCCCAGCAGGAAAGAAATGCTGTAACATGGGGTGAAGATGATCACTCAGTACCATTAAGTAGTGATTGGCATTGACCTTGCCTTCTTAGGGAGTGACTACACCCAAACCATGCCAGGAAAATGTGCCCACAACATTACAGAATCATCAGAATCATTGATGTTGGAACCAAACACTCAGGGTTGTTTAGTTCTTTAAGTTGGTGCCACACGTGTACTCATCCATTTGTCGAGAACATGGTGAAGAATGAATCATCTGACCATATTGTATTTCTCCACTGCTCGTAGTTCATTGCATGTGCTCTTTGCACCACTGGACTCGCAAATGTGCATTGCCAGGTGTGATGAGCGGTTTGTGCACTGCAACCATACTTTAACTATGGTATCCCGCTCTGTGGATTTCTTGGTGAACCGTTTTTGATGAAACTGGCTGCTCGTGCCCCAGGTTGAAATTTACAGTCTTTTGATCTGCAGTTGCTCGCCTGCTTTGCCTTGCACTTCAAATTAAAACATTGGCTATTACAATCCTGGAGTATGTGTTTCTGTCCACTATTGCCTCTTGCTGATGATGTCTTTCCCGCTGATTATTAAATGCATTCAATATGATTGCCACCTTCATTTTTGTGTTTAATGTATTATTTTGTTAAAAAAAAATTGTGATATGCATTTAATACGATTGCCACTTTCAACTTGCAGTCATGCATTTGTCATTGAAAATATTGTTGAATGCTTTTAATCTCTTTGTCCCATTGCAATTTTCATTTTCACTCCAGCCACAAATTCAGAAGCAGATGCCAGTGATGTGGAAAACAATGGTCAATGGATGAGTACTCAAGAAAGAAATGAGGTACACTTTGTCAAGTTGTCAAACTCCATTTTATCTGTTCATCAATTTCGCAGCTGGGTTAAGGTAACTATCACTGACTCCAAGACTTTGGCAAATATTACTGATATTCACAGTCGAGCTCACATATTTGTACTGGACATAATGACTAACATTTATGGTGCCATTATGTCCAGAAGAATTTGAATTGTTTTTTGACTATTGAGGAAAAAGGGCATGTTAAACTCGACAAAGGATTCAATATTTATTACCTCTGCCACCGAAGGTGGACGTAGGTTATGTTTTCACCCCATCTGTCTGTCTGTGAGCAGGATATCTCAAAACGTTGTGGACATATTCGGAGGAAACTTGGTGGATAGGTTGGGTGTGCGACAAGGATGGGTTGGGGATGTGGCAAGGACCAATTGATTCGATTTTGGTGAATATCCAGATCCGAGAATTTCTTCCGTGAATATTCACCATTATTGATAGTTAAGGCCAAAAACAATATATAGTAGGACATCTCAAAAAGTTGTGGACGAATTTAGACAAAACTTGGTGGACAGGTTGGGTGTGTGACAAGGACAAATTCCTTAAAGTTTGGTGAAGATCTGGATCCGAATACGAGAATTCTTTTTAATTTTCAGTCATTCATCATAAATGGGAGGTAAGGTCAAAATCGATTTTCTGTTTAGCACAATATTTCAAAACGTTTTTGATGGGTTATGACAAAACTAGGATGATGAGTTGGGTAGGTAACGAGAACAAGCTGATTAGATTTTCGTTCAGGTACGGATGCAGTTCAGGTACCTCAAACCCACTATGCTAATTTTGGAGAAATTTGCATCAACGCCAGCCAACCTTGAAAGTGGTTCCATAGATTGAGAAGTGAGGAACAAATGAGTTGAGGTCTGCAGTCAGCCTGGATTACAGCACTTGTTGCTAAGGCCTAAGTCACATTTGGCACGGCGGCCGTAGGGTCTACAAAATCTATGGCCACCAGCAATTATAGGGTGGCTGCAGTATTTCCATGGTGACACAATGTAGCAGTCACATATGTTTTTATTTTTCGGGGAGCCGCACGGCGTATTTATAAATTGTGGAGACCGAAAATGTGGGGGTGCCGTACGGTCTTTGATTTGATGTCGCACAGTGACTTAGGGCGTCCCTGCGGCGGCCATAGAATTTTCAAGGCAGACGCAATGTAGCCTCAAGGTGCCCACAAGGCGACCGCAGGGGGGCCCTAAGGCGAACGTGCGGCCAGACGGACGGTAACGAGTGGGTATATATACCAGTTCTTTTTTTACTGAAATAAAAATATAACAGTTTGGAATATACCAGTATATATAACTGAATATACTATAACTATTATATATATATATATATATATATATATATATATATATATATATATATATATATATATATAAATATATATATATATATATATATAACTGAATATACCAGTTCGGAGTATAGGCAAACACCTATACTTCGATCTCCAGCGGTAGCGCACGGTCGACGCAGACTGCCACGGAGGCCATACGTAGGACGCACGGCGGGCGTAGAGGAACCGTGCGTCGACCCTGCGTTGCCCGCAGGTAGTCACACAGACCGCAAGGCCACCGTACGTTGAACACAGGGACGCCTTAGGACTACCCTACGGCGACCGTGGAAATAGTGCGGCCGCCGTAATTTTTTGGGGGTTGGCAAAATTCATTTTTCATTGATAAGAGCCTCCGGCAGTCGCACAAATAGCGCAAGCCCACCGTACGCCCTACGTACAGTCGACGTGGAACACATCTACGTCAGAGCTTGGCTTGTCGAATTGCTACGGCCAACGTAGAAATGAAAAAAGTTATAACTCCGCGCTATAATTCCACGGCGACCCCTACGGCCTGTAAAAGATAGCCATATGGCGTAGGGCCACCCTGAGGCCACCTCAGAAACTCTGCGGCCGCCGCACGTTTCTGTAAATTCAGGGGGGGGTACGGCCACCGTATCCTAACCGTAGAGCAAATGTGACTTAGGCTTAAGGTAGTAGGATGGGACAGAGAGTGTTGAGAGTTTTAGAAGAACAGCTGATCTTGTGCCAGCATGAGCTGAAAAAATAATTCCAGCAAATGATGAACTGATCTTCAGTAGGATGCTTGTTTGTAATTTGTATTTCTAATTTGGTTTACTATTTGTATTTCAGCAAACTTTTAGTGAGGAGGCAAAGACTACAGGAGTCAAACTCCAGGAGGGGCTAACACAGCATGGAGTGAACCAGCAAAAGAAATACTCTGAGTCTGGTATGCAAGAGGCTTAAAGAGCCATTCAGAGTCATATCTGTTGTGCAATCTTTTACAATGGCAAATGTGATGCATCTCATTTTCTAAAGTGGTCAGATTCAGTTTAACCTCCAACCTTGTATATAGGCAGCCAATTTTGTGAGAAAATGTAAATAGTGTCAAATATCACAAGTCCTGTCAAACATGCTTTGTATTGTTATGCTGGTGTAAAGTGTTGTCATGTTTTATTACCCTTGCCAATGGAGATGGTATTGCATTTGGGTCCATTTGACTGTCTTTGTTTGTTTGTTTATCCGCACAGAACTTTAGTGTTTTTCACCACAACCGCTTGGCGGATTGAGGTGAAATTTTCCCCATAGGAGCAACTACTCATGCAGAATGTTTAAATGATAATTATGATGTCATAGGTCTTGTGGTGTGGCAGCCATGTTGGAAAAACCAAAAAGCTTTGGACCTCGACAAAAACTCTGTAACCGCACAAAGGAAATAATTGAAACTTGGCACATGGCAAGTACTCCTCATGGGGAAGAAGTGTGATTGTTTTTTTTTTTTAATGATGTCATAGGTGCTGTCATTATGATGTCATAATTGCATATGTAGAACGCTACATCCGATCAGTATGAAAATTCTTGAGGGTCATCTAGGGATAAAATGGTCCACAGAAAAAAAATTCAATTTATTTTAATCCCATTCTAAATTCACTTAAATAATAATAAAAAACAGTCATGGGTCAGGGTCAGGTGTCCAATCAAAGCGGGGTTGCATCAAAGCAGGATGTCTTGGTACCCGGTCATCACTGCCCGCAATTATAAAGTGGCAGTTCTAATTATGTCTATTATTAATTACGTAACACACCAGTACACAAACGCCACACAAACTACACGAACACCACACAAAACAAGTCCTGGCGAGGGTCTGTCATCTCTGATTGCTCTTTATCTTGTTTCAGATTATGGATTTGATACTCCAGAGTTAAACATTTCGACTGACGTCCCTACCAGCCAGGATGAATATCAGATAAGGTTTGATCATCTATAATAATTTCTTTCTTTTTCTGAATGTTTTGGAGAATTATGTTTGAATCCTCTTGTATACTTGCTACGTGGAAAAAAAGACTATGGTGAGAAAATACACTTAAATGTGCACTATAAAGTACCAATAATCTCATTTTACCTCCTACATGCTGTTATGTTAATTTTGCCAAAATGATGCTTTCATTATTGCTGATGTGATTAATAGATGGTGATTGTGGATTAGACAAAATACAGTTAATTTATAAACCTTTCATTTCTCTTGGCCAGACCGAGTGCAAGGCAATCCATGAGAAAGGGGGCTGTAGACGCGAAAGATGTGCCGGTGAAAGCAGGCCAGGTGCTCGATTCCTCCCACACAGCTGTGCCTACTGACTGCTGCATGCACCAGATTGCTTCTTTTCAATTTGCAACAAGTAAAAACAGTCGTCTTACTTTTGGACTTCATCATGGTTCATTGTCAACACAAAGTGGAAAAGGACAGGTGGCAATAGATTCAGCACAACAACTGCCAGTGTCCACAGCCAGTCATCTTGACAAGCAATTAATTTCTCTTCAATCAGTCACCCAGTATTGCACGAGGAAACGATCATGCTTGAGTAAAGTTGATGAAACGGAGCCGGTTTGTAAATCGAATTGTTCATCTGCTGAATCCCAAGATGCATTGGAGTTGAAAGAAAATTACAGTAGCTCTGAGATGGTGGCATCATCTGCCGGGCCTGATTGCTCTGAACAGCTGAAGTTACAGGCAAGGAGTGACATTCAGAGTGAGGTCACCTGTAGTATTGATGTGATTAATGATGAGTCACTTGACAATGGGGTCCAAAAGTACCCCAGCTTGAATAAACCAGTGGATGAAGAGAAAAGGAAAACGTTGTCCATTGTACCAGACGATCACGAAATGCTTCCATTCACAGTATCAGCAACTGTTGAAAAAACTGAGGGCCATTCTGAGGATAAAAGTGAGTTTGGATCTGGAACCTTGTTAAAACCATTTGATGAGTCCCAGGAACAAGCTTTGGCACCTGTGGGTGATATTAATCTCACAGAAATCACCAATTTGGCACACGTTGCTGATACAGACAAATATGACGTTCCTGAGAATGAACATAAATTTCAACCAGTTGCATCATCAACTGGTGAACAATCCAAAAAAGTAATTTCTTCTCAAACAGAGGTTGCCAATGGTGAACTAGAGTGCAGAGCAAGAATGGGTTTCCCGAACCAGTCTTCGGATGTTGCCCAGGTTGAACATGAATTGTCAGATTCCAGGCGGATAACAAACCCAGAGTCTCGCAACACCAAAGAAGTTGACGATGATGGGGTGACACATTTGGATAAAGATCTCGCCTCAGTCTCTCCAATGCCATATACACACACAGAGTCTGGGCAGAAAATTGCTGATGACGTGAGCTTTCCTCTTGAGGTTATGCCAGTGAAGAGACACACCAGGTCTTCACAGGAAACAACACCTGTGATTCCCTGCACTCTGAGAAGCAAGCAAAGGCGAATGTCATGTCCTGCTCCCTCCGATGCTGCTGCTTCAGGACGACAGACACGCTCTGCATCCATTAAAGCCAATGAATTGGCAAAGACAGCGAGAGAAACACGTTCTACCACAGCCAGCAGCCTTGACAGGTTTGATGATGATGATGATGATGGTTGATGTTTGGCTTCCAAGCCAGTATGACTGGAAGCCTATTGTTTCTTGCTGGTGTTATTACTATTATTGTTGTTGTTGTTATTGAAATTTCCTTTTTGAATTGAAAAGTCCTATCGTTAATCTTCTGATTTTTATCATTATTATGGTTGTCATTATGATGATTCCAACCAATTTTGTATTGTCTGTAGTGTGAAAACAGCTAATGGTACAGTTACACAACATAGTGCATAGATAATGGTGTGAAGTTCACCATAATGTCTTAATTTTTGTCTCTGACTTTTAGTGGCTAACCTTGACCTTTTATGGAATTTTGTGTCCATATAATGAATACGATATGTGTGCTACATCAATAGATGTTCACCTGATGATCCCAACAGTGTTCACTTTCAACATGTCCTTTTATGTTTCATCTGTATTCCAGGATTTGGTGAATTTATTGTCATCTGTCGAGTAGAAATGATAGCTACAGTTTTGATATTTGTTGGGTCGTTTATGATGATCTAAACTCTAAAGCTTATACTGACCGTCTTCATTTTTGATCTTGACCTTGAGTTACCTTTATTTCAACTACCTTTATAATTGTAACAATTTTATCCCAAACCTTTGGCGTCAGCACCAAACCTCTTAACCCATCATAAAGATACTTGGTTTATGCGCACCTTTGGACATCTGACGTGAGAAGCTCGTTTGAGGTTTAGCTCTGTAGCTTACATTCAAAAATACTTCACGATGGTCAATTTGTCATTAATACAATAATCTTGTTGTCATTACTATTATTCCACCATATTTTGTGATTCGTTTTTCTCAAGAGACCACGCTACACTGTCACTGATAAGCCAAATAGTCCTGCAGCACCGGCACTCGGGCCAGAATAATAACATTTGTCATCATAGTATTCAGCTATGGCCCCGGGGTTGTGGAGTTCATGAAAACGTCTGATGACAAGCTGAAAGGTAATGACCATTTGCATATGCTGCCACTTTCCAAAATGGCCACCATTCATTAATGCAAATGCCTTAACTCACAAAGTCAAGCACATAGGACAACAATTTTGTTGTTTAACCCTGTGTGTTATGGGTCAAGGAGTTCAATAGAAATGTGAAAAAAATGTCAAATAAATAGTTATTCATGTTCCATCATGGTATATGGCAATGTGGTGGCCAAATATAACACACCAACTGCCCTTACCATGCTGAAGAACTACAGTTTGATTATACAAGTTACTTCAACAGGAACTATTCTTGTTTTTTTTCAGATATGTAAAGAATAGAGAATCCAGAACTATTGTTTGAGATGGTTGTAGAATTTTATGTATTGGCATCTAAAATATTTCGATTGTTAATATTTGGCAGTGGAAATGTGTATTTTGTTTGAAATCATTCAATGAAAAGTCTCCTGGTTTTTCTCCTGATCTGACAAGAATCCAGTCTCTGTTCACCACCAGAAACGAGCAGCAATTTTGAACGCCGAAGTTTCGTTCCAGTATCACAGAAATTGTCGAAATAACATGCACCAGTTCATCAGATCTCAAAATTATTGAGTAAACGTCAGCAAATTGAAGAAACCCCACACAAGTGGTGACAGAACTGGTGCCCGCCTTATAAGATCTCAAATTTTCAGTTCCATTTTTGACTGGAAAAAGAACTGCTTTTTGTGTGGTTCAGTCTGTAACCACAAGCATAGGTCTATGTCGTCAATGATCCAGTCTGCCATCAGTAGTAAAATCTATAGCAGTGACATGCACACAAAGGTCCTGGAAGCAGCTGAAAAATTTAGTGACCAGGAGATGCTGGCTCGGCTTAGTGGCATTCACAATGATGACCTTGTTGCCATTGAAGCCTGATGTCACCTATCCAAAAACTGCCATCTTAAGTATACCAGGTGAGAATATCAGTCAGATAGATGGATATGATGTCATAATTTTGATGAACATGCAGTCATACAGATGCTAGCACTTCCTCCCTAAGTCGTCCAAGATCACATTTCAGGAAATGGCTGAACAATTTTGCCGCCATACAATTATAGATACTTCCACACGGGCCCGCAGGTCATATCCCGATTCACGTGATCTTTGACAGGTATATATATATATATATATATATATATATATATATATATATATATATATATATATATATATATATATATATATATATATATATATGCACTCCCAGTCAAGTTTTAGAACACCCACATTTTTCCAGTTTTTACTGAAATTTAAGCAGTTTAATGTTTCAATGTACTCTGAAATGAAAGCAGACAACAAATAAGCAATTGCACATAAAAAAATAAATAATGGAATCGTTTTGTTGAACAAAATTTAATCTAAATTTTTGACTCATCAAAGTAACCACCTTTTGCAGATATAACAGCCGAACATACTCGTGGCATTCTTTCTGCAATGGAAATCTAATATTGTTCGGAAAGTTCTTCCCAACACTGTTGCAGAGGTTCCCACAAATGTGTTGCACTTGTAGGTTACTTTGCTTTCACCCTTCTGTCCAGTTCATCCCAAACCAGCTTGATGGGGTTTAAGTCTGGAGACTGTGCTGGCCATTCCATTATTTGAAGCCTACCGTCTTGTTCTTTTCTTCTAAGGTAGTTCTGACATAGCCTGGAGGTATGTTTTGGGTCGTTATCTTGCTGTAGGATGAACCGCTGACCAACTAGGCATAGACCAGTGGGTATTGCATGGAGCTGAAAAATGCTGTGGTAGCCCTTTTGGTTCAGGATGCCAGTCACTCTGTGCAAGTCACCGACTCTGGATCCAGCAAAAGAGCCCCAGATCATCACGCTTCCTCCTCCATGTCTGACAGTTGGTGTCACACACTGAGGAACCATCATTTTGCCTACTCGACGGCGTACAAAAACCCTGCGTGATGAACCGAAGATTTCAAATTTTGATTCATCGGTCCATAAGACCTCCTTCCAGTTTTCAGTGGTCCACTGACGGTGCTTCATGGCCCAGGCAAGCCTCTTTTTCTTATTTTGCAATCTTAGCAATGGCTTTCTTACTGCCACTCGACCTGTCAAACCTGCAGCTCGAAGTCTTCTCTTCACAGTTTAAACTGAGACTTCCTTACTTCGACCAGTGTTAAGCTGTGCTTGAAGCTGCTGTCCTGTGAGCCGCCTATCCTGCAAGCTGTTGACTCTCAGAAACTTGTTCTCTGATTGTGTTGTGGCTTTGGGTCTGCCAGACCTCTTCCTGTCAGAGTTTCCTCCAGTTTCCAAGTGCCTTTTGATGGTGTATGAAACTGTACTCACTGACACCTTGGCTTCTTTGCAATTTCTCCAAAGGAAAGACCTCCACTTTTAAGGGTTATAATGGTCTGTCTGTCTTCCTTTGTTAATTGTCTTTTTCTCACCATTATGATTGCAATATACTACTTCCTGCAGTGCAATATTATCCAAGTAATGCTTCAGAGGGTGCAGCAACACAGTCTGTTCCAACACTGCTTTTATACAGACAGGGGGTTTGTAACTAATCAACAAACGTTGGGGACACCTGTAAGAATTGTTTGCATCAACTTTCATGGCTTAATTTACTTCCATTGTTGCAGAACAGCTGCAGTTGCTAACCCCTGAAAAGGGCCTTTTTTAATAACTCTGAAATTTACATTATTTTTCAGTTTTTGGTAACCAAAACTTTTATTTTTAACCTCTGGCAGTTTACCACTTTGCTTTGTTCCATTTCAGGTTATTCACTGGACTTGAACTGCTTAAATTTCAATAAAAACTGGAAAATGGGGGTGTTCTTAAACTTTTGACCGGTAGTGTATGCACGTATAAAGAATCAAACCAGAGTAAAACGGGGAGGAAGTGATGGTGGCATTGTTTACCACATTCAGCCAGAAATTTTCATACTTCCAAACTGGAAACATTTCCTTTTAAAATAAAAGTAGAGAACAAGACAAATGTAGCTCGATTCTACACAACGTACATGGTAGGAAATGCAGGCTCATTATTGAGTGACAAGCAGACACTGTAGGTCAGTAGTGGGCAGGGGAACAAGGCTATGAAGATCATGAATGGGGATCAGTATGGAAATTGAGGGATTAGCATCAAATCACGAAGAGGCAAACACCATGATCGTTGTACATACCAAAGCTGCTGCAGAAAAGGGAGCAGAGCAATATTGTGGTAGGCAGTCCTGACACTGATGTCCTTGTGCTGCTTTTACATCACCACACTACTGTTGGCTCGAGGGAGATATTTATTCTCACCGGTAGAGAGGGGAAGCATGCCAATCTCATGAGGTATATCCCAATCCACAAAATATATGAGAAGTTGGAAAAGAAACAGCACGACATCATGTTACCCGTTTACTGTCTAATCTGTTGACACTGAGCTCCCTACATGGGCAGGGGAAGCGAATGGTGTACCGTATGATGATGTAGAAAGATGAAATATTCCATGCTTCATACAATTTGGGGAAAAGTTTGACATTGCAAAAGAAGAAAAGGTTGTGGTTGTTATCTTTGGAATTCACATGTTTGGAATTCATGTGAGGAAGACAGCAGTGACATCATCGGGAATGGTGGAATGGGAGTGACTGTTGGTTTTGTCGGTTGTGAGAGGTGGTCAGAGAGACAGAGTCAGGTGTAAAGGCCATGCTGTGATTACTTGTTACCTGTGCCACCGAAGGTGAAGGAGGTTATGTTTTCACCCCTCTCTGTCTGTTTGTCTGTCTGTCTGTGCAGGACATCTCAAAAAGTTGTGGACGGATCTGGATGAAATTTCGTGGACAGGTTCGGTGTGTGACAAGGACGAACTGATTAGATTTTGGTAAAGATCTGGATCCGGATCCGACTACTATAATTTTTTTATGTGATTCTTCACCATTGAGAGATAGGGCCAAAAACGATATATCGCACGATATTTCAAAAATGTATTGGGCCCGATATATTCTCGTGGATCAGGCATTGTGTGGCGGAGATATGCGCTAAACCGAGTGCCCTTCTAGTCAAAGCTGTTAATTAACCATTGGCATTTACAAGCAGTGTCTTGTGTCATTCATGCGCATAACAGTGGCTACAAAATTTGTTGGGGCTTTGTGTGGCAAAGCAGATTGCGAGTCATTGAATTCTCTCAGGTGTAAGAAAGCAAGTCAGAAAGTACCTCCAAAGAAGCTACCTCCAACAGAAGAGAACTTCATTTTGCACCTTCAACAGTGTATCGATCAGCTTCCAACATCGCAAGAAGTTGTCATTAGCATGCAAGAGTTATTGGATCATATTGAGTTTGGTTACGAGAAGACCCCAGATGGGACATTGATCATGCCAAAGTTGATGAACCAGCCTGCTGTTGCCCAGAGCTGTTCAATGATGTCATGTGCTGTTGTCGAACAAACTCCTGTGATACCCAGTGCACTTGTCTCAAGACCGAACAACCCTGCAAGGTCGTTTATCCAATTGATGCATTAGATAGATTGCTCTGCTGCATGTGAAAATCCTCCGACAAATACAGTGCTCCATGACAGTGATTACCACAGTGAATCGGCCGATTAGTAGTTTGAGTGTTCTAAATGAACTGCAGTGTGTGTTAAACAGTGTGTGAATAATCATATTGTGAATAGTTCGATATGTTCTCGCTCTCCCACAATTCTTGACTTTGTGGAATTTATTTTATTTTATAAAAGCTGAACGAATCGTTATGAAACTTCAGATATATCATTGATGAACCAGGGCACTCAAGTTTGTGAGGATGTCTCTCTGTAATATAATGGCCAGCACAGGCCAATCAAAATTGGCCCATTTTTCGAAATTCAGAAGACTATAGATTTTGATGGGGAATAAAAACTGGTATATAATTGGTTGCAGGCAATAGAGGTTATGATTTAAACACTTGTGAACATATCCTGTGAATCCTTCCTTTGCAACCAATATAGGTCCAGAGTGACTGAGGTGCTAATGGAAATTTTGACAAGCAAATTGTATTTTTACAACATTGTAGTTATGGCATTTTCAAAAATGCCAAATTTGGATATGGCTTTTGGTTCCAAATCGAGGTGTTATTGCTTGGAAGCCTTGATAGTTGCCAGCACCTCTGGTTGTTGTTACCTAACATGTTGCAGGTCTACAAGGGCTCCGCATTTCTGATGTTGTTGGGGTCAGTTTTTGAAATGTGCACCCATTGGTCAGACAGCTGCCAGACCCAACCCATATTTGTCGCTTGACTGCACCCACTATGACACCCAGCCAAAATTATATGGCCACCATCTTGGTTTTCTGGTGTGGGCCTAAGATACCAGGCCTGTAGGCCTCTGCTGATTATATACTGCTGGGGTTTGTTGCATCAGATTTCCATTGGCTTTGTTTGTGTCGAGTGTAAATCGTGATTAGGGACCCCGAAAAATGTAATCGTATGTCGAATAATAGTAAGGTTTAATCAAGCCCGTGAGAACGCGCGGAACATCAGAATGTGCGGAACATCAAAACGCACGGTACATAAGAAAGCACGGGAGTCGGGCGTTACGTTGCATCAGATTTCCATAGGCTTTGTTTGTGTCGAGTGTAAATCACGATGAGGGACCCCAAAAAGTCTCATCATATGTCGAATCGTATTGATGTTTAATCAAGCCCGTCAGAGCGCATGGCAGTCTTGATTACTAAAAAAATAGCATTACATAATTTTTGAACAGCCTCATGTTGGGGTTAAGCAATCCGTGACCGTGTCATCAATCGGCTCATTCTGATATCACCGTGGCAGAGGCTGACATGGATAAGAGGTGTCGAGTTAATTTTTTAATAGTGCTTTAAATGTGTTTCCCAATTGCGCGAATCATCTTTTAATTGTGTTTTTAAATGCGCGTTTCTCAATTGGCCCATTACCGGATTGTGTCACTGGTTGTGACCAGAGTGCATTCTTGTTATTTCCTGGAAAGCAAAGAAACACTTGACCCTCTTGTTTGAAGCATTTGAATAAAGAGAAGTAAATCCAACAGTCTCGTAATTAGTCCATGAGCCAGACATCAAAAATGAAGTGTTGACTACCAACCAAATTGAGGGACGAAAAGCCACTATGCTTTTGAGTTACCTTGATGTCTGTAGAGTATGGAATCATGTGATGGAAGCTTCTCATGCCCAGCTGAATGTTATTTTGGCGGCCATCTTTAAAAATGGCCACCACTTTTCAATGACCTTGATATATGTCAGTAAATTGGCCATATCTCCGCAATGGCTTAACATAAACACATGATGTCACATTCATATGATTCAGTATAAAATTCTGCATCTTTTGGTTTGTATTTTGTTCAGTAATGTTAATTACTTTTTTATTTATGAACACAAATGTTGTGAAAAAGTCACGTTTTTTATCATTTTTTCCACATTTTTTCACCTATAATCACTATATATATATATATATATATATATATATATATATATATATATATATATATATATATATATATATATATATATATATATATATATATATATATATATCAAAGTTGACTTATTTCAGGGTATTTATGCATGACTTGGTTATTAAACATTAATATTAGTGATATAGAGTCCTAATTATACCATTGTTTCACTTTATATAACTAAGAATTGAATCAAATATAATGGCCAATTGCAGTGTTAGTCATTACATTTGTCCAATAATATCAGTGTAATTTCTGTTCAAGATGTAACTTATATAGGTAAGCATTTCTTACACCTTTTTGGATATGTTCACAGGGTCAATGATGATACCTTTACATTTTCCCCTGCTAAACAGGTCTATATAAAAATATGAACAAGCTACTACTTTTGCAGTATCAGCTGTTTTATATTTTGATTATGTTTCACCACATATTGTACATCTGAATAACATGACATAGACTGTATCATCGTTCATAGAAAGTAAGAATAATTCTCATTGATTTTTATCAGTTATTAACCTCCGCCATCGAAGATGGATGGAGGTTACTGTTTTCACCCCTTTCTGTTTGTTTAACCTCCGCCATCGAAGATGGATGGAGGTTACTGTTTTCACCCCTTTCTGTTTGTTTAACCTCCGCCATCGAAGATGGATGGAGGTTACTGTTTTCACCCCTTTCTGTTTGTTTAACCTCCGCCATCGAAGATGGATGGAGGTTACTGTTTTCACCCCTTTCTGTTTGTTTAACCTCCGCCATCGAAGATGGATGGAGGTTACTGTTTTCACCCCTTTCTGTTTGTTTAACCTCCGCCATCGAAGATGGATGGAGGTTACTGTTTTCACCCCTTTCTGTTTGTTTGTTTGTTTATTTGCTTGTGAACAGTATTACGGAAAAACTCGACCGATTTTGATGAAACTTGGTGGGGGGGGGGTTAGGTATGGTCCAATGATCATGCCATTAAATTTTGGACTTGGTCCCCCCCCCAAAAAAAAATTTAGAGAATTTTTTTTTTTTTGCATTTCCTCATGTTTTAAGTGATTTCCAACCCATCCCCCAAAAAATTACCCCCCCCAAAAAAGGGGGAATTTTTTTTTTTGCATTTCCACATGTTTTAAGTGATTTCCAACCCCCCCCCAAAAAAAATTGTTACCCCCTCCCCCAAAAAGAGAAATTTTTTTGCATTTCTACATGTTTTAAATGATTTCCAACCCCCCCCCCCAAAAAAAAATTTAGAGAAAAAAATTGAGATTTTTTTTTTTTGCATTTCTACATGTTTTAAGTGATTTCCCACCCACCCCCAAAAAATCCCCCCCCCCCCAAAAAAAGGGGGATTTTTTTTTTGCATTTCTATATGTTTTAAGTGATTTCCAACCCCCACAAAAAATTGTTACCCCCCCAAAATTAGAGAATTTTTTTTGCATTTCTACATGTTTTAAGTGATTTCCAACCCCCAAAAAAATTTACCCCCCAAAAAAAATGAGAGAAATTTTTTTTTGCATTTCTACATGTTTTAAGTGATTTCCAACCCCCCCAAAAAAATTGTTACCCCCCCCCCCAAAAAAGGAAAAAAAAATTTTTTTTTTTGCATTTCTACATGTTTTAAGTGATTTCCAACCCCCCCCCCCAAAAAAAAATTTAGAGAAAAAAAATTTAGAAAAAAAAATTTTTTTTTTTTGCATTTCTACATGTTTTAAGTGATTTCCAACCCCCTCCCCCAAAAAATAGTTAGAGAAAAAAATGTTTGTTTTTTTTGCATTTCTACATCTTTTAAGTGATTTCCAACCCCCCCCCCCAAAAAAAATTGTTAGAGAAAAAAAATTTTTGCAACTTTTTTTTCAACAAAATTTCGATTTCTTTTATTTGCATTTCTACATGTTTTAAGTGATTTCCAACCCCCCCCCCCCCCAAAAAAAAAAGTTGGACAAAAGAACTATAACTGTCAGCACTGTTGACATTATATTTAATGAATAAGATATAAGGTTCACTTGAGTGACCCAGCAGTATTGGCGGCGGAGGTTTTGCACTCTCCCGAGTGCAAAACCCCTCTAGTTTTTTTGCTCCCCCTCTAGTTAACCTCCGCCATCGAAGATAGATGGAGGTTACTGTTTTCACCCCTTTCTGTTTGTTTGTTTGTTTTTGAACAGTATTACGGAAAAACTCCTCGACGGATTTTGACGAAACTTGGTGGGGTGGGGGGTTAGGTCTGGTCCAATGATCATGCCATTAGATTTTGGAATTGGTCCAAAATCCAATATGGCCGCTATGACGGCCAATTTGAAAAAATATTTGAATTTTTTTTTTTTTTGCATTTCCACATGTTTTAAGTGGTTTCCAACCCCCCCCACCCCCAAAAAAAAATTGTTAGAGAAAAAAAATTTGCGACTTTTTTTCAACAAAATTTCGATTTCTTTTTTTTTGCATTTCTCCATGTTTTAAGTGATTTCCAACCCCCCCCCCAAAAAAAAAATTGTTAGAGAAAATAATTTTGCAAACTTTTTTCAACAAAATTTCGATTTATTTTTTTTTTTTGCATTTCTACATGTTATCAGTGATTTCCAACAAAAAAACATGCCAAAATTATAATTGCGGCTGATTTTAGGACTTCAGGTGCATATACCCACGTAAAATTAATTTCTGTCTCAAGGAATCTAGTTATGAAGAATGAATTGAGTATGTAAAAGTTAAAAGCAAAAGGGAAAGTTGCAAACTATAACTCTGTGAGCACTGTTGACGTCAAATTGAATGAATAGGATATCAGGTTCACTTCAGTGACCTAGCAGTATTGGCGGCGGAGGTTTTGCACTCTTCCGAGTGCTCCCCCTCTAGTTTTCTTGCATGAAATTAGTTTATTATAGGAATGCTAAACAGCATATTGCCAGAATAGAAAGTACATGTATATGAGATTGCTATTAATCATTGTCTTCACTGTCACACATATCTGCTGCATCCTGGTAGTGGTCATCACTGTCTTCATCAACCATGTGAGGACATTCCATAAGCTTACATGCTGCTGTACACTTTATTCCATTCAACATGCATGTGCATTCTGATGGTCGGCATGCTCGAGTGCATCTGCATGAAATTAGGTCTATGACCATTTCAAGTGCTGGTGAAGTGGTCATCCAGTTACTTACTACTTATCATGTCCACAAAACAGCAGTTACAGTACACATGGCTAGATGTGGTTCAGCCAAAGCTGAGCACATTGCTGACCCTTATAATTAAACTCTGCCAAATCCGATGCTGTGCAGGGCTGTTACAGCAGGGGGCATGTCAGGAGATGCTGTATGGTTTGTGGTTCAGTGCCACAGTTACACACAGCATCCCTGTCATTTAAGTATCCCCATTTGGAGAGAGTGACTTTTGTTCGTCCAACACCAGATCTTAGTCTGTTCAGGCATTTCCACATTGCATAGCTTGAATCTGCTCCAGGGGGGAGTGCCTCACTCACATTTAGCTCCATTGTTGTTGTTAATGGAAGGTTGCTCAGTCTTTCTTCCCATTGAATAACTCTTTCCCTGCTTGTGCTTGATGTTTCAAGGGGGGTGACATACCTTAGGAAGCTCTTTCTAGACTTCAGACGGCTTTGGGCTGGCATATGGCCAAAGATAGGATGTCTTTCATCTGTAGCCTGTTGTTGACGCTCTTTCTTACTTGCTGCACTTCGTCATATCTCTGGTGGGGCTATGCCTGCCAGGATATACAGACGGTCCGCAGGTGTTGGTTTAAGGCAGCCTGTAATGAGGCGGCAGCGAACATTGAGAACGGGATCTAGCTTATTTGCATGTGTAGCTCGTTCCCATACAGGGCAGGCATATTCAGCCGTTGAGTAGCAAAGAGCTAGTGCAGTTGACTTCAATGTCTGTGGGCTAGCACCCCAAGTTGAGCCAGTGAGCTTACTGATGATGTTGTTCCTCACACTCACTTTGCACTTGGTCTTCTCAATGTCAGTCTTAAAAGAGAGACATCTATCTTGGGTTACCCCTAGGTAGATTGGGTATTCACAGTGTTCAAGAGGGATTCCTGACCAGTCGACCTGCAGTTGGCGCTTAGCTTCGCGATTCCGCAGGTGGAAGGCACACACCTGTGTCTTGGATGGATTTGCACGGAGGTGGTTCTCTTCATAGTAGGATGTTAACTCTGCAAGAGCATTGGAAAGTCTCTCTTCAACAACTTTGAAATCGGCATCTTGTGCACCTATGCCAAGGTCGTCTGCATAGATGAAACGGCGGGTGTCTACACTGTTTGGTTGGTCATTGGTGTAGATGCTAAAGAGGAGTGGTGCGAGCACACTCCCCTGTGGGAGGCCATTCTTGAGTCCTCGCCATCTGCTTTTCTTACCTCCTAGTTCAACAAAGAAGTGTCTGTTCTCGAGCATGCTTTCAATCAACTCTGTCAGGCGAGTGTCTTTTCTGGTCTGCAGGATCTTGCTAAGAAGACGTCTGTGGTTGACTGTGGCATAGGCAGCTGAGAGGTCAACAAACACTACACCAGTTACCATCCCTTCCTCATAACCATCTTCGATGTACTGGGTAAGGTTGAGTACTTGGCTAGTTGTGGACTTGCTTGTTCAGGGATGAGGTGTCCATCGACAGCAGGACCAATTTTGTTAAGGATCAGGCATTCGAAAAGCTTAAAGGTGTGACTCAGGAGTGAGATTGGTCGGAAATTCTTATGAGCGGATGGGTCTTTCCCAGGTTTCAGCAGTGCTATAATGTGGGCTTTCTTCCAGATCTTAGGGAGCTTGTGTGTTACTATGCATTCGTTAAAGAGCTGTAGAAGCCACTTCTTTGCCTCATGACCAAAGTGCTTAATCTGCTCAGTTGCAATCTTATCCAGCCCTGTTGCCTTTCCCGGTTTGGGGGTAGAGATTCCTGCTTCCAGCTCTCCCATAGTAAGTGGTCTTGTGAAACCAGGGTCTTCACCGTATTTCTTACGGTTTAGCTTGGTCTTCTCTCTCTTTCCACTCTTTACATTCTTTAGCAATTGGTTGGCCACTTGATTTGCAGTGGTTTTTGGGTGCTGATAAACTGCTTTAGGATTGCCACGTAGCTTGTGAATTAGTGACCATGCTGTCTTGCTGTTTTTGACATGTCGGTAGACTCAATAAGAGCATTCCAGGTCTTACGTCACTCTTGGGCAATGTTTTCCATCACCTTTTCACCTTGGGCTGTTGTATCTTCGGAGAAAGGGTCTACTTCAAACATGCTGATATATAGTCATCATAGAGTCCTGCACATTCCATTGAAAGTCCAGGTATATATTCAACTCTACAGCCTTGTGGGATATGTTTCCGGGTAGTTTTCAGTACCAGATTAGCAAACAGGTCGTAGTTCTTGCTTATTGGTCTTATATATTTGATCTTATCTTCCAGCTCGTTGATAAACTTTTTCCAGTCTGCTTTCTTGTAGTTAAAGCGCCTTTTAAAGGGGATGGTGGTTGGGACTACAGCTGCATTGACTTGGATCCCAATGGGACGGTGTTGACTTGATGGGATGGGGTCGAGCACAATCTTCTTACACAGTCCAGCGATGTTGCTTGTAGCCATGGCAAGATCTGGGTTGTAGCCACGTTTCCAGCGAGCACTGTGGAGCGAGTGTGGTAGCTTCGGGTCATGGATAAAACTGAGTTGGTTGGTATCCATCCAGTCCTCTACTGCTTCTCCATCCTTGTTCATTTCAGAGTACCCCCAATGGGTGCTGTGGCTATTGAAATCACCAATAATGATCTGTGGTTTGCTGTGTACTTGGGAGGCTGGTTGAGGGAACATAAAGTCTACAGGTGGTGGTTTGTAGACAGATGTTACTACTACACTGCTTAACTCAGCTGATAAGACTTCGATGTCATGGTCTTCTGACATAGATGTTGCTTCTATAACTAAGCCTGCTTTCACAAATACAGCACTGCCATACTGTCGGTGGGGTCGCTCGATGGCCAGGGCCATACCAGGTATGGTGGGGTGGTTGTTTTCACTCCCTCTGTGCGTCTCTTGCAAGCAGAGAACATCGCACTGCTGCTTGCTGCACAACTTGGCTAAGATGTTTTGTTTAGCAGATGAAAACCCTTCGATGTTCACAGATATGACTGTCAATGCCGGTCCTAAAAAGGTCCCTCGTTTTTGACATCGACCTCTGCCTCTATCTCCAGGCATGATGTTTATTGTTCAGCAACTTGTGGCTTGTAGCTTGTAGCGTAGCTTGCAGCTGTTGCTTGTGGTCGTGATAGGATTAGCAGTATCTTCTTGATACTCCCAGGGCCGTGACGATGACACTCCTATCTTGACCCCGGGTCATCATCCAGTTGATCATAAGAGATCCTTCCTGACATTTGGCCCATCCATGACCCTCTGTAGGATCTGGAATGGCAGGGGAATTGTCTAAGCTCCTCCTCCATATTGCAGCCTGGTCGTTTGCCCGGCGAGTGTGTTGCAGGAGAGTATTTTCACATGGTGGCAGCTGGGTAAAGTCAATTTCCCCATCTGTGGCATCGGAAAAATGTCATACCTCAGTTCATTTACTTCATGCACTTTGGAATTTCTGCTCTACAGTTAGCAAGTGAACTCTTGAATGGTATTAACCACTTCTGAAGACAAATCCCATTGGCTTCCTCGTGAAGTAAATGCATCCCTGTACTTCTCATTTTGGGTGATGAGTTTCAGTCCTTTCAACTTTCCCTGTCCTGCCAGTACACTCACTGTGTCACAGCCAGTCCAAGGGTGAAGTCCCAACAGTGCAGTGCGCACTTCAACTCCAAGTGCAGTGGCTAATCGTGAGATGTTGACAAGCCTAAGACGAGTTTTGTTTCCACGCCTTATAAACATTTCACTGTTGATTTACCTGCATAGACCAAGAGCAATGATGAACACATCTGTGTCATCTGCTATTATGAGTAATGCAGGATAACTCACTGAAGCATGCTTGGCATGTAATAAGAGCCGAGTGTCTGCCTCCTCTTGGTCTGACTTAAGAGCTTCTATCTCCTCATGGCTCTCTTGGGTGAACTTGATACATTTTTCACCACATGTGACAAACATTGTTTTGTTGCTAAGTTGTTGTCTTCGCTTGGGATCTTTCCAGCTGTCCACTAGAAACTGTATCAGGTGGTTCTTACTCTCCGCACAGGCCAATAACCTTCTCCAGTTTTTATATCATCTCAGTAGAGATGACCTAATAATAACAGTCTCGAAGTCTGTCCGCCCGTCCACAATCAAACCGAGTGGAGACAAATAACCAAAAGTGGAATGGATAGAGGTCGATGCGACATGCACAACGATATAACTTTCAAGGTCGTCCAAGGTCGAGGTCAACGTCACGAGGCTGTCAAAGTTGCGAAAATCGTCGATTTCAAATCGTATCTCCTCCCTCATTTATCAAAAGAGATCAAATGTTATTAGTGATTCAGATACTATGGACTATTATCGAGAACAACACAAGCCGTTTTTGTGAAATTTGCTCTCGTTCCGATTTTATAGCCCTTCAAACTTCGCTCTGATTTCCCGTATGGGCCGTTCATAAAGTACATACAAAAATAAAAGTATTAAATTAAGAACCGGAACTCTCCGAGACAAATATTACATTTGAAGCTATTGTCAGATTTAACTAAAACAATGGAACACATGTTTATATGCACACTTGCTTTCATTTATGACATTAACATTGTCTTGAATGTCAATTTGTACTTTTATTTTCATCGATGATGTGCTGTGATATTAAAAGAAAAAGGTAAATTACACTGCGAGGGTAAAATAAAAGAAAAAGGAAAATTACGTGAGTCATTGTCATGACTTACAAACATCGGTTCATAGGGAACTGCTGGCTTTGCAAGCGATTAGCGATGTATGAGGGGGGTGGGTGGGTGGTCACTAGCCTGCATACAGAGGGGGTGGGTGGTTTTGAAACCTGGAAGTAGAGTGTACGTACTTTATGAACTGCCCCTATTCCAGTCTGGCACAGAGTTACTTTCGACCTCTGGCAGAGATGACCGGCACTCCCGCTCGGGGGTATTTTTTATTTTATGTCCGGGTCGTATCTGACTAAAGGTTATTCCTTCCTGTGAACACGTTGACACGTTCAGCAGATTTGATTGAGTGGTCTCTGTACACATCAAACACTACATCAATTCTACTACTTCCATGGCGTGGTATGGAGTATCTGTGCTAAAACACGATCAGACAGCTCAGCAAAGGTGTGATTCTCTCCATGCATCTTCTGAATGAGCCCCATTGCATCAATCAGTGTAGCATTTGGTTGAGGAAGTTCTTCAGTGGCTGATACTTTTGTTTCCAGATGCTTTGCGATGACAGCTTTATTGGTTTTCTTCACTGTACCATCACAATTTGTAAGTGCCCATGGCAGAGGACCAAGAGGGTGACACAAAACTTTGCACATATATAGTTTTCTGTTCTGGACAATAAGGATCATGTTGCCAAACAATCTCCTATCAGCTCTCAAGATAACTTCTTTAGTTGATCCTTTCACTGGCTTCTTATTCATTGAAGAAAACGTTTTCAGCCTAAGTTTTTTTCAGTGTGTCATAGAACCCTTCACCCTTCTCAAGTCTCTGCACCCTGAAATTCTGGAAGGCTTCTTCTCCTTTCTCCCGTGCCTTGAAAATGTCATTGGATATTTCAGGAGTGGCCACTGCTCCAGTGGACAGGTTAATGAGATCTGATGGATCCTGATGAAAAGGATTTGACCAACTGTTCTCCAACAGATCAACCATTGATGTAACATCAGACTCATCTCGCTTGATTCGTGAATGCTGTAAATCTGTATGACTAAGTCCTGCACATTTAGCAGATACATGTTCACGCAGTTGCCTCAATGCCATAGTTCGATGTTCAGCTGTAAGATAATACCTGGCAACAGTTCCTGGTTTCAGGCTGAAGCCACATGTTCCTCCTGCAGTCTGGGTGTCCTTATTGACAGTCTTTTCAGTTGTTTGATCCACTGCTATTCGACCAAATGGATTGAAGCTGCTTCGCTGAACTGAAAATCCACCCCCAACAACGTGAGCATACAACTCTGGGCTTGTCTTCTGAAGTTGGCACATCTGGGCATAGTAGACTGGAAGATACCTTGCATAATTGGTTTTGTCCATTGCAAAACACCATGGAATCATTTTTTCTGATACATGCAAGATGTAGTTGCCAGTCACCTTCTCTGTTGGCACGAAGAAGCCCAAGCAAAATTTCGATCATTTCCATAAATGTCATCCAAAAATGCTGCCAATGGGCCTTTGTCAGTTTTCAGAACCTTTAAGTAAGCACTGAATTTCTGCAAAATTCTGTTGCGTGATTCATCCTTAACTGCAGCATCATAAGTTGCTGCATATGTGTCATTACATAGCTTGTGGACTGCCTGGATGGTATGATTCAACTTTTCAAGATCTTCAACATGATTCTCTTCAAGCCAGTGTACAATGCTTCTCCATATTAACGTCATCATTTTTTTTTTTTTTTTTTTTTTTTTTTTTTTTTTTTGTATACCTTGGTCGAGGCTCGTATGAGAGCTAACACACAACTCACAGCAAGGAGGCATGAGACAAGAGGGGCGGGAGTGGAAGGGACAAAACATTGGGGAACAGACACAGGTGAACTGTGGAAGGGAGAGGGATGGGGATGGGACGGGGAACATGGCGAGGGGAAGATGGACATTAAAGGGACTTTCAGGAAGGAAAGCTGGAGAATTGAAGGAAGTGGGCTTGGGTGGATTATCGGGGTAGAAAAGATCGAGGATTTGGATGGGGGAAGATAAGAGGTGGTGGTGAACAGCTGTTTTGAAAGCCTGAAGGGAAGAATGGGAAAGAATAGAGTGAGGAAGTTTATTCCAAAGGCGGGAAAAAGAGGAATGAAAGAGTGAAGATGAGCAGTGATTCGTGATTTTGGTAGTTTTACCAGAAGGGGGTTGTTGGCGGACCTTGAGCGCCCTGTGGAAATGTGGTTGGGACAAATCGCAGAGAGAGCAGGGGGGCAAGGCTGGAGAGGAGTCGGTAGAAGACAGAAAGACCACCGACCAACCTGCGGTGATTGAGTGAGAGGCCCAAAGACTCAGCTTCATTGCGGGAGATGCCAATGATCTTAAAAGCCCTGGTTTCGACAGCGTGAAGTCGAGAAAGGTGGGAGGCAGGAGCACCAGCCCAGAGGGGAGAGCAGTACTCCATCAGGCTACGGACAAAAGCTTTGTAAGTGGTCAGGAGCTCAAGAGGGCCGAGGAAGGACTTTGCACGACGGAGGATTCCCAGTCGGCGACTGGCTTTTGAGGCAAGGTTGGAAATGTGACTTTCCCAGGAAAGGTCATGGCAGATAGTGAGACCCAGAAGCTTGAAAGAAAAGACTTCTTCCAGAGGATTGTTGAGAAAGTGGATGGGGGTTTTGTAAACGGTCCTTTCGAAGAGACATAGTGAGAGTGTGAGATTTGTCTGGATTGAAAGACATGTTCCACGTGTTGGACCAGTTTGTGATTTTATCCAGATCTGCAGTGAGCGAAGAAGCTGCTGCTTGCCGGTCTGAGGGATGACAGATGGTACGGCAGAGGGTTGAGTCATCGGCAAAGAGAAATAGAGGATTTTCCAGAGAGTCCGAGAGATCATTGATGAAAACCAGAAAAGAACAGGGCCCAGAACGCTACCTTGAGGAACTCCAGCCTGCACAGGAAGAGGGGATGAAAGAACTCCATTTAGGGCCACACGTTGACTGCGACAGGAGAGGAAGTCTGCGAGCCATGAGTGGAGATGGCCTTGAATACCATGGGCAGAGAGTTTGGTGAGTAGGGCAGGGTGCCAGACTGTGTCAAAAGCACGTGATATGTCCAGGGATACGGCTCGGATTTCCTGTCTGGCATTGAGGACCTCCATCCATTGATGGGAGAGCAGTAGCAGCATATCTAGGGTAGAGTGACCTGGTCTGAAACCAAATTGATGATTGGAAATCAAGCCATTGGAGAAGAGGAAGGATTTCATGTCTGAAGCGATGATGGATTCCATAACCTTGCTGATGATTGGGAGAAGGCTGATTGGTCTATAGTTACAGGGATCTGTTTTTGCACCTTTTTTATGCAGGGCAGTGATGTTAGCAGATTTCCAAGCAGATGGCAGATGACCTTGGGAAAATGAGAGGGTGAATAGAACAGAGAGAGGGTGAGCAAGAGCAGAAGAGCAGGCTTTGAGGACACGTGAGCAGGCTTTGATCATTGCTTCATAGGTGAGTTTGTGGAAACGCACTGCCCGGTTGTACTGCTTTCCTTCAAGGACTTTATTTATAGATCCTTCAGCAATGACTCCTGCTTCCACAGCCAGGTCACGTAGCCCAGCATCTCCAAAGAGCTTGCCAATTATGGACAGAAAGTTGCACATCACATGAAAATTTCTGAGCATCAGAACAATGCTTCCATATTTACCTGGATATTTCCAAGCCACTTCTGTTGCTTTGGCATATAGAGCTTGATCCATTACTACTGCTATGTTTTGGAGATGAAGCGACTTTTGGATATTTAGTGACTGATACATAATTTCTTGAACAGTTGCCATTTCTGTAGCTGGGGCATTTATAGTTGGTAGGTAACCCACAGTGTCTTGTGAAATTACAATATCTCTTCTGGTTTGTATATTAAATCCAGTCCATGAAGCGATCGTCTGATTGTCAGTCTCTTGTTCCCGTGCTATCATCCGAAGGTGATTCTTTTGTGAAGCTTTCAATGCTGCATTATTTTCAGGAAGTTCAGTCACTGGTAGTGATGGTGGTCCTTCTCGTTTTCCAGAGATATAATGAGGAAGCTGTCTCTCATTTGGATAGATTGATCTCCTTTTTTCTTTCTTGTTTACTGTCATAACTGCTTTTTGTGGCTGACATGATGATGATGTTGGCTGAATGATTATGCCATTCATACGATGAGAAGTTCCAGCTCCACTCAGTACTTCCTCCTGTCTATCTATGTTGTCAAATGACAGTTCAGTTGGGATGAAAGAATGTATATTGGAAGGAAGAGGGAAATGATCATCTTCTGCACTCTTTAGCTTTTCAATACATAGTGCAGTTTCAATTTCCTCTAAGGTGGAGTAAGAAGATGCATGTCCCAGCCGGTTCATGAATTTGATCAGTTCCACATTTCCTGTCAGTCTTTATAACCCATGGAATCAAAATATAATTTGAGGTGATTAGTTTGCCTGCTGATACAGCTGTGACAATGTCTTGGGCAATCTTACCATTAAGTAAGATATTCAGCAACTGCACAAGACAATCAGGGAAGGATATGTATGTGATGTTAAGTACCCGAGGTTCAGGGGGCCAAGGCTGCTCTTTGATTCCACATTTTACTTGTTCACTTAAAAGCTGGGCTACTTGAGTTATCATAGATTTTAGATCTTGCTGCTTCACAAGAATGTCATATTCTTCCTTTAACTGAACATAGTCACCTGCAATGGAGTCTACTGTCAAGTTGTCTGGCCATATATATATATATATATATATATATATATATATATATATATATATATATATATATATATATATATATATATATATATATATATATATATATATATATATATATATATATATATATATATACTCTGTGGGCAACTGTGAAGAAATGCAAAGAATCTCCAAACTCTGCATAGAGATTGCGTCGCATGTGATTTTTGGTTGGCTCTGTATCTTCAAACCCATTACTTTCCATGAAGCATACAACTTTGGCAGTGAGATCAGACAGTGCAACAATACGAGGGTTTAAGAAGACATCGGTACGGATATATTCACACACCTTGTTGAATGCAGCCCTCTCCTATTTTTGGTAAGGATTGTCTGCACCACTGCATTCAGAAGAGATTCTTTCAGTTTGTCCCCTTGTATAATTCCTGTAACATGTTTTGTGATAATGTGCTTCAGCAGCAACAATATCTCAAGCAGTAATAGATAAAATTCTGTCATCCTGAAGTTCAGTTGCAATATCACGAATGGTTTTGTCAGCCCTTAGCTCAACTGCTGGCTTCAATGGTTCCCGGCTATTAGTTCCTTTAATGTATTTGCTCTTGCTTTGGCAAAAGATGCATATCTTATCGTATACTCTTTATTGTGTACTTGATGCTTGCCTTGTTGAATGTCTAGACATTAAAGAGTCTTGTTCATTTATGTACTCTTGTTTCTTCACAATTAAAAGTTTATTTTTATGGGTGAAATTGGATCTGCAATCCCTGTGATATTTAATATTAGAAAAGTTGGTTTCACTGTTTTCAGCAGTATGGATAATTGGCTGAAAATGTTGAATCTCAGCAGCTTGGCACAGGGTTTTCCATGATTCTTCATCTCTGGGGGATGATAAATCATAAAGTGGAGATTTTTCCCCCACATATAATGCATGTACCGCTCTCTGTCTTCAAACGTTTCGGCTCAACTTCATCTTCTGCCATGCTGATATGGTAAGTGGCAACAGGTTTCTGAAATATTAAAAAATAAATCAGTTCCAGAAGCTGCAATGATGTGTTTTATCAACAATGCTATGTTATTTTAGAGGGCCTTACAGGGGTTTTAGCTTGGATCCCAAATATTTTTTAAAACAGGACACATATGACAATATTTGGATGAAACAGCAGTTTTAACAATGATAATGAAATATATTTTTTTGTTTATATCTGGTAATATCATAAATACCACAATCATTTGAAATAGCACAAATCATGTGGCCTGTATATACATGTATTTCTGCAAATTTAGTACACGGTTTTATTTACTTAACTCATGGTTGGCACTTTTGGCTCCCAACAATAGTGCACTAAAGGGGTTGTACTGTGTAATACTTACATTTCAGCTGTTAGCTCGTCTTGAAACATCTCACACCCCGTTTGGCTGCATCACTTCTGTGACCTAAATTCTGTTAGTTGGCTACATGCTGTCATCATTTCTATTTTTAGCACAGCTTCACTGAGGGACTATCTCAAAGGTTACAGTGATGAGGGGACCAGAACAAATATAATATTATTTTGATTACTTTAATACATTTATCTATGAATTAAATATGAAAGCAGCCTAATCCATGGGTTAACATATTGAAAATAAAATTGACCCTATAAAACTGTTAAGAAAAGTATTAAAAATGCAAAATAATATGAAAAAATCATTGATCAAAACAATGAATTTAATTGAAAGTAAGTCAAAATATTAGAAAAACCCTACTGAATAGTTTTAATGAATTATATAGGTCCCCTGAACTGAGATTACAATGTCAGTGATAATACTGGACAAAAAGACAACTCATGCGAGATTTGACTGTTGTGTATATGTTTCAATTCCTTGCTATATGATTTGAAAGAGTGCTATGATTAGGACTTTATATCACTAATATTAATGTCAAATAACCAAATCATGCATAAATACCTTGAAATAAGTAAACTTTGATATTTATGGTGATTTTAGGTGAACAAATATGGAAAAAAAGTTACAAAACGCCACTTTTTTCACAACATTTGTGTTCATAAATAAAAAAGTAATTAACATTACCGAACAAAATACACACCAAAAGATGCAGAATTTAAAACTGAATCATATGAATGTGACATCGTGTGTTTATGTTAAGCCATTGTGGAGATATGGCCAATTTACTGACATATATCAAGGTCATTGAAAAGTGGCGGCCATTTTTTAAGATGGCCGCCAAAATACCATTTAGCTGGGCATGAGAAGCGTCCAACACACAATTCCATACTCTACAGACATCAAGGTAACGGAAAAGCATAGTGGCTTTTAGTCCCTCAATTTGGTAGTCAAATCTGGTCTGGCTCATGGACTAAATCTGAAAAGAAGAGCCCATTGGCTCAAAGTTGATGTCCTTGCAGATTAATTGTACTTTGAAGTCCTTCATCGTAGGTCTCTCGTGAAAATTTAATTCCCTTTTATTGACTTTATTAACTCCGCTACCGAAGGTGAACGGAGGTTATGTTTTCACCCCTGTTTGATTGTGAGCAGGATATCTCATGAACAGTTGTGGATGGATTAGGACAAAATTTGGTGGACAGGTTGAGTGTGTGACGAGGACTAATTCATTTGATTTTGGTGAAGATCCGAATCTGGATTCGAGAATTTTTTGTGATTTTTTTCAACAATGAGAGATGGGGCCCAAACCGTTATCTAGCACAATATCTCAAAAAGTTGCGGACAGATTCGGATGAAACTTGGTGGACATGTTGGTTGCGTAACAAGGAAGAGTTGATTTGATTTTGATGAAGATGTGGATAAGAATCAGATAGATTTTTTTTTCATTTTTTTTAAAAGTGATTCTTACCATAGAAAGATAGGACCAAAAACTATATATGGCATGACATTTCAAAAACTTGTGGACGAGTTATAACAAAACTCGGTGGATGAGTTGGTTAGGTGACAAGAAAAAGCCGATAAGATTTTGGTTCTGGTCCGGATCCAGATCCGGCCTATCAGTGGGAAACAAAACGTAAACTGTTCAGCGTGGTCGAGGTAAGCGCTCTTCCGAGTACCGTTCGAGTTGGAGCATGCTAGAGTATGCAAAGACTGGGAGCAGGATGGCCATCTCAATGCGAATTTGTTTCTTGATCAGCAAGTTTCCCTGAATTCTCTGGTCGATGTAAGTTGTATTTCCAATTAATCTGAGGGCAGCATTTAAAAAAAAAAAGACCGTGTGCAACCATCTCCCCAAAATGAACTGAAAGCTTGGGCAGCGAGAATCGCCACCATGTTTCTCATGCTTTTGAAACCTCTCGCGAAACAACTAACCTTTTGTGATTTTTATTGTGCATACCCCTTTATTGCTTGTTTGTTTATTTACCTTTGGTCTTCGGCTAAAGTTGGAGCTTGTAAGTCATTATTAGACATCAGTATAGTTCTTAATGAATTAAATGGAGATATTACATGCAGCATATGAGATGTAAACCTGGGTTCAGGTGGGACCACCAGAATGGCCAAAATTATATTCCTTTGTCTTTTTCATCAAAATCATTGACCTCCTACTTTTGTGACCTCCAAGTGTTCTCTCTTTTTTGGCATGTTTTTCTGACAGTTCTCTACTTTAGAATAACAGGGAAATTGCCTCACAGAATCTGACCGATTAACAATAACCTTATCAAGTCACATCCGAATCATTACATGATGTGCAACTTCTAGATCAGCCCTGAACCCACTAATTCCATGCCGTCACAGACTAAAATACTCGCCATCATTGGCCAATTAAAATGGAAGCTTCACATTGACTAAAATAATTAAAAAAGAAAACTTGTAGCCGATGTATCTTATATTGGAGCATGGTGATAGCAATAACAGGCAAATAATTTAGCATTAGGGTACCATTGCCTGAATGATAAACTGTTGGAAGCTTGCTTTAAAATTACAGATTACTGGCATGAGGTTAGTCATCCTGCTTCCAGTGTATCCCCAGCTGTGGTGTTATTGTATAATCTGTCTGCCTGTGCACCATACTCTATACAGAGAGTCATTTAAATCCTGGATGGGTCGCCTCTCCAACACAGGATACTCGACTGAGTGTGAAAAATTTGGAATTTTTACTTGGGTGCTGGCGATAACTCGTCTGCTCTTCACAAAATGACACTGTGTGATCTTTAATGTCCATCAAATAGTGCTGGCAGACGGGATGCCCAGTTTAACATCCATCCGAGGGGTGGCACACATTGATGCCTCACCCTGCCTGTGAAATAACAAGGTGACAATTTATAGTTGTCGAGATTTGAACCCAGGCTAGACAGCTTAGAGGTGAGTGTGTATACCTCTATAATCTAGATTGTAGACTATCCTGTTTACCTTTGTATAATCCAAAAACAAAATTTTGAATTTCGTTTCTCGTTAAGTCTGTTTCTGCCGTAGTTCAGTTTCACTTCTTATTACAGCCGAGCTCTTCAAATAACCATCAAATTTGTGCGATCAAAGTTATTGTACACAAATCCACACGTCCTTTAGGACCCATAATCAATCGTGAGGGGATCACTTCATGAGTCACTCTTTCCCATTTGTAGGTCGCACTGCGGTAATCTAACATGTACTCAAACATTTGATTCGGTTGTGTTTTTGCATAATTTGCAATTTTGTAATCTCCACAGATGTTGAACATATGTCCCAACTACATTTGCTTGTTTGATTTGAAATGAATTTTCTACTTCAATAAAAGGAATATTATTAACACAGCACAACGCATATTGTGTAATCTTTTAAACTGATAAAGCATTAACTTTCTTCTTTTAATGAGGCTTACAAGGAAGGTAAATTCAAATTTCAAAAACTGCTATCTACTTGATTCACTTTACGTCCAATTGTGAAAATATGCTCATAGAGCAGTAAATAGGATTTGGTCAATTCCTCAGAAATACCAATGTATTCTAATTTAGGACCTCTGGTAGCTTGTACATGTAACTGCGTTTGAGTTTGGGGAGTAACTGCTCGAGTCTGTCCGGGTTCTTCCTGACATCCTTGTTCTTTGATCCTTTCACACTTCTTTCTACCTTTTTCACAGTTCTCTTTATTCATTCTAATTCTTGCTTTTCCTTCTCTTTCATCTCTTTTACTCTCTATTCCTCTCTATCGTTATCGATCTCCCGAGGAAGTGAATTCTTGCAGAAATTTTTCTGCAAGTCTCACTTGGCTGTGCCTCGATGGGTTTGAGGGTTGTGGAGAAGCAGCTGCAACCCGAATCCTGGCTAGGTTCCTCCTGATGACTCCATCTTTGCTCTTTACTTCTCTGGGTTGCTTCTTGGTCTTCCGTTTGATTAACTTTGGCCAGGGGGAAAAAAAAAATGAAAATTATAAAACTATGCAAGTTGTATTTACAGTTTAATGAAGATTTGACTTGACCAGGCTGTTGGTGCACTGCAGGTCTTCCTCATCACGGTCCAATTCTGTTCTGTTCAATGTAATTTGAAGTCAGTAAAAATGTACGCCAGTCAATTTTACTATTTCATTTCTCCATCTGATCATTGGTCTACTTATGGTTCTTCCAGGGCCTTCTCTAGGTTGCCAGTTGGTAATTCTTGTTGTCCATCGGTTATCCTTTTTAAAAAAAAAAAATTGAAATTGTTTTTTTTTTTTTGCTGCATGTCCAGCTGAGTTCGATTTCAGGTTTTTGATTGTGACCAGATTGTCAAGTAATTTTGTTTTTCTCTCTAATCCGTTCATTTCTCCCTTTTGGTTTTGATTCCCCCGCCAACCTTCAATGATGATGTTGCCAAAACCCCTCGGCATGACATCACAACCTGTTTCATGGTATTTTTCCTTACGTAAGGACGTGAAGAAAGAAAAAAAATAATCTGTTGATGATCGGATCTCGTAATTCATCGCTGCTTATCGACTAGTTAGTTGGGTTATACTTGGCCTTTTCACAACTTTTTTTTGTTCTTGTTTTCTAATTTTAGGGCAACCACACGTTCAGGTTCAAGTGTTAAGCACAGCAAGGAACGAACCCCTTCAAGAAGTGGTGCAGAGACCAGGGGTCTTAAACGCACAGCTGAAAGCCAGGAAAGCTCGGGCCGAAGGTCTGGCCGTGTCTCTATACCCCCGCCCAAAAAGAGGCGGCGATGATTATGAGGAAGTATTGTAAAGTTTTCTGGATATTTTAAATGCACATAAAATTTTATCAAAAACTTTATAGTAAACTTTGGTTCGAAAGCTTTATTAAATTGACTTCCTGTTTCATGATTTCAAATTGCATTCGTATTGAAAAAATAGTCTCCCTGTTTGTTTATAATATACGGCCCATGCTACGTATAGAATTTTGTTTTCCGATGTGACTTTGTTTTGAGTCTCAGTCACAACATTGTAGATGTCAAAGGAACTTGCTGTTCTTTACTGATAACATTTACACCTTTTGTTGCCAACTGAATATCAGCACAGTGGTCTGTCTGGGTTTCATGCTCAAGTCATGACCTTGTTTCTTTCATCTCTGTCAAGAATTACAAAAGACAAGACATTGGCAAGTTGTAAACCCACCTGTTATATCACCGTAGCATTTGGGGAAGTACCACCAACATAGCATAATATTAACTGAAGACAGGAAATGTTGAATAAAACCAAAAAACATAGTTATTATTGGGTCTTTAATGCCATTTGTAATTTCCGTAGAGCGTGGGCTTGGTAGAATGGATTGAAATAACCCGTGGGGAAGAAGGTCGTGAAATTTAACATAGCTTCGGATTTTTCTTGAACCAAAAAACCCAATTTATTTCTTGATTACCTTCTGATTATCAAAAACATGAAAATCTATTTTAATATGTTATCCATAAGGTTTATTGGAACATTATTACACTGATTTGTTTGATTTTTGGGAGTTTTTTTTTATTATTTTATTTTATCAAACATGGTATACATCCAAATTTGTAAAATGCTTTGATGAATTTAAAAGACCAAGTGTTTTTTTTTTAATGTTGTTCAGGGAATTTCCATCATAAAATTATTTTCTTTCATCAAATAATGAGCTATATTTTAATTATTGACCACTCCACCCCACATCCCCCGACGATGCATATTGCAACCCCAAATGCAGCCATCTTAAAAACTGCAAGAACTTTTTATTTTTGAATGACTTTCAGTGAAATTTAATTTTTTTTTTAATTGAATGGCAAAGTGGAACGAGGAAGTGTTTGTAACAGGGAAAAGAGATGCTATTGCTGGACTTGTATTTTACGAGGTGTGTTCAAAAAGTATCCAACCTTAATTTTTTGTGCGTAAACAAATGAAGCTTGGGAGGCGTGGTTTGGTGCACGTATGTAGGCGATCCTAATCCGTATGCGTGAATATTTTCCTGCCTGCAGAAGCTGTCAGTCGCTGACAGACCGCCAATGAGTGAGGAAGTGTAAGTGAGCGCAGTCGGATTTTCGTTTTTGACAAAATGACGGATCACTGTGGTCTCATCGCCAGTGATCACTGTGTTGAAGAAGTTGGGATCGCTGTTCACAGTCTCCAGCATGTCCTGTGCGATTTCCAAACGGAGTTGCTTCTGCTCGATCGTTAGCAGCTTTGGCACGAACTTCGCTGAGATTCTCCTTAAGCCCAAATCCTCAGTCACAATGGAATGAACGGATCCAATGCTGACGCCCGCCTCGTCTGCAAGTTCTCTGATCGTGATTCGACGATCCTGCATCAGCAGGGTCCTCACTTGGTCAATGACGATCTCATTTTGGGATGTTGAGGGCCTACCAGAACGTGCTTCACTTTCCACTGATGTGCGACCATCTTTGAAGCAGTTGTACCACTCTTTTATCTGTGTGGTGCCCATTGCTTCGTTCCCGGAGGCCTGTTGAATCTTGCAGATCGTTTCCACTTGGGAATCACCAAGCTTTACACAAAATTTGATGCAGTAGCGTTGTTCAAGTTTTTCCGTCATTTTGTCAAAAACGAAAATCCGACGGCGCTCACTTACACTTCCTCACTCATCGGCGGTCTGTCGGCGACTGACAGCTTCTGCAGGCGGGGAAATATTCACGCATACGGATTAGGATCGCCTACATGCGTGCACCAAACCACGCCTCCCTAGCTTCATTTGTTTACGCACGAAAAATTAAGGTTGGATACTTTTTGAACACACCTCGTATTTTCCAAATCAAAAACAGGACTTGCGAGAGAGCATGGTATTTAGTGGTGGTGTTTCCCCATTGACACATATGAGCCACAAATGTCAATCACCAAAAGGATTTTTGTGCTTTCATGATGAAATAACCAATTTATTTTTCACATCACTTTACTCCGTACCTCCCCATCACCGAGATTCGCGCAGGAGCTCAGATATAATAGCATATTAGATGCAGTAAAAAGGATACCAGCAGACTTATACATCAGTTATAAGGACACCTGGAGACACAGGGCAACTCCGTACACTGTATTGGATTGGAATCTGAAATCCCAGCATTATGAAAAATGTGAAACTCAAATGCTTTGACAGTGATCAGTCTTGGACATGTAATTCTTTGAGATCCAAAGCACTGAGCAAAATAGGATGACAGGGTCTCCTGGTACAAAAATAAAAATAACATGTCAAAAATGTAGCCCATGCATGGCAAATGTTTTTTTGTTTGGTTTTTTTCTGTACATTTGCTCATTGGGACACTAATGACCAAAGTACTGTCATCAATCTTGGGGATTTAATGTCAATGCCATGTGATGGAGCGCAGACAGCCAGCCAGTGAAACGTGATGACTCTGCCATCTAAAATACAGCTGCTTCTTAATTTACTCCACATTAGAAATAAATGGGTAACTGCATTTTAGTGTGAAAGTTGATAGAAAGGCAAAATGAGCACAACAAAAACTCATCCAATCCGGAATTAACCATCATTGCTAAACCCCACTCGGCCATTTGAAAAATATTTTATTTTACTTCTCCCCAAACTCTGATATTGCAATTGATTTATGTAAGAAAATGCTAAACATTACAGAAGGTGGCTTTACAATGCATTCATATCCAAAGCTCATGCTTGTTTTGTTGGTGTATCACTTTTGTACTTTATTTTACACTTTATATTATACTGTTTAATATTGAGAATTTTAATTTAAATGCTTTTTATACTGACTGTTCCTTAAGTCATTTCTGCATATATTTGTATAAAAGGTTTCTGTCTCATAAAGAATTGTTCATTTGTTTTTTATGTGGCTAGTGGAGGGGGCTACAAAATATTTTGCACTCACACAAACAAATACAGAAGACAACACTGGACTTAACTTCAAACACAGCTGCTGGACTTAAGGGAAGTGAAGTTACTGACCCCAGCATTTGGGGTAAAAGTGACGATGCGATCTTTATGACATATTTTCTTCCCACACTCATCAGGGTTATTCAGATGGAATTTCCTCCTCCCCATAGATGCCAAGATATGCAATTTGTCCATACTCCATCTTTTATGCTGAGCTTAAAGGAAACAGCACGTACCATTTTTCGCCTGGTGTGACTCGCCAGGCATGGAATCGAAGCTCCAACCTCCCATGTTCAGAACAGACACGAACCAACATTCCACCGTTGCTTGTAATAAAGTTAAATAGGTAAGAAAGGAAAGGTAAACTGCAAGGGCAATTTTACAATTCATGCGTGCAAAAAAAAATCCTCACTTCACAAGTGATGAGAAACCATGCAACACTTAGTCTCGTCCACTGAAGTAACGGGCATACTTTGCGAGAAGCTGTAGTCACAATTTCATGTGCAAGACATTGGGTTGGAATTGAGAATGGAAAGAAGAAGAAGGGGGACAGGTGTGCATTGTGTTCCCACAGGTTAAATTGGCTATCTCTGGGAAGGATGCTCAATAACTCCGATGGACACAAATGTCCCGCTCACTGTGGAACTGATCACATTAACGGCCAAGCAACTTAGCCCTTACAATTATAATCATTAAATTACCCTACACAATCAACCTTGCACCACAGAATAAAAGACTGAGCCAGTCCAGTTAGACCAAAAAATACAAGTAATCTTTTTTTTTTAATGCAAAAGAATGTAGAGATGGTATGCCAAAAAGTTTGTAAACAAAGTAAGGATTGTCAATAGATTATGTGAAACCATCCTGACCGCTGAACCATGGTTGCTGCCCGATATTGTGCATCGTACACACACAATGGTGTCGACACAAACGCCTCGTCTCACCCCTCTCCTCACTCAAGTCTGTCGGCGATTACAGGGCCTCGATCTTGAGGGAGAAAGGCGTTTGCCCTGGAAAGGAAACGGATATGGACGAGACCAAAACACAAACGCTCGCTGGTAACTGGAGGTGTAGGTGCATGCAGCTTTGAGGCCTACGTGCTATTGAGATGTTTTGTGGCCGGTAGACCACATGAAGCTTGGATGTCGGGGATGAGAGCTTGGAGAGTGAGGAAGGTGACTTGACCCAAGAGGAGACTCGATTAGACGTGGCTTTGTGGCCAGCAGATCGGGACGATGTCCTACGAATGGTCATGTCTCAAACGGACTGCCTGGAGCCCTGGGTGATTTTTGTGCTGCAATGCTGGTGGTGGATGTCGCTGGTTTTGTGGGCCATGGAGGCAAGAGGGAGGTAAGCCCTGAGTGATATGATGTTTTTTTCAGCCTGATACAACTGTCAAATGACCTGCTCTGAAAATCCCAAAGGGAGAAATCCTTACCGGAGAGCTGGGGAATGGTGTGGGTGGGGTGACTGAGAAAGGCGAATCCTGGATTGGAAAAAAAAGAATCTCGAATAAAGGGACACAGACCCCTTACAGGTAAAGCCTCGAGTCTGTGCAGTTGTACCAAGCATCTGGAATGTGTGCTGTGGAGTAAAATGTCTGCACCTCTTGCAGTAGGAAGGAAGATAATCTCACAGAGAGACAGGGATAGGCACCAAGTCGAGAAGCTGAAAGGTGCTTCCTGTTTTGGAAAAAATAAAAAATGAAGCTCCAGAAAAGAAGCTTAAATAAAGAAAGCTGGAGTGCAGAGAAGGAAATCGTCCTCCACCGTAAAGTCTATTCTATGCATGACCAGTAGCAGATGTGTGGCAGGGGAACAAGATTTATGGACGAGCTGAAGAAAACAAAATTCGCCATCACAACTGATACAGTTCCATTTTATGAATGTGAAAGAATAGCATCAACAATCAAGATACAATGCCTTCAGAAAGTAGTCACACTCCTTGACTTTTTCACATTTTGTTGTGTTACAGTCTGAATTTAAAATGGATTAAATTTAAATTTATTATCACCGATCAACACAAAATACCCCTTAATGAGCCACCTCCTATATGGATGTTAAAAAAACTCACATCAGAACAGCTGTACACAAAAAGGCACAACAAAGTATTCTTCTATTAATTTACAATTGGCCACTGGCTTTGACACCAATATAAATTTTTATTATGGACCCTAGACAACAAAAAGCTACATGTATTGAACAAACAGTTTCAAATGGAGCACCTTGCCACCATTAGAACATTTAAATTGCATCAGATGTGGCAATCATTGCAAATGGTTGCATCCATCTCGATGACGGAAGACCCTATTTGCATTTTTGCCTCCTTCATCCCGACCCTGTTTCAAATCCAATGCAGGTATGGACAACTTACTAGTGTAGAGTAATTAATTTGAATTTGCAGATCTGCAAAAAATTCAATATCTCAGTTCCAGAAAATTCATGGAAACAACTTTCGAAAGCGACAATTAAAAACAAGGACGTAACACTCACGTACGACCTGATGAGCCCATCGAGCATCACCTGATGATTCCTTAGAAAACAAAGAATTGCAACTGGATATAGTACTTAGGTACAAACAAAAGACGCATTTCTAATTGAGGGGTCGTTCCCCAGTGATTTTGGCCTAAACGACAGAAATCAAGAAAATGTCCAAATAACAGGATCTAAAAAAATGAAGTAAACAGATCTTCGAAGGTTAAGAGCCCTGGAATTGTACTTGTGATAATTGGAGCAACGAGAATGATAAAGAACCTTTCATAGATCTTAAAAACCATCCCTGGGAATATTTCCACAAACTACAGTGCCGACAGAAAGTCAACTCCCCCTTTCAAAATTTTCACCTTTTGTTGCCTTGTAGCCTGGAATGAAATTCCATTAAATCAGACTTTTTTCCACCTGTCTTTACACATCGTAACCCACAACTTCCAAGTGAAAAATAAATTATACAAATTTCAGTAAATTAATTAAAAATACAAAACTAGAATATCTTGGTTGGATAAGTGTCCACCCCCACTTATAATACAATTATAAATTAGCTTACGTGTAACCAATTACCTTCAAACTCACACACCAAGTTAATTGGCCTCTACCTGTGTTTAATTGCAGTGATTCTGAATATTTCAAAATAAAATCAGCTGTTCCCGTGGGGTTCCTCTGCTGGGTAGTGCATTTCCCAGCAAAGACTCAACCATGAGCACCAAGGAGCTTTCAGAAGACCTCCGGGATAAAGTGGTGAAAAGGCACAGATCAGGGAATGGGTATGAAAATATTTCAAAGGCTTTGAATATCTTTTTGAGCACAGTCAAGACAATCATTAACAAGTGGAAGGTGTATGGAACCACCAAGACTGCCGAGATCAGGCTGTCTCTCCAAACTGGATGACCAAGCAAGGAGGAGATTGATCAGAAAATTCATCAAGAGGCAAATGGCAACTTTGAAAGAACTACAGTACATGCCTTTATGGCAAAGACTGGTCATTTTGTGTATGTGACAGCAATATCTGAAGCACTCCACAAGTCTGGCCTCCATGGGAGGGTGGCAAGAAGGAAACCATTACTCAAAAAGCCCACCTTGAGTCCCATTTAAGGTATGCAAAAAAACCACTTCGGAGATTCTGAAGCCATGTGGCAAAAAATTTTGTGGTCTGTAGATATAAAGATGGAACTTGTTGGCCTAAATGCAAAACGTTACGTTTGGCACAAACCCAACACAGCACATCACCCAAAGAACAACATCCCTACTGTGAAGCATGGTGGTGGCTGCATCATGTTATGGGGATGTTTCTCATCAGCAGGGACTGGGACACTTGTCAGGATGGAAGGGAAAAAGGACGGAGCAAAATGCTGAAAAATCCTAGAGGAAAACCTGTTGCCCTCTGCAAGAAAGCTGAAAGTGGGACGGAAGTTCACCTTTCAGCATGACAACGACCTGAAGCACACAGCCAAAGCTCCATTGGAGTGGCTAAGGAACAAAAAGATAAATGTCCTTGAGTGTCCCAGTCAGAGCCCCGACCTAAATCCAATCGAAAATCTGTGGCATCTATTGAATATTGCTGTCTATCAACACTATCCACACAACTTGACTGAACTTGAACAGTTTTGTGCAGAAGAAATGGCAAATATTGCCCAATCAAGGTGTGCAAAGTTGGTCGAGACCTATCCCAACAGACTCACAGCTCCAATTGCTGTCAAAGGTGCTTCCACCAAGTATTAACTGAGAGGGGTGGACACTTATCCAACCAAGATATTCTCGTTTTGTATTTTTAATTAATTTTCTGAAATTTGTGGAATTTGTTTTTCACTTAGAAGTTGTGAGTTACGATGTTCAAATAAAGGTGGAAAAAGTCTGATTTAATGAAATTTAATTCCAGGTTATAAGGCAATAAAAGGTGAACATTTTGAAAAGGTGGGTGTAGACTTTCTATAGGCACGATCCTGAAAAGAGCTCTCGGAACAAAACTTTGAGAACAAAAAAAGATTCACAATTTGGTCCATGAATCATGATCCCTTTCTGAAATGGAGGTGGATACTTTGAGAGAAGGGAGGACACCGTTCCGTTTTCTGAAACCTGCATGTGGAGATAACCAATGATGTGAGGATAAGCACACATCATCTAGTGTTTGTGGCAATTGCGATTTGTGAACCTAAATCGAGAGAGTTGTTTCGTGTCACTTGCAGGTACAAGTATTATTCAAAGAAAGATGTGGGGATGGTTTCGACATGATCATTTGTTGTGACCATTCCTACCTTGTTTACATACTTTTTGGCATACCACCCTGACATCCTTTTACAGTTATTTTTTATTGCTTATTATTACTTGTTTCTGTGTTTTAAAAAAACGTATTTCAGTGTTGGAGAATTCTATTTTAATTGCACGATGAATTCATTATCTTGTTGATTATGAATGAAATCATTGCTCAGTTTTTATCGTAGGTACCGGTACCATTTGTGTTGCGAGGTGAATGTGATTTTAAATTTTGGGTTGTGGACAAAAAAGGTTTGGGAACCACTGCCTTATATGATAGGGTTTGTTTGTATAATTGGTGCCCCCAATTTTTAATGGTACCACAGTGTTTAGGAGTACTAAACCACCATTTTGAATTATTTTTTCTTTCCTGCACTCCCAATTTCCAAACTGTATCAATTCCCGAGCTGTATCTCTGAGCCGGCTGGGACTTTCAGAATGAAATTTTGTTTAATATTGTGAATCGATAGTATGTGGGACTGACAAAAATATTTTGACCATGACCTAATTTTATTGTCATCACCACATTATATACATTTTTCACCATAATTGATTTCATTGACTAAAGTTTGTCTGATGAGAAAAAAAGAAATTTGCACTCCAGATAGCTTAGAGCAAGTCACATTTACGTTTAATTTACACGAGACCCCTCCAGGTGAAAGGTCATGGTTTTACACCCATAGGAGTACTAAACCACCACTGAGGTTCCTCTCCATTTTTTTTTACCAATGTACGAGGACTGTAGCAATGAAATTTTGCCTCAATAATCGGAATGAAATGTATGTAGGGTTGACATTTTATTTGACCTTGACATAATTTAAGGTCATGACCCAATTTTGACATTTTCACCAAAACCCAACTAAGGTTTGTCATAATAGGCATAATAGTTGATGTTATGGGAAGCTGGGGAGGGTGTCTTTCGGGATATGATGCACTATGGTTACCTGTCCTTAGTTTTCCAAAGGACCTCCCTGGAGATGACATTTTGGGTTCGTGTCTTGTTGCTGAATAGTCCTTATGAGGAATTATTGTCCACTTTGATAGATATATAGGAGTAACCTCTTGCACGTGAAAATGCAACATATAGTTGGCCGTGGGAGAACACGGGGCTGGGAGGTATATTCCGAGTTTGTCAAATGTTTGGCCCTGGGATTTGTTTATGGTCATCGAGTATGCGAGTCTGACTGGAAATTGTGTCCTCTGCAGTGTGAATGGGAGGTTGGCGTCTGATGGGGCAAGTTTAACTCGCGGGATGAGGACTGTTTGTGTGACATGGCTTCCTGTGAGGATTTCGGCATCTGGTACGTGCTCATGGAGGTGTCTAATGTATAGTCTTGTGCCATTGCACAGTCCTTTGGTAATGTCTAGGTTGCGTAATAGCATGATTATTGCACCTGGTTTTAAAAGGAGGCGATGCGGTGGCATGCCGGTTGGGGTGATAGAGTGACGGAATTCCATGGGGGTTGTTGTTGGCTTCATTTTCATCATGTGAGATGGCCTTGTCTGCACTGGTGTAGGTTTTTGGCAGACCTAGGAGTTTTTTTTATGACTTTGTCATTCAGCATCAATGTTGTCTCATTGAGTGGTGTCAGAATCAGTGTTGGACAGTGCCTGAGGATCGGTTACATTTGTGAACACAGCATCCACTATGCTGTCTTGTTCGGTGACGATGTTGCACTGGGGTGGGATTTCGATGGATGATGGTGGTGCATTGGTCAGCTGACTGTGGAGTTCGCCGTTGCCTAATTGTAGGAGCCATTGTGCGTAGTGTTATTGATTTTCATGAATCCTCATATTTTTTTGTCCGCTTCACAATCTTGAAATGTGGCCATCGTGCGGAACGTTTGAGGCAGTTTTCAATAATGACAGTTTGTGATGGTTTTGGGACAACAGGTAACACTTGGCGAAAGTCTCCTCCCATGAGGAATACTTTTCCTCTGAATGGGGCATTTATGCCAGTGATGTCTTGTAACATTCTGTCGATTGCTTGGAGAGCATTTGCTGGGACCAAGGAGGCTTCATCAACAATGAAGAGAGAGACTGATCGGAGGTAATGAGCATGCTTTGATACTGGAGAAATGTTGCAGGTGCTGGTGTCTAGGACTGGCACAGGAAGTTTGAAAATATTGTGGACAGTTCTTCCTCCAGAGAGAAATGTGGTGGCAATTCCTGTCCATGCAGATGATGCAACTTGGATGGATTTACTCCGGCAACAGGTGATGAGTGTGTTTTACACTGTTGTCTTGCCACTCCTGCCTGTACCATCTAAGATGTAACATCGACTGGATGGTGTATGGTGTCGAGAAAGTGAATCCAGATCTTGTAGCACTTGGTCAACTAAGGTGCGTTGGTCTTCGTTGAGGCGCATTAACTGGGTTTGGGCTTTTTCAGTTTCTGCTGCAATATCGATGCTGAGGGGAGATGTTCAATATCGAGTGGGTTAACATGTGGTAGTCCTAATGCTGAGAAACTTGTACCATTTTGTTGCAGAGATCTGTTGATGTCTTGAAGGGATAATTGTGTCGCTATGTGGGTGGAATATTGGCGATGGGTGTAATCTTCAATCATGGCATTCTGGTGTTTTTCCCAAAGTTGCTGGGGGTTGGTTGGGTAACAATATATACAAATGGTGGTGAAAAGGGATCGCAGTTGTTGCGGCATTTGGAGGAGAGTTTCTTCAAAGAGAGCTTTATCCCATTCGGTGTCGTCAATCAGGACGTGTCTACGTATACATGGTTCTTTGAATGTGTCAGAGACTTGGCCGTCAACTGTTTGCAGGTCTTCAAATGAGGTTGGGCCAGGCACGTGGAGCAGGAGGAGACGGAGACAGTATTGTTCCATGTGTTTGGGGCTGACGGAATACATGCGGCCTATAGTGGTTTCAGCGCCTCGTTGTCTTGGTCGCCATTCTTGTGTGGATTTGTTGAAGACGTAGTGGTTTGGCAATTGATGATAACAGAGGTCAGTGGGTTGCTGTATGTTGAGTTTGAAGAATGCTGTTAGCATTGTGTCCTTGTTGGTGGAGGCTTCTGCTGCAGCAATGTGGTTTCCTGGGGGTGAAGTAAACTGGTTGCTGGCTGGGTAGATGGAGGGTGAGCCTGATGATGGCATGAGATTGGTGGTGCATTTTGTATTCAGCCATTCTCCAATAAGCCTCTGGTGCGCTGATGTATCTGGCATCAATGAAGGCGGCAACTTCGTCGTGATTGAGCTGATTAGTTTCTGTGACCTGGATGTTGGCACAATCGTGGCCTTTGTAAACATACTTAAATAAGTATTTTACACTCTTGATTGTAGTGCAGGCCTCGAGGTTGATATGGGCTTGGTATTTCTGGGATAAGTAAGTGTTGTACGGTACAATCCATCGGTTGTCTACTTGGTGTCGGCCGATGGTGATTGTGCGACCGTTATCTGACCTCTTATACAGTGGGTAGCCATCAGTTGCCAGTGCAGTTGTTTCCCAGAACTCCTTAGGATAGTCCTTTGTGCATTTGTCGTCTCGCATACATGGTGCGTGTTTATTGAGGAGTCCACATGGACCGTGAACCATGGTTGTCTTGATGACTTGGAACAACTCGGGATGTTGTGTTGGATCAGGTATTCTGCTGATATAATGCTGTCGATGTCAGCTGGCTCTATTAATTTTCTATTGTCTGCCAAAATGATGAGTCGATGACAATGTGGGAGACCACGTTTTTGGAACTCTATCTCATAGATATGGGCGACCAGTTTGCCGAGTACATGTTTTTTTCTTATGTCCATCATGAGTTCATGTAGGTGCTGTTGAAACACTCTGGCAACAATGTCTGGTCGATCTTGCGCTTGTTGGCCAGGGAGGAGGGCTTTTTGCACATCTTGGCATTTGGGATTGCATGTAAAAGTGAGGAATAAGTCTGGTTTTCCGAATTTAGCACCAATGGCCATGGCATCCTGGTAGTTTTGTTGCATAGCGCGTGGTGAACCCTGAAAGGAAGACGGGAGTACAACAATTTTGCCGGGTTGGAGATTTTGTGTTTCAGTCTGAGCGTTTATGTGGTCCATGAGTCCTTGATAAAGTTCATCACGTAGGTCATTCTGTTTTGTTCGTATATACTGCAATTTGCCGGCTTCGACACAAATATATGCATCAACAACATACTGTTGGAAAAGCTTTCCACCGTAGAAAATTGGGGAGAACGACTCTCGAACTGACAGGCGGTGGGCATAGTACTGCAGGCAAGTAATGTTGTGTCTTTTTTCTGACCTGTGCTGTTCATCATGTTGCATGTTGTGCTGCCAGCCTAATTCTCCAAATGGGTAGAAGATGGGGTAAACCATGGGGTTTACCTGTTCGACGACAGGTAACAAATATGCTGGGATGGTTGACCTTTGGGATGCACAACAATATCTCTGTTATGTGGAGGTGCGCCATCTGGTGATGAAAAGACAACTGCTACCTCATCTTGCCTTGGATCATTATATCGCCGCTGGTCACCACCTCTCAAGATGTGCATTGTCACAACAGGTTGTGGTGTTCCATTCTGATCAGCTATGCGCCGTTGTTCAGCTTCGACTTGTTGCATTTGTTTGTAGGCTGCTGCATACGGGTTGGTTCGTTGTAGGACATTTTGAAGGAGTGACATGACATCTGGAAGACATTGTTGATTGGCAGGTTGTTGCATCCTGGCCTGTAGAGCTTTGCTTGCTTCTAAAATGTACAGTTGGCTATAGCATGGTGTGGTGCCTTGAGGAGGGTGAAGTGAGCCAGACCTGTGGTACACTTGGCCATGAAGTCTGAATGCATATGGGCCATGGCCTGGTGGGGACATAATGTTGGCGCCAAATGATGCGAATGCCATGGAACTATTATAGCTGCGGATGTTGGCTCTAAACTTTTGAGTTGTTGGTTTATCTGTTGTGAAAAGGTCTTTGAGTTCTGGTGCCAATGGTGGCAATTTAACTTTGCCTTTGTGGCAACAATTGTGGTTTTCCTTTTGAAACAGAAGTGAATTACAGAGTGAACATTTCGTTGTCAATGTTCCAATGGAGAATGGATCGACCTGCAGTGGGAATCGTCGGGCAAGGAACTGCACCATGTGTGCTGCAGCATGTTCTGTGCTGGAATTTGGTTGAACATTTTGCTGGGGGACTTGTCCTGATGTATCATTATCAGCATTCTGCGACAGATGATGGTGGGTCATGTATGTTGCACGGGCTGCCAACCTGCTTTCCCGCTCTTCCTCCGTTTCTTGGTGTTGCTGATCATGTATCCTTTGTAGATTGGCTCTTTGTTGTGAAGGGGTCTTTGCCCCTGTGATGGTCCTTCAACGTCTAGGCATGGTGCATCAATGCTGTTGGGGGAGGAACGGACAGTGTCAAGAGATGGGTGGGTATTGTGTTGGTGGACCATTTGCTACCAGCAGAATTCAGTCAGGTAATTTGATTTGTGATGGGGGAAAGAAGTCTACTGGTAAGAATATGTGACCCACCACAGCAAATTCAGTCGTGTGGCACACATCAACAATTTGTATAAAAAGAAAGAGGTAGAAATTGTTGTTGCCGATTGGCTTGGCAATGAGGAGGTATATTATTCTGAGATGGCATCTGAAAAGTGAATTATATGTACATTACATTTCGTAAAAAATGGGGTTGAAATTGTAGTAGCCAAGGTATTAAAACTCTCCAATTAACTGTCTTTGGTAGAAATGTTTGTTATTTGAGGCAAAACAGGTGTTTCATTCAGTTTCAGTTTGTGGTGTCTGGGATAAGGGGTAAAATTTCCCAAATGAGTGGTTTTGTCACTGTGTTCAAGCTGGCAGTATAATGTACGATGTAGTGTTTATTTCAGTGCTTCGTCATGCTTTAGAGATTATTGGAATAGAATAAGCAGGTGAAAGTGAACTCTTGCTCTGTGTATAGTTTGGCTGGAGTGGATGGAACCTTACCTTGAACTTAGGTGTGAATCAATGAAGTGCAGAAGAGGGTACTGTTTATGTTATGGAGCTGAAAAATAAGGGAAATTATTAAATGTCAATGTATACTGTTAGATGGCATGGGTTTGGCAATATTGGTCAATAATTCCTCCGCGTAGTTCTAGTCAATAAACCGAAAATGCTGGTTCACTCCAGTCGAGTCGAGTTGTACTGTACTGTATTTTTCAAAGCAAGGAAAGTAGGCCTACTTTGAAGATCAAGATGCGTGGCTCGATCCATGCAAAATGCACATGGCACCATAATGCTTCGATCCTCATGGTTGTTTGGTGTTGACATGACATAATACATATGATATAGGCCGAGCCCGAGACTGAACAGGAACAGTGGAGGGTGACCGAGAATCAGAATGCAAATTTCAATGAACGGCACTTTTTGGCGCACATCCGACGATCGAACACCGCTTGGACGCTTTAATTTGAAGATCACACACGCAAGACACAACACAGGTAACGATGGCGGTTGATATTGCAATTAATGTAATGAACGGCAGTTGTTTGGGTGCATCCGGCAATCGAACACCTCTTTAATTTGAACAGTTAACACGCACACATTCAAGGTACAGAATCTATTGTCGGACACCGCGCTTTAGAAGAACAAAGAAAAGAAGAGAATCCGGGCAATGAAGGGATGACGTCATACCCATTCCCTGGTTCCCCCAACCTTCAGATTACAGCCTTTGATGTTATCTGGACGTAGGCCTATTGCAACTTATTTTCAGGTGTTTTTAATATGTACGTTGGATTTCAGACACAAATTGACAGTCAAAGACGGCGTGTTCAGTCTGGGAAGTACGTTGGATTTCAGACACAAATTGACACTCTAAGACGGCGTGTTCAGTCGGGGAAGTACGTTGGATTTCAGACACAAATTGACAGTCGAAGAGAGCATGTTCAGTCCGGAAAGTACGTTGGATTTCAGACAAATTGACATTCTCAGAGGGCGTGTTCAGTCCGGGAAGTACGTCGGATTTCAGACACAAATTGACATTCTAAGAGGGCGTGTTCAGTCCGGGAAGTACGTCGGATTTCAGACACAAATTGACAGTCTAAGAGGGCGTGTTCAGTCTGGGAAGTACGTTGGATTTCAGACAAATTGACAGTCTAAGAGGGCGTGTTCAGTCCGGGAAGTACATTGGATTTCAGACACAAATTGACAGTCTAAGAGGGCGTGTTCAGTCCGGGAAGTACGTCGGATTTCAGACACAAATTGACAGTCTAAGATGGCTTGTCAGTCTGGGAAGTACGTTGGATTTCAGACAAATTGACAGTCTAAGAGGGCGTGTTCAGTCCGGGAAGTACGTCGGATTTCAGATACAAATTGACAGTCTAAGATGGCGTGTTCAGTCTGGGAAGTACGTCGGATTTCAGACACAAATTGACAGTCTAAGAGGGCGTGTTCAGTCCGGGAAGTACGTCGGATTTCAGATACAAATTGACAGTCTAAGAGGGTGTGTTCAGTCCGGGAAGTACGTCGGATTTCAGATACAAATTGACAGTCTAAGTGGGTGTGTTCAGTACGGGAAGTACGTCGGATTTCAGATACAAATTGACAGTCTAAGAGGGTGTGTTCAGTACGGGAAGTACGTCGGATTTCAGATACAAATTGACAGTCTAAGAGGGCGTGTTCAGTCCGGGAAGTACGTCGGATTACAGACACAAATTGACACTCTAAGAGGGTGTGTTCAGTACGGGAAGTACGTCGGATTTCAGATACAAATTGACAGTCTAAGAGGGCGTGTTTAGTCTGGGAAGGTGCCAATCGGGGTACATCATGTTGGCAGAGCTGGCGCTCATCGTTCCCCTCCTTCCACGCTGATTTTTAAAACATGACAACCATTGCTGATGTTCTGAGCCATACTATTTATTACCAGTTGTGTTTATGTTCAGTGTTTGAAGCAATGAGTACTCCCTTACTCGAGTTCATATTTTTTGGATAGATGGCAGCGATGGCGACAGAACGAGAATAAATGTGGCCATCGATGGGTTGAAAATCTTGTTGAAGCCACGTTGTCATCCAATTCCAGCTTAGACATTTAGTGCATCGTCTTCATCATATTAAGAAACCCCAGTGAATGGGAAATGAGCACATTCCTGCCAGCGGTTTCAGAGGAGAAACGTCAAATTACGCGCAGACGTTAACAGAAAGAAATTTTTTTTTTCATAAATCTTTACTTTATATACAATGTTTCTTGTTACATTTTTTGTGTCAAATTCACCTTCTGAGGTAGTCAGCATGTGCAGTATTTGGTTTTACATTGCAGACGCTGTTTTCTCAGAGTGGCATTACGCCTCTCGGCGGTGACGGTCTGTCGACGACAGACGTAATGACGTCAGCGAATGACCGATGATGTCATGACGGAATTACGCCTCTCACCGGTGACGTCACGCATCGCCATGCAAACGAATGTAAAAATTCGAAAATCGCCCACAATTTCAAAACCTGTCCGTGTGGCGCGATCTCACATAGCCCATGCTGTTCAGTAGACCACAGAGCACCCACATGCCGAAAGTGGCGACAATCCGTCCGGCAGTTTTGGAGGAGAAACGTCAAATTACGCGCAGACGTTAACAGAAATAATATATAGGTTGTATATAATCCAATTGAAATAAAAGTTTTTAAAGGCTGGAGGGGGAAAAAAAAAAGAAAAACATTGAATCGTAAGTTTACCATCATGCATTTACATCACCTTATTTAACACGTTACATTTGTTATCTTGTGCCTGTTCGTTCCTTTAAAATGTCCCTAAAAACTAAGCTTCCTGTTTGGAATGATTTTCAGTTTTGTTTGATTGCCAGGCAGGATGAAGCAAAAAAAACAATACATTGTTTTTCAATCATATAAATAGACTGACAGACAGAGTGAGCCAACACAGGATTTTTGAAATGATGTATGAATGCTTCTGCAACCTTTCGCAGGTGCGCTGTAAGTCCAGGTCAGTTAGTATAAAAATTGTGACCTGCCGGATTAAGGCATGACATTTGGCACAAATGTCACAGTCATGTACAATCATTTTATTGAGGAAGGAGGGGGAGTGGGGGATTCCCAGACTGAGTGACTTTTAGTTTGCCAAAAATCCAAGATGGCCTCCTAAAACACAAATGTGTATTTTGGCTTGCATTCTTTTTCTTCTTCTTTGGCCTCTATCTCAAGAGACAATGGATAAGCACCATGAGGTCACCTGTTGATGGAACAGCAACGGCTGTGACTAGAGAGCCCAATTCTCGAATGGCAGTCTTTGTTACAGATATTGCAGATAATTGTTACAGATAGTTGTGTTCCGCTTCTCTTCACTTCTCGAGTCCCTGTTTGACTGTGCACCACCAGCTGGCATAATCGTTGGCAAATGGCTCCCACGTCTCCAGATCAGTGTCGCATGCCTTCATATCACGTTTGCAGACATCATTGTAGCGGAGCACTGGGTGGCCTTTGGGCCTTATGCCTGTGGCAATCTCGCTGTACAGTATGTCCTTTGGGATTCTACTGTTGTCTATATGACACACACGGCCAAGCCATTGTAAACAACGCTGGCTCAGTTTGGCAGACATGCTCAGGATATTGGCTTGCTCAAGGATGTCGGTGTTAAGGATGTGGTCTTGCCATATAATATCAAGAATACGCCTGAGGCAATGGAGATGAACTGCATTAAGTCTGCTCTATGGCAGCAAGACGTGGACCATGTACGCTATCCAAGAGCACAAAGTGCTGAGAACACATGCCTGATGCACTCGAACCTTGGTGTTCTTTGTGAGTGCATCATTTTGCTAATCTGGACATAGCTTCTTACATATGGCAGCTTGGCTGCTGGGTAGCTATCATTTTGTTGGGGAACAACTATGCTGCTGATGCTGTGCCCCTCTACCAGTACACTGGTACTCATTTCATCGACCTCAGAAGGATGACAGGCTGAGTCAACCACACCTGGTGTTCATTTAGTGGAAAACAGGGTTCAAACTCAGGACGCAAAGATCCCAAGCCAGCCACCCTAACCACGAAACCAAAACCAGGCTTACCATGGCAGCTGATGCCTTCTCAATGCATTTGTTTATTTCAGTGTTGATAGGTTGCTGGTGATGCTTCATCCTAGACAGGTGAACTCTTGGACCACTTCCAAGGAATGACTATCAATGTTGGTGCTAACATCCTTCCCCAAGAAGCTTGTCTTTGAGAGTGATGGTCAGGCCAAATTCTTTGCATGCAGTTGCAAACCTATCAATGAGTCTTTCTAGACACTCCTCACTGTGGGATGTTAGGGCAGCATCATTGGCAGAGTAGTTCTCCAATGAGGACCTTACGAACCTTAATCTTTGCTTTGAGTCGAGCCAGGTTGAACAGCTTGACATCCAACCTTGTGTGAAGGAAGACTCCCTCTTCTGAGGACCCAAAAGCATGAGAAAACTGGGAGAAAAATATCCCAAATAATGTGGGTGCAAGTACGCAGCCCTAGTTCACGCCGCTCAAGATGGGGAAAGACATCTGAAGCGGCACCCCACACTGCACCCTGCCTATCATGTTGTCATTTCATGAGGAGATGCTCAGTAGTTTTGGGGGGCACCCAATCTTTTCCACAAGTTGAAAGAGGATATAAAAAGGAATAAGGAACTTTATTTGGCTTGTGTTGGAGCTAAAATATCAGACGAAGTTACAAAATATGTTTGGGGAATGACAACCCCATATATTTGCATTACAAGAGCACCACATTGATACATATATATATATATATATATATATATATATATATATATATATATATATATATATATATATATATATATTGTTACGAATTTGCCGCCCGCCCAGCGTGCGGACAGCCGCTTTAGCCAATGGTGGCAGTCTCGCCCACCGAACGGACAATTCAGTCGCGACTTTCCGGAACAATGCCGGAAACCAGTCACGGGTGTGCTCCAAGCGCACACCACAGCCTAGTCAACACTCTACCCGCACGCGACAGGGTCAATCGCCGAATTATCGATATACCTAAGTATTCGCACGAGCAGACCACCGAGAGACTGTACCTCAGCGAGGTCTGCTTGGACACGAACTGCTTAAGCGGTTCGTTCCGTTCTGGGATAACCAAGCGGTGAATTATCGCGAGACCTTGCTGGACCCAATTATTTTATCGGCTATTAAAAAGCCCGCTAAATTCTGAGAGGAATACGGCAGTTCAATGGGGGAAGAGGACACAACGAACGGGTTAACATTTAAACACGCACATTTATTCACACACTGATGCAGTCAGGTAAGGCCCGGTCCACACCTTGACGTTTTAGCCAACGTATGCCGATTTTTGAATTTTTTTTCTAAAACGCTGGCACACGTGGAATACGTTATAGGTAAGTTTTGATAACATTGAGAGCACGCTGAAAAACACTGCCATACGTCGTTGTACGTTGGCTTTAAACGTTGTACTTTTTGGTTGTCCTCCAATTTTTTCATGCTTGAAATTTCACGACGTATGCCGGCGTATGACTCACACCTTCCGCTACGCTGGCCACAAGTTATATGCACGGTCTGCGATCGTTGACAGACGTCAACACATGCTACTTGTAAGTTAATCATAAGTTGAGACACGCCGAGGTAATGTTTAGCGTACCCGAAACTTATTTCTAACCTATGATTAACGTGTTGTTGGCACGTTACGCGATCGTTGCCACACATCGACAGACGTTACTTTTAAGTTACTCAAAGGCTGAAAGACGTCGGTATAATGGATCGTCCTTGCGTCAGCGTCCACGGCCACGGCCAGGACACTTATTTGCAGCATTCTTCAAACTTTTCTTCGGCATGACGAGGATGTTCACACTTCGATGTCGAGCTTGGCTATGATTCCAATTGTCCATCGGCAGCGTCTATTTAAAATAGTCGAGTTTGAGCGTTTTAACACGTTCAGAAGAAACGTTTCAAATTTCAAAACCCCAGCGTCAAAAAACAAAGGCGAGTGACAGCAATTTAAATCGTTCATTGTAAACAATGAAAATAGTTGAGTGGTACCGTTTAAAAGTCGTTGAGTGTAAAAAAAATCCAGTTGTTGAGCGCAAGCGTCGACTTTCAATGGTGGAGATGCAGCCATTTAAATCGTTGAGTTTATCATTTAAATCGTTAAATCGTTAAACGCAAGGACGATCCATCATAACCCACACCCTCCCCCTCACACTCACCTACTACTGCCAACATGAACAAACTAATACTAATACTGATACTGATACTAATACTAATACTAATACTGATACTGATACTAATACTAATACTAATACTGATACTGATACTGATACTAATACTAATACTGATACTGATACTGTTACTGTTACTGTTACTGCTGACATGGACATCGACTCAAAAAGGACACAAACACTGTTGGGTTCCCTTTTATGAACACCGTTTTTATATACCAATTCCCAAAACCGCTGGGAACACGTCTTTATATGGCAGTTGTAAGCTTGAAACACGTTAATTTATTTATTTTTTGTCGACTGGAAGACGTCATTAGAATACGTCTACATACGTCGATGTGTGTTGGGACTACGTAAAGAATTGGTTCAAAGCACGTCAAACATAAGTTAGAAATAAGTTTCGCGTAAAAAAGACATTACCGCGACGTGTTTCGACTTATGAGTAGCTTATAAGTAGCGTTTGTGGACGTGTGTAAGCGTCCACATATCGTGTGTAAAACTTATCCCCATCGCATGCGGAACGTGTGTCATACGCAGAGTACGTCGTAAAATTTTGAACATGTTTAAAATTTCTTGACGTACTCTACTTACTACAACGTATGATAGCGTACTTTAGCGTTCTACTCACGTATACCAAACTTACTCATACCGTATTTGACGTGCCCCAACGTTTTAGACACATTTTTCTTAGGTCGGCATACGCTGGCAAGATCGCCAAGGTGTGACCGCGATTTTGACCCTTCCCTTTCTACGGCAGTTATGATTCGAATCGTTGTTCGTCAGCTTTTTAATAGGCTACGTCACGACATCGTCGGCGATGCGTGCAACGCGCTATGCCTAAGTTAGACTATCGTTGGGCATCGGTTGTGTAGGCCGACAACAGGTTCAGCATTCGTTGGTATGTTATCTATAACACAACGAAACGTTCTGTGTCCGTTACCAATGCGTTATACATAAGACCAAGTCGCTATGAATACGTCCGAATCTTTAAAAAAAAAACATCAAAAGTTCAACGTAAGCCAGCGTTTTGGATACATTTTAATACGTTGCCATCGCTGGCTAAAGCGTCAAGGTGTGACCGGGCCTGTATGCAAAACACTAACATGCATGTATACAGGAAAGCAATGGAATTGGCGGGAAGGGACAAGACGCGAGCAAGACAAAGCACTACAACCGTCTTATTTATTATTCACAAGCACTTACAGTTCTACTTGCGGACATGGCGCAACAACATTCACACAAATAAACAAGGAAAGACCTCCTCAAAGACAAGGGGGTCAGACTGAGCCCGTAGGCCTTTATAACTTGGAGCTTGGTGGACCGGAATTCCACGAGACCGTTGCAGGTCACCTCCACCCTCGTGGTTCCTCGATGGGGCGAGCCGCGACGCTCCTTCCCCACAGCAGCTAGCGTAACCGCGGTTGAGCCCAGGCCTTGCCAAGCGGCCGGGTGATTCGGGCCTTAGCCGGCGATGCGTTGAGGAACGAACGGGCCTTGATGCTCTTTCAAAGTTGATTCTCTTTGTAAGAACCCGTCCGTTCCTCAGTGATGCTCGGACTGTCCCGAAGCCCGATCACCTCAGACCGTTTGGCGCTGGCTGGCAAGCTCTCTCCGGCTCTCTCCCCATGAACGCCCAGGTCTGCGCGGCACAGCAGGCTCAGCCACGCTCTCCGTCTCACGTGTCCTCCGCTCTCCTGGACTTCGACCCTGCCTGTGTTCTCCCGACTCCAGACTTCACTGACCGACTCTCAACTGACTGAACTGGCGCTCTGCGCGGCCTTTTATAGGGCTCGAGAGACGAGATCTGACCTCCGCTCTTCGACCTTCGACCCCCACAGGCCCCGCCCCCTTTTTCTCCTGTGATCCGAATTCCGAGGCGAAGCTTCCACAGAGCGGACGTGCGCGAGATCACCATCGCTGGCGCCAACAAAGAAACCCACGCGTCTGTTTGCAGCGACGCTGTTCACTGGGAACTCGCCGTGGCTAGCGCAAAGATGGCGGCGTTTGCGGAGATGAAAGGTGAGGTGATGTTATTCGGGTGGGGGAGATGCGGTTTAAGAGATGGTGTGGAGAGGGTGGTTGGTGGTTGACGTGGTGGGTGGCGTGGAGAAGGTGGTTGGCATTGTGGTGTGGTGGAGAAGGTGGTTGGTGGGTGGCGTGGTGGAGAAGGTGGTTGGTGGGTGGCATGGTGGTTGGTTCAAAATAACGATAATAAAGGAAAACGGCTAACTCAAAGATCACAGCCCGGGTGACACGAATAATCCCCATTAAACAACGGTGGGGAAATCTAACTGAACACGGACTTATCGGCATAACTGCACGAAGGACCTATATGGTGTTCTGCGAATTTCCACAGCCGTAACAATATATGTATATATCAAAAGTTTTCATCTTTCATTCTTGAGCTGGGCTGAAATGTTCATCAGAGCATGAATAATACGATTTGCTGGTCATGGAACACTGACATTGCACTCTTTCAATTTAAAGTTTCCAAAGTGCAGCAAGTGACAATCCAATATGACGGCCAAAATACAATCAAAGTGCAGGTGTTCATTTTCATATTGGGATTTATGTACATGTACATTGTGAAATGATATTAACATCAATAAATACTTGTATTCGTGAGGATTAATTAATACTATTTAATTATGAGGGTCGAATCTTAAATACAATTCCAAGCAAATCAAGTCACATTATACATCATGTACTTCTTTCTATGATAGCCTCGTTTACCTACCTTACGTAACTGCCTAATGCTGTAATTCTACGCACAGTGCTTGCACGTCAGAAGACTTAGCAATTAAATGTCAGGTGCCAATCACAAATTTATTGTTCAGTTTCCACTACACTGAGATAGGGCTGTCCACTCCAATCGGTTGTTCTTGCAGACACACTTCCGTGTACACAGAGGCCCAGTCTTACATCCACAGTTGATCACTTCCCTGCAGTTTTTTTTGGCTTTCTGGGAGTGTCATCTATACTGGCTCCCAGCTGTCATCAGATTTTATGTAGCCAAAGGCTTCTGGCCTCGGTGCATTTTGCTGGCTCTTCAAGCTCACTAAAACCAGATGCTGGCTTCATAGATACATCGGTTAGTGTGTTGGTGGAAGGTTTTCCATCAAATGAACTCTTTTTCCCATGAGAAAAGAGCTCTTGTCTCAGGTCATTTACTTGCACTCTTAAGCAAGTCATAATAGCCCTTGCCTTGGGGTTGAACAGAATCAGTTGGCAAATGGTCAAACGCGCTTGAGTTTGCTCTGGTCCGATCCTTGGTCTGTACAGTTGCATAAATACCAAATATTTGAGGCTATTTGGTACCGAGCTCTCCTGACAATCAGAGGAAAAGGTTCCAGGAAAATTAAAACCACTCACCATTAGACATCTCATGAGAAAAAATAATAAGACGTGTGGGACATCGAAAGGGCTTCATCTTGAATCATGCGGTTCCATGGCTTCCTTCAGCATTCACTGCATCCCCTTGTTAAAAACAAGGAGTGCGTTCCTTCCATCCGATTCCTGACACTCCTTCAATAAGTGAGCAAGGAGTTTATTTTTCAGACTGCACTTGTTGATAACCTTGTTCAATCCCAGGATGGCAAGTCGCTCTTCATACAGCTTATGTATCTAAGAGAGCTTGAATTTGTATATTTCATCTTCAACACAGAAGACTAGTTCTGCGAATACTCGAGAATCCAGCATGGTTTCATGATCATCAGCTGACTGGGTCTGCAACTTTTGCTCCATACTTCTGAAGCGATTTTTGTAGACTGTCAAAACATCCGTTATGCTATTTGGCATGAAATGGCTACAAAATCACCACCTGCAATCCGTGATAACAGTTCTGTGTCTTGTCCTTTGACAACCATTTCCCACAAACTCGCATCCAACGGTCGCGTTGAACAATTTGCAGCAATCCTTGAGTTTCCAAACAGAAAATACTTGTTGAACAGGCTCCGAGTGACCAGCGTTTAGACTTTTTCTCCTGCTTGTGGTTGACCTCGTCGTTTGTTTTTGTGTCACGTTCTAGTCCTTTCTCGTTTCGAGCTGGCAAATTTTAGGTGACACATTTTGTGCCACTTAGCATTATTCTTCAGAAAGTCAGCGGCACTTCCACGACCTCGGACATCGAAATCGACTGGCAGTGCATCAAGTTCCTTCCGAGGACTTCATATTCTTGATGAAATATTCATAGTTGTTCAGGGCTTCCTTGGGAGTTTTATTCCCAGGGCATTTCAGGTCATCGTCGGTCTTCCCACAAATGATGCAACACTACCAGTCCATTATCTACAAACAAACAAGGAAAATGTTGTTGGGGTTATATATTTACCATAATTGTGATCATTTTATCCTATACTATTCCCATTATCAGACATAGCGGGGGCCTGCGAGTCAGACCACACTAATCACGTTCGATACGTTCCAAGAAAATGCCACGAATGACAAATCTGTGAATGTCGGGGCATTGTTTCAATGAAGAAAATGAGGATAGGTTCCCGGCGTTTCGTGATTCACAAGGGAAAATCCAAAATCCCTGTGAAAAACAATAAATACGCCTGCAAAATACAGCAAAAAAAAATTGCGAATATGCGAAGCAAGTCACATTTTATTAACCGTAAATCCGTGGGGTCCATGAATCTGCGAATAGCAGGGTCCAACAGCATGTGAATGCTCAAATGAAGATTAAATGCATAGTGTTGCAGTTCTGTGAAGATCCCCTCCCCCAAGGCAAGGCAATAGCACCCAACATGTAGTGATCCCAAGACAGTTATTTCATTAGTATTTGTTAAGTTAGCCCTTCCATTACGTCTCGTGGGTAAATGGGATAACATGTGTTGCATAGGGCTTTGAGTTAGGTCTTCAATCCCTGATCATCTTGCTTATTTTATTTCCTTTATTTAACCACAAACCCCCATCATGGATGCATGCACTCCAGACTAGTAATGCTACCAAAGGAGCAGGAGGAACGAATACCCTCGCAACCTCATTTAGATACACGTGCCATTTCCCCATTAACCGACCTCAACACTACAACGCCTCCAAAAATTCCCCACAACCACCTATGACCGGCATCTTCACCAACACCACAGCACTCCCCCCACCTCACTACAACTGCTGCCAGTCCTCTGAATGCTCATGATAGTCATTGGAGATGCTGGGGAATGGGGTACAGAGCGAGTCCCAAGACTTCAGCATGTAGCTCAAAAGTGAGAGTCTGCGCTGGGACTCATTCTGCAATGGCCAGGTAGCTTTGGTGCTCCACTAAATAAAAGCGTTCCAAGTGGAGTCCAGCGCATGTTCGTGGCCACAGAACTCCCCCGAAAACCTGCACCCCATAGAAATAACAGAGCTCCATTATGTGGCTGAGCCTGGGAGTAACTGAGGCCATCTGGCGGGGCGGCATATTTCTCGTGGATGCATGGAAACGCCGAGTGTCTTTTCATGCAATTGTTGGCTCCTCCTTCACCCGGGGTCGAAAGAGATGCAGAGAGCGAGTCTTTTGGTCTTGCCTTTTCCGAACTGAACGAGAGCCGAGCCGAGAGGGCAGCGCGAGAATGAGCCAGGCGAGTTGCACTGAGTCATTGCCAAGTCAGCACTAGGTTATCAGTGCTTCTTGGCTCATGCCACTTTTCACAGCAATCATTAAAACACATTTAGACTCTTACACACCCCATTAACCCGTCTTCTCATGCATCTTTCCTCTCCCATCGATTGTCTCATCCACTGTGGATGCATCACTGATTTGTGCCTCTTCTGCATCACATTTTGCACCTCCCACATTTCTTCACTCCTCTCCCCTCCTAAGTGATTGGATTGCTTAGGTCCATCTACCGCACCAGGTAGAGATCGCTTACACCTCAACTGCTTCTTTCTGGACTATCTAATTTCCTTGGATGGCTGCTGGCACCTGTAATGTGTAGTATAATTTAAGATTGAAGAAGTTTACATCAGTTTAGCTCTGCTCTGTGTCCTCTTTCTAGAAATAATTGCATTTCTTGTTCTGCACATGAATCCTTGCTTTTCCTGCTGTACATACTTGTGAATAAAATCCTTCATTGTGCCACATGACCTTTCCTTGCTTCATAAATGTACTGATCTGTGTTCGTCTTTTGCCCATTGGTCCAGCCTGGTCCGCACGTTAGTTTAGCCAGGAAGTTCCACCCCGTTAATTTGCTCGTAGCCATCGCACACTCACGATGTCGCTCAGCAGTAATCCCCCAATTGGTTTGGCCGTCCACCGATAATGTATCACGTGAATTAGTGCAACCCTTCCTGGATTGGCAGTGCCAAGCGGCATTGGTGGTTGCTTAGAAACCTGCCAGTGGACGGAGTTTTATATGTGCCCGGCCGCCTCAGGACCAGGCGTTCGAAAGGGACCTGAATGCTTTCCCTCGTGGCAAGTCTTGAATCCTGAGTCTATAACAATATTTGATTTCTGACCTCAAAAAGCTATATTTAACCACAGAATAGACATAGTAGTGACTGTGTGTGAAGGCCATCTTAGATTTCTGGGAAATGAGATTACTTGCCTTAGGTGCGAAAGAAAACTCACTCACAGGTGCTTTGTTTTATCAATTTATTTAACAGAGTTGAATCACTGAACATACGCATGGAGGGAGGAACTCCAGCAATGGTGGAATCCTCTCCAAATTAAATCCCTGACATACGCTCAAGAAAACAATGGTGCAATAACACAATAAGGAACTGCATGTGGTTTGTCTTTTGGTAGGGGGAGAGGTGAGTCAATCAGGAAGAAGTAAACATCTTTCTCAAGGTTCAACATTGATAACAGCCTAAAGGAATGGCCCCTCCAACACGTTCAAGCCCAATAACATCCCTCGGCTTCGAGATAACACCTAGGAAGAAAACAGCTGCCTAGAAGCCATAATTTGTTTGTTTTTAAGCACAAGTTATAACCAGAATAAATTGTTTAATCACATAATATCTGAAACTCATTACATTTCCAAGTAACCAAATTAGTTCTAATCAATATAGTAAATCATTATCACTGAAAGCAGATATATTTAAGAGAACATAAAAGTAAAAGAAAATTAATATTTCCAACAGGATCCTCTCAATTTATCAGACTTGTTTAAACTATTAATGCTCCCGACCTCAGAGTTTGAGAGAAACACCACTTCGACACAGGAACCCCCCCTCCCCCCAATGAAATGGTTGACCATGACCCATACATCATGTGCCAAGTCCCATGTTTTAATCTGGCCGGTCACGGTTTCTCTCCAAGTATGCGTTAACAGACTGGACTTCTGTGCTTTTTCAGTGACTCTTCTGCTTGTGCTGGCACTTTTAACCTGCCATTGTTCAGCAAAATCTATAGTCTTTCAAACCAAAGTAGCAATTGGGAAATGGTTAACTACAATTGTTGTGTTCCTGGCTATAAATCGGACTCACAAAAATAGGAATTCAGGAAATATCCGTGAATGAGGTGTCGAGCTCCCACAATTTCCTGTTAAAACAAGTTGGGGGGAGACATAAAATGTCAGTCCATTGTTTTAGTAATTTTGCTGTAGAATTAAAAAGCAAGTCAATATTTATTTAAAACTAAAATGGCCACCAGTCTACCAGGCAGCCATCTTTGATCAGATCACAAAAAAAGTTACATGTAAATGTATGCTACCATGTACTGTGTTTGTGCCAAGTTTGAATAAAATCAGACCATGCATCTATGAGAAATGGTTCGGGAGACACATTTAAGTAGAAAAATGGTGGCCAGTCGGCCATCTTTGATCTGATCTCAAAATACAATGACGTGCTTATACAAGGCATCATTCATTATCTGTGTGCCAAGTTTGAACATCAGTAAATGCATGTCCATGAAATGGTTGGACGTGTTCACCACCGGATTTTTTTTTTTACAATTAAAATGGCCACCAGTCGCCCATCTTTGATCGCATCTCAAAGCAAAATTTTGATGGTACACATGCACATAATGTATCGATCTGTGTGTGTGTTCGCCTTTTGCCCATTGGTCCAGCCGGGAAGTTCCACCCCGTTAATTTGCTCTGGGCCTTAATGGATTGCACATTAAAGACTGGATGAGGAACCATTTAAACAAGTACAAACTAATTAAAGGTAATCAGCATGGGTTTACCAAAGGTAGTTCCTGTTTAACAAATCTTTTAGAGTTCTATGAAGCATTGTCTGATTGGGTGGATGAGGGAAAGGCAGTAGACATGGTATATCTAGACTTTGAGAAGGCATTTGATAAGGTACATCAGAAATTGTTAGCCAAAGCTTGTGGAGTGGCTGGTAGCTAATTGGATTGCAAACTGGCTTGGTGATAGGAAGTAAAGAGTGGCTGTGAGTGGGAGGATGTAAGTGGTGGGGTACCTCAGGGATCAGTACTCAGACCATTACTATTCAATATTTACATCAACGATTTGGATAATGGGGTAAAGAGTAAGCTTTCCTAATTTGTGGATAACACAAAGCTTGGAGGTGAGGTGGATAGCAGCGGGGGTGGTGATCAGATACAAGAGAGTATTGATTGGGCAAAAGACTGGCAGATGGACTTTCACTTGGGGATGGGAAAGAACAATGAAAGGTTACAGGATTCAAGGGGTAATTTTGGAGTGCGTCACACAGGAGGAGAAGGAGAAGGATCATGTTCCACATGAAAGGTAGAGATAAAATAAGTCCAGATTAATTATTCAACAGACCAGACCGTGACAGAACCAGGGGTCATAGCCTGAGAGTAAAGAAAAGGAGAGTTAAGATGGTAGTAAGGCAGGGGACTTTTACTCGGAGAGTAGTTAATGCATGGAATGGTCTCCCTGGAAAGGTAGTGGCAGCAGAAAAAGTAGATAAACTTAAATTAGAAAGGGACCTGGAAGTTATGGAGATTGTAGGGGTATGGGGATGTTGGTAAGACCGTTAGGTAGCTTGAGTATTGATGGGTGATTGTGTACTGAGTGCTGTTGGTGGGGATCTTAAAGGGGGTTGTGTGGTTGTGCGTTTTTAACCAAGCCCATGCCCCCTCTCCGAGGGGAAGAAATTAAAAATATTTTCATTCATTAAAATGATCTTGGGTTGGTGTGGTGTTCATGCAGGCATGATGGGCTGAATGGCCTGCACCTGTGTTGGATTTCCTTGTCCTTTTGTGTCTGTGCCAAGTATGAACAAAATTGGTTCAAACATGTACGAGATACGGTTGTGGATGCGCACGCGCGCACGCACGCACACACATGCTTCTCCTTCGAGCAATACAGTGGATGCAAAAATCGAATACCCTTGATCTTGTGGTGCCAGAACCAAACAAATAATATATTTACAACATCCCTGATTATTGTAAATGTCATTTAAAAGTTGATTTCAAAAAAAATAAAAACTTACCCAATGCATTCAAAAGTCCAAGATGTGAACTGCTCATCGGTATTCAGAAGGATCTAAACCAGATACGGTGTCTCCCACCAACTCTCGATGGGTGGAGTCAAACCCCCCCAGCTTTCGCTCAAGTAATTTTAGCTTCTTTTGGAAGTTCTGAACCATTTTAGGTAATAATTATCACACGCGCACGATAGAAATTGTTTCGCCGACGATCGCCATTTCGAGAAGTATGTGAACATTATCAGGCGCACTGAGCATTCTGGGGTGGATTACATCATTTTGGAAGTCCCACATTGCTTTTACCCACTGGATCCACACATAGCATGGCTTGAAGAAGTTAATTTAGAAACACAGCAGTTTAATGTGGAGCTACGGCTCTTAGAATTTGATTTTGCTGGAAGACCTGGGGAAGGGGAAAGGGGAAGGGGAAGCAGCATATGTGGGAAGCTTAAAAACAAAATAAATAAACGCACAACGACTCACTAAAAGCATGAAGTAAATTTTGGCGATGGTGACAGTAATGGAATGAGAATCAAAGTGTTACTTACTGGCTGTTTCTTTTGCCTGGTGAAAATTGGCAATTAAGGACATCAGGCCTCTCCAAGGTACCCGAGACACTCCCATGGTAGCTTCACCTGCCGCAGTACATGGTGCTCCACATGTCACATAACCCTCTGATGTCCTTGAAACTAAGGACGCCGGAGAGCCGATCTATCCTCACATCCGTGAAGATTGCCAGGATTGTCAATGTTTTTGTCGGGAGCAGGACAAGTTGATTCCAAACTGTTGGAGAAACGAGCAATTCATCAACTTCATGAAGTACTTGTGCCATAATGTGGGTGATAGAAAAAACAATCAATAATATCCTCAGATTACCATAAACTCGATCACCGTACACAAAAATGTACATTGGCACGTTTTATCAGCACAATCTTAATTTTGAAACCAGGATAGCAGTCATCATGTGTACACGTTACCTACACGCGGTGAAGTTGCCATGGTCATCATTTCCAGGTCCAAGAGGGAATATACGAGTTGCAACAAGAGATCATAGAATACTGTACCCCGTGCAGTCTTGAGTAACAAGGACATGGGTGATGTCTGCAAGCGGCAAATTTGATTGGTCAAAATGACATTTTGTCCAAATGCTACTAAACAGAAATGTTTTGAAAGTACAAAAAATAAAAAAAGGCATTGTGTTTTACACCCGATTAGAATATGAAGTCATTCGGACTACGTGACCAATTTTTAACCCCTTCAGCCTCGACTATTTTGCACTTTTGCCAATTTCCAGTACTCCTGTTGTGTGCACAATTCAGTGTAGATGACTTTAACAAGCTAATCACCTGTTCCACGACCAAGTTAAGTTTCAACTAGACACCAAGAACTGCCTCAAGAATCTTAGAAGGCTGGCCAGAGGTGAAGGAAGAGTTTGCAGTCGACTTAGGGTGTGGGGATCAATGAGTATGCGCGTAATAACTACTTTGACTAAATTTTTTTTTTTATTTAAAGACTTCTATTGCCTTCATTCTGGCAATGCCATCCATGTTGACAGAATGAAGACAGCTACTTGCGATGCCCTGGTTTTGATGCATCAATTGAAAGAAGTCTTTGCTTGTATCCGTGAACACAGCAAACCACCACCAAATGCAACTTTAAATGTGTGGGAGCAGCACTAGGGAAGGCATGGGACCTTACAAAAGAGGGGGAGAAAATAATAATTGGAATTTTAGTTGATAAGAGCAGATGTATATTGTTACTTACATCATGACCTCAGCTTCTGCCAAGAACTTCACAAGGATAACCTGAACTACCACATACACATTGGTCAGGCGATTCATCCATATTTATTGCATAAATGGATCGATTTCAGCAAGTTGGGTTTATTCAAGGTGGTTTCAAGCAAATTGCTTATAGTGTGACATTTGAACAAAACATGACCAGTAAATTGGAACTTTTTTTTTTTTAATATTACAAACAAGTAATCAATTAAACAAAAGCACACCAAAATATTTATTGCAAATGGCCTCTGTTAAAAAAGTGCAATGCATAGTGAGATTGAAGGAACATAGAGAAACTTGTTCAGTATTACTGTGAAACAAGTAAATTTCAAACATGACATGGAGGGGGGGGGGGTAGACCCCAATTTATTTTTAAAATCTGTCTCAAGCAGCTCATGATAGATAGCATTTGGTAAGAGCCTTTGTGCCCTCAGACACAGCATGCTTTGCCAACTCAGGAGGCAACAGGAGGCGCACCGCAGTCTTAACGTCCTTGGCCATGATGGTGGAGTGATGGCTTATTTTCACGACGTGGGATGCTTCCTGCAAAATGCGCTCAAAGAAATCATTCACAAAGGAGTTCATGATGGACATGGAAATGGAAGAGATTTTCAATTCCGGGTGTACTATTTTCAGCACCTTATACACGTACGAGTTAAAACTGTCCTTCTTATGGGTGGGCTTTTTCTTCCTTGGCGCTTGCTGAGCCTTCCCCACCTTCTTGGATTCTTTCGGATCCTTCAATTTACGAGCCCAGACATCCTTGTTCAAAGGCATAACTGGAAAAAAAAGAGGGAGGGAGTAAAAAAGGAAAAACAATGGCAAAAATGCAATATAAGCACATACCATTCCTCACGACCAACGATACAACTTCTGGGTCTTGGTACGAGCACAGACATTGGCTCCATCAGTTCAGTCTATCGTTTAATCCCTCGATTTGTGTTCCCGTACCACGTGGTGTAAATTTGTCAAATTGTTGTACCAACAAGTGTCTGGCTTGTAGATGTGACAATTCTGGATGCTCTGATGCCATGTGCCAGAGTCCAACTTCATCTTTCAAGCTCTTACACATATATATATATATATATATATATATATATATATATATATATATATATATATATATATATATATATATATATATATATATACTGAACAAAAATATAAACGCACCAAGCGATTGTTACAATTTTACCTCGAACTCATTAATATTAAATCTTCACAACAATTTGGTTATAGAATCCATGACAATTGAGCATTAAGTTTCAAAGAGTTCCTTGAGAATTCTGGCGACAGTCTTTGCGCTACAACAGCCGACACAACCGAGGTGTCACTGTCAGAGTTCACACAGTCAGTAGTGGGTGTGTCCACCGTTGGCGTCGTGCAGAGCGGTGCATCTCCGGCGCATGGACATCACCAGATTATCGATGGTGGCCTGAGGGATGTTTTCCCATTCCTCCTGGAGAGCCACACGGAGCTGGCGGACGTTCTCTGGGACTGCGTAACGTTGTCGTACGCGTCGATCAAGAACGTCCCAAAGGTGCTCGAAGCGCGACATGTCGGGAGAATATGGAGGCCAGTCGAGGACAATGTCCTCCTCACCGAGGAAGTCCATGCAGATCCTGGCAACATGGAGGCGAGCATTGTCGTGCTGAAACGTCACATGGTGAAGGCGCACAAACGTCACGACGATGGGTCTGAGTATCTCGTCCCTGTACTGCTGCCCGTTCAAGTTGCCTTCAATGAAATGAAGCAGAGTGCGCTCTCCATGGCATATGCCTGCCCACACCACAACACTGGCACCACCATGTGACACCCGACAAAGGACATTGGCGTCAGTGTAGCGCTCCCCAGCCCGACGCCAGACGCGGAGTTCGCCATCAGCCCGATACAGCTGGAACCGCGACTCATCGGTGAACAGCACTCTCCTCCATCGTGCGAGGGTCCAGTTCAGTCGGGTCTGACGCTGAACTGCAGTGAGGTCGAGTCCCCGGTGTGGTCGGCGGGCTCGGAGGTTGGCCTCCCTCAAGCGGTTACGCACCGTCTGGGCTGAAATGCGCCTGTTATGCAGCCCGACAGTCTCATCGGCAGTCCTCGTGGCCGGTCGGAGTCGATCCCGGAGATGTTGCAGCCTCATGTGACGATCCTGACCGGCGGTGGTCACCGGGCATGTGGGCGGTTCACGGTGCTTCCAGTCTCTCTGAGGCGCGTTCTCGGGCGGCTAATGGTGGAGTGGTGGACATTGAAGTGTGCTGCAATGGCCCGTACTGACGTCCCAGCATTCAGCATGCCAATGGCGCGCTCCCTCAAGATTTGTGACATCTGTGGCATGTTGACATTTGGCACCAGTCCACATTTTGGGGAGGCCTTTTATAGGGCAAGCTATAGGGAGTGTTTGTGTCCTGGTCACGCTCACTGACCATCACTCTGTCAAGCCCCATGGTGCTCATGGGAAGGATTACTCAACGTGCGAGTCCACACACTCAGAGTGGTCAATTTCAATGGGAACATCTGTCTTGAGCAAAACAAAGGAACCATTGCTCAAACATATCGGTTTGACCATTTTCCCATAATGGCAATCTTGACTTAGATATTTAGGTTGGTGCGTTTATATTTTTGTTCAGTATACAAGAAAAAGATATTGGAAAAATAAACAAACCAATAAGGTAGGAATGACTTGGTGCCAATAATACACCACAATTCTCATGGATTACCATAACAATATTTTGACATTTTACTTTTGTTGCGAGATTGTGATGGAACGATGTCAAGATATTGATGCTAAACCAGAAGAGGATTGTGGTGTCATTTTTATTCTTCATTATCCATCACAATCCCACAACAAAAGTAAAAATGGCAAAAGATGTCATGATGTTCATCCATAATAGGATTGTGGTGATGTATTGTGGCATCATTCCTTCCTTGTTTGGGTGTTTTTGAGATTGAATCCCTCAGTTTTTACTATTTTTTTTTTCTCGTTTTGCAATTTTTTTTTTAAGTAATAAAATGCTTCATATCACATATACAGCATTGTCTGTGGTTGACTGTCCATCTGTTCCTTTTGCACAGCCACATTTTTGAAGTTACAAACTCCAAACTCAGTGTACAAATTCAACTTTGTGTGGGGGTGTGTGGGGGGGGGGTAACATAAGCCAACGAAAACATGGTGAGTCAATCGATGAAGCCGTGTGAATACGTCAATTCCACACATAAACACATCCTTTGGACTGCTGAGACCCCTTCAAGTCCCCAGGGTACCCAAAAGACCAACAAAACCACAATGAATCAGATGACACAAACACCAAAAGACCAAGGACCCTGAGGACTCAAAAGACCCACAAGACATTTTACCTTCAAGACATTTAAACACTTTAGACACCTTCAGATTTTTCATATACTTACACCATTCAAATCCCTCCCCCCCCCCCCCAACACCTTAAAAAAAAAACCATTGTACCTTTCACATTTACAGCCCGTTTGGCTTTGTGCCTTAAGCTTGGCCACATCTTTTAAGTTGCAAACTCCAACCCATGGCCTCACACAGAGTATGGGGGGAGGGGGTACAAATTATAGATAGAAATTTGTATGGTGGAACACCATTTGGTGGTGGCAGAGGATATTAGTTTCCTTTTTTACCTGGGCAGCATGACAGTTAAATTTGTTCTGCCCTTCTCCACAATCCTGGCTTATTCCACGTAATTATGGACATGAAGCATAAAATTTGAAAATGTATTTTTCAAAAGGATTTCTGTTGGACGGTGTTTAGTTCGGTCTGAATTTTCATAATTTCTGCGATATTTACTCCTTGGATGATGTCACGTGATTTGGCGGCCATCTTGAAAACTCCCTCAACGCCTTCCAATGGTAAGTCATTCTGTACGTTACCATTTTGTCGAAAATGTTACGTCCGTTGGTGAACTTTTCAAAATATTTTAACAAACAACAGACAGATCGTATCGTTGGAATATAGAAAGTATGCTACTAATGCTTAGTTTGCTTACCGTGAATGAAAGGTATACTACAAATTCATTATTTCGCAGGATTTAAGAATTGTGCTATGGCCAGTTTTAGTTGTGTCCATTTCGATGTTACGTCCGTTACGCCTCTTAAATGTTGATTTTTGCTTTAGTAGTAGACTACACAGTGGGGTTTGTCCCAATATCAGAAAGCCATAGAAACTAATTACGATATGTAATAAAGAAACTCTAATATGGCCAACCTTTTCAAAATTAGTGATGCAATTTTTGTCTCAATGTTACGTCTGTTACGCTGGAATTACCCTCCTCTGAATGCTGAGATTCACAAAACGATGCAAGGTTTTATGAAGAATAATAATTAAATGCTTCATGGTGTGTGTGTGTGTGTGTGTGTATGTGTGTGTGTGTGTGTGTGTGTGTGTGTGTGTGTGTGTGTGTGTGTGTATATATACACACACACACACAATTAAATTGTTTTAATACTTATTTTAGTTGAATTGGGGATAGTTTGGACATTTATCACTTTTGGAATGGTACTCTACCTCCATCTCTCTCGATCTCTCTCCATCTCCACCCACACACCCATCCTGGTTTGGTTGAGTCCACATTCAAGTTTGATTTATATTCATAATAAAACGATTGCTTTATATATTTTTAAATTTTGGGTTGCATGCACTCACCCAGAGAAAATAACTTCCTCACTTTGGAATCACCATCATGGCGTCAGCAGTTATTGAGGTAGTTTGAGCTGCGGGTTTACATTGTTTTGAGAGGGGAACAATGAGAAGTACAAATTGGCATTTTGGCGATCTCCCGATGTGAGACTTTAGCAATGTATTCTGGTGTCCAAGTCTTGGTAGTTCAGAAAACTTGAGAATAAAAGGTGGCTTTCAAATGTTTGACCACTAGTAGTTTAAAAGCCTCTCATCATGTACATATTTGAATGGGTGCCCATTTTTATTTTTTTTTCTGCATCCCTCAATGACAATAAATGAGTGTCAGTACATTATGCGATTTTCAACAATCCACTCACAGACTAAAGTACAGTACTGTCGATAATCAAAATATAATTCGAGTTGAAGGATCGGATCATGTGGAGTAAATAAAATCTGGATTGATATCTGAACATTTTAAGAAATGAGCAACATTTGGAATTGCACATACCCACAAAAAAATAAAAATAAAAGTCAGCTTGCTAAGCCAGCCGTTAATCAACCATTCTATTGGAGTGCTTGAGTGCTTCAGCCACTTGCCGAGCACCTTAGTCAATAGCGGTGCAGTTCATGTCCCGATCGGGATGTACAGGGTTCTCCATAAAGGCCGGCAGTTTATGTACAGCTGTTTTCAGTTGTACCACCGGGTGTGTTTGTCAAAGTTCAAACCAAAAAAAAAAAAAAATCCCAATTTTTATTTTTTTATTTTAACATTTTTGGAAGCAGCTTCGTGTGACCTTTCATTTTAAACTTAATACTTCATTTATATATCATTTGTATGTGAACACTATTTCCTTGAATAAGTTTTTGAAGTAAGGCATTAAATACATGTACCAATGAGTTTATCAACAAATAAAGAGTTCTCCAGATATCCATTCAATGTACCACAATTTCACTAAAAAAAAATGTCATTGATTTGGGTAACAGTTTGCTTGTACTCTGCAACTGCTTAAAATCGCTGAGGATTCATTTCCAAGAGTTTAGTAATATCCGCGGCTGGGGGCCTCAGGCCCCCAGACCCCCATCATTTTCACCTCGCTGCGCTCGGCAGCCACCTGAAATTTTCCATACATACAGGCGATTTCAAAAGTGTGGAGAACCCTGGATGTACAGCCGGCAGTTACAAGGTAGTGGTATGTGGTACATGTGGGTAGATGTGAATTTGTAAAGGGACTCTCCACAGGTGTGTGTGTGCATGCCTGAATGTTTGGTTACAGGTGGTGCTGTCAAAGTTTCATCCTGTATCTTATCATGGGTGGGAAAAGTTTAACATTTCAGAGCGATGACGTTTTCCTTTGTCATTGTGAATATTTTGAAAGCAATTGGTTTTTGAAAAGCTGATATAATATGGCTTTTGTGTTTTAAAGCAAAATAAATTTGCTAACACCCGATTTCCAAGGCGTTCACAGTAATTTCTAAATTGGAGACACTCCCCCCCCCAACCAACCTATCACATGCAGCTGTTTATGCACATCTTGAAACATCTATAATGCAACATTGTTATTTAAAACTCCCCAAAACAATGGTGAGAGCTCAAAGCTTTTGGATTGTTATACAGTACGTACTATAGTCAGTAATCAGACTCCAATTACAAATAAAATTTAAAAACACCAATATCAGCCAAGCACCAACCATATACATAGTGAAATAGATAAGTGAAAATCTCCACATGGGTTATCGTATGACCAGTAGAAAGTGGATTTCAGACATTATGTTGTTTCCATCTTCACTGTTATTCTGTGCAGAATCATTTTGATGAAACAGTATGAATCATAATTAACGCTCCATCGCACATCTGCCTTCCCTTCCCCACTTCACCTCTCCCCCCTCCTCAAAGTATTCCCATCAGCGAAAAACGTGGGTGGTATTTGCTAGTGTATATTGTCATATCCATGCCGGTTAAGACAGACCTGGACAGATAGCCAAACTGTTCTACCTTGGAGGCAAATACACGATCCTTGGAAATGATAGCACCTGCAGTGTGGGAGGGCGGCAAGGGGGTGCACCAGAGGTGCTCACCAGGACTGAGGACAAGGGTTTATATTCGAACCCGCAACGAATAGACAAGCAATATTAATAAATAGGGTTTTAGTGAAAATAAATGAAGTATTCATAAGAGGAATAAATCAAAGTGTAATGAAAATAGATCAAAGCACGAGGTAATTTACAGCCTAAAGTCAAGGCACCTCAACACAGTGACAAAAACGGACAAAGGGAAAGGGAAAAGAAAAAATCCCTCTATTCTGGCACTTAGCTTCGTCCAGAGAAGATCCTTTTTTGGACCTGACATCAAAACCACACCCGAAAATTGCACCAAGCCACTCTCTGGGCAGGAAGTGCACCAGAGGTAATTTGTGCAGATGGTCCATTCGTTAAGGACACAAACTGCCGTAGTGTCACGTTCAAGATTGCCAACCCCAGTCCTCTCTTACACCAGGTCCTCTCAATTATGGCCCACCTTCCTCTTCGAACACACAACGGGATCCATCCATCAGAACCATATTCTGTACAGAGCGTTGGTGTTACCGAAGCAGTTTCCTTGGCTATTGGGCACAATCCTGGACGGGTCGCCACTCCGACGCAGGATACACAATGGGATCGCCCAAGTTATTGCTGAGACTTGCTCCTCCACTTCCCCTCGTAAACATTCAACTTCACGACTCTGCCAAACAGTAACGGCTAGCTTCTTGCTCCAGCATGCAGGAAAATTCACAGCACAAACACGAGAATCGCGCAACTTTCTTCAGTGTCGAGAAGCAACCGTAATGCCCTTCTCTTCAAACAACCATGTCCTCACTCCCTTCTGTCCCATCAATCATCCACCTCAGGGGTGTGGTTTGCTAGTTGTCATTCCTCGAGGCAAGGTTTTTGCTTGCTTGAAATGTTCAGTTGTCTTCAGCAGACAATTCCTTTTTAATTGCCAATCTTGTAAATTCAAAAAAAAAAGGAAAAGGTCACAGGGGGCAATCAGTGGGAGAAATTGGCCTTAAACCCAACCTAGTTAAAACAGCACCCCCCCCCCCCGGTACAATGACACCGAACAAAGCTGACAGTTATCCCTACTTAAATCATAGACATGTCTCCTGCTCATCCACGGACCATGCTACTCTATACAATCGTACCTTAACTGCGAAGTTCCTCGATCGACCCCACAAACATATTCTGTAAACAGACTTATTTCCTCCTCCATACATTCCATTAACACCTCCCAATTTTAACTCCACCACATGTTTGAATCAATTTGCTTCTTATTTTAAAAACTTGACAGCATTACAAAACTCATTTTGCCTTATTTATACATAAGCAAAAGTACCCATTCCCAGAGCTGGGTCAGGTGAAAGTTGATCAAAAATAAAAAAAAACATTTCATACCTGTTCCACAATCATTTCAAAAGTGAATGATGAACTTTGACTGTACAGCTTTTCAGACGCAGCGCAGGAAACAGCTGCCACAAACAGTCGACACAACAGTTGGCAATGCCGAGAAGTCAGAAAAAGAAGTAGCCGAGACAAAGGAACACCAACAGCACAGTTTAAGGACAAAATAGAGGGAGACTTGGCCAAATGAAGGGTAGGAAAGGTGCAGAAGATTGATAAAGAAGGAAAAACTGGAAATTTGTAAGGAAATGAGGGGGGGGAGGGAGGTCAACTCGGGCAGAAAATATATTATTTTGGATGGGCAGTGATCCAAGATGGTGAACAAGTCTCTTGAAGACCTGGAGGGAAGAATGAGATTGAATAAATGTGGAAGTTGGTGCACTGAAGTTTTACACCTATTTGTTTAGTCCTTGACCTACTTCTTTTGGGTTGTATCTATTTAACAATAAATAATATTGATCACAATTTGAATACTTTTCCTCCAATTTTCATGATGTTGAGTTTTAAGCATACATTTTATTTCTACTCTATCCTTAAATGTTGACGGTCAAGGTCATATGGTGGTCTGAATAAAAGATGTCATCATTGGATTGTGGACCAAGGGTAAGTAGTGGACAATTGCTAAGGGAAAGGCGGGGCAAGCTTATCCATGGCAATTCCTTTGTGATTGGAGATTTCTAGTTCTATGTTGTATTCTCCAAAACTAGGAGCATGTGCAATTGGCTTGACGTGGGACATTTAGGTTGTTGAAAGAACATATCAAAAGCTTTCAAGGTTAAAACCGTTATAAATGGTGATGAGAAGCACAACTTGCTTCTAATAATGGATGATTCAATGCCAATGCAAGCATGCACAGACAATGGTGGAGTATTTTTGGAATCAGAACCTTGACAATGGGCAGAGATCTGTTAGAAACATGCCTAATAAATTAAATGTAGCAAATTCCACTTGTCGCTTCTGATGGGAATACGAAGAGGGGGGGGGCTAGCAAGGAGGGATGGGGAAGGGAAGGCAGATGTGCAGTGGAACATAAATTACGATCTATACCATCTCATCAAAATAATTGTACATAAAGTAACAGTGAAGATGGAAACAAAAGATCTGAAAACCATTTTCTACCGGTCAAACAATAAAAAAATACCACGCGGACACAGACGTGGTGTTGAAGGAAGCAAAGGATGGCACAAAGAAAGGAGGGTGGGTGTCCGGAGTTAGCAGAGAATATGTTATGCTTTATGAACACACACATATTAGTGCTTGGCTGATATCGGCAATCAGTTGATTGGAATCAGTGTGATGACCGACTACAGTACGTACTTTATACAACCCAAAAACTGAGTAGCTTCACCCTGGTTTTGGGGGGATTTCAATTAAAAAATAATAAAACACATTTTTAATATTGCATTATATTGTCAGTTCAATATGCACGAACTTAATTTTTTTTATTTATTAACAAACAGTGCCAATCACCGACGGTGGGAAAAAATTAAATGAAATAAAAATTGGTTCCAATTTAGAAAACACATTAATACGGCAAACAGCTTGGAAATTGGGAGTTATGAAATATATATACAAATATTTGCAAAACATCAAAATGCACAATAAAGCAACAAAGTAGCATCTCCAACTAAATAAAAATAGTCAAGCCCTTTCTCCTCTCCCCATCAAGGCAAGAATACCACAAGGCAGAATACTGACTCTGGAAAAATCCTCCAATTTATCTCTTTGCTGATAATCATTCGCTGTGACATTGCATCATTCAGCAGCCTCTTCCCTCTGGCCTTTACAAAATAAAACAAATAAACAAACAAAAACACTGGTCAAACACTTTGAAGAAGTCCGTCTGCCTCTGCACTGCAAACCCTTCCATCTTGTCACATTTTGACTGCCAAGTTCATGTCTCAAAACACACGCATAGTCTAAACTTTGTACCTTTCTGCCTCCCTATACGACACCAACTATTGTAACATTGTTCCTGGAGCGTGCCCAATCGGCTACGCTCAGTTATTCAAAAGCACACTATAACGATCTGTACTCTCATCCATGGGACCATAATGCACCTTTCTGACATTTATTTAAAAATAAAAATATTACATACAGGTATATTATGTACAAGCACATGAACAATCTTCTTCTACAAATTTGTCTTACTTTTCAGCAGTCCATGAAAGCCACTCATTTCACTACATCACAAGATAACTTATTTCTACCTTTTACTCGCACATCATACTCGATACGTGATTATGGGCACATCTTTGGAATAGTATTGATTGAGAAATAAAAGGCAGTCAGTGGTTTGGTTTACATCTTATAAATGAAATTCGATCTCACGTTATTAAAAATTAAAAGTTTCCTTTCTTACACAGGGTGGCCATAAAGTCTGAAAACATAGGCAACTCGAGGGAGAGCACTCGGTAGAGTGCAAAACCTCCGCCACCAATACTGCAAGGTCACTAAAGTGAACCAGATACATATCCTATTCATTCAATTTGACGTCAACAGTGCTCACAAAGTTATAGTTTGCAACTTTCCCTTTAAATTACTCAATTCATTAGTCATAACTGGATTCCTTGAGACAGAAATTGATTTTACGTGGTTATATCTACCTGAAGTTCCAAAATCAGCCGCAATTATAATGAACCTCCGCCATCGAAGATCGGAGGTTACCGTTTTCACCCATTTGTTTGTGAACAGTATTACGGAAAAAACTCCAACAGATCGACAAAACTTGGTGGGGGGATTAGGTATGGTCCAAGGATCATGCCATTAGATTTTGGACTCTGTCCAAAATCCAATATGGTGGCCATTTTGAAAAAAAATTCAATTTTTTTTTTTTTTGCATTTCTACATGTCATAAGTGATTTCCAACAAAAAAAAAAAAAAAAAAAAAACATGCCAAAATTATAATTGCGGCTGATTTTGGAACTTCAGGTGGATATACCCACGTAAAATCAATTTCTGTCTCAAGGAATCTAGTTATGACGAATGAATTGAGTATGTAAAAGTTAAAAGGGAAAGTTGCAAACTATAACTCTGAGCACTGTTGATGTCAAATTGAATGAATAGGTTATCAGGTTCACTTGAGTGACCTAGCAGTATTGGCGGCGGAGGTTTTGCACTCTACAGAGTGCTCCCACTCTAGTTTTGGCTTGTTTTTTGTTGGAAATCAATTGTAACATGTAGAAGTGCAAAAAATTTTCAAAATGCCCACCATATTGGATTTTGGACAGGTCCAAAATCTAATGGCATGATCCTTGGACCATACCTCAACCCCCCACCAAGTTTTGTCAAAATCCGTAATAATGTTCACCAGCAAACAGAAAGGGGTGAAAACAGTAACCTCCGATGGCGGAGGTTAAATATACATTATAAATGGTTTTATTGACATCACATTACAATGCATGACATGCTCAATGCACTGTACGTGGTGCATGAATGCAGCATTTCCATCAATCCCTGCACATGCATCCGTGATGCGTTGCCTCAGATTTTCACTGAATAAACCTGCGCCTTAAGCTCTGCTCTCAGTCAATATGACGAGCCCGCGCGTCCACTCAGCAGTATCACCTCAACACCTTAGTTTGAATATGTCCTTTAGACAGAATAACAGGCAGGTAGGCGGATATGGGTAGTCGACTACCCAATAGAACCTGACACGATGGGCCCGTTCGATGGGGAATGACCTGAGGATTAAGCACAAGAAAATTCATGATTCCAGCTTCAAGGGTTAATGCTGCAGATTGTTTTTCATTAAAATACCCCCACATTTAGAGGTTTTTTGGCCGTTGCAAGGCAACGGTTCTCTCACATATAACGAGGACATACCATGAACCTACCATACCAGTTTCATGTATATCTAACTCATAGTCCGAGATACAACGAACCTCGTTTTTTTATTGTTTTCGACCAGGGTTCATTCAAAGTCTATCTTCTCCGACATTTTTCATAGGATCCGGCTGGAAATTAAGAATATGGCAGAATGTACTGCCCAGATTTTTGAAAAATTTCAAAGTCCCTTTGCTAGGCAACGGTGGTGTCCATAGCAACGGTTCTCATTTGCGCACAACTCGGTCATGGTATGAACCTACCAACCAAGTTTCATCGAAATCGCCATTGTATTAACAGAGCACTGGACCGAACAGACAAGCATATTGTTACGGGCCGGGGTGGTCGGCCGCCAACCGACCGCTCTGAACGAGCCGCAAGTCGAGTTGGCCCGACCGATCGTCTGGAATATAGATCGCCGCCCGGATAAGTCCGAGCGACGGGTCTTTGTACAAGAACCGAAATATGCCAATCGGCAGATCACGTGCCAATCTTCAATGTACCTAAATACCCATGTGATCAACTACCAGGATATTCCACCCTCGACGGAACAAACCGCCGATGAGAGCCTGTACCGTGTGCCTTAATCGCCGAGAACCGTCGGTCCAAATGTCCCCCTGTTACGGCAAACCAACGGCTTTCTAACTCCCAACACATGAAATGCTCAGTCAATGAAAGAATTGACGAGACGAGCTGAAAACATTTAACAATTGGGGTATTTATTAATAATCATGGGGAACTAGGGAAGCACGCAAGAGCAGAACTATACAGACTTTACGAAATGCGATGCAAACATTTACAGCACACAAAGCACTTAATTTCCTACTTATTAGACGGGCCCACGGACACACGTACACGAAATGATGGTAGAGGCCTTTAATAACGAGCTCCAGCTCGGACAGGTGAGCTGAAACCCAGAACCTCTCAAACTTCTCCACCTCGTGGTCTTCAAGTTGTTCGGACCCGGGCTCCAGCGAGAGCGAGCTGGATCCAATCGCCGTGAGCCGCGATCCTTCCCGAGCTCCAGCGATCCTCCCACGCTTCTCAACACGTGCTGGTGAGACGAGACGCCGATCCTTCGCGTTGATGCGCCGCTTCCCCCAAGAAGAGGTCGATGAGTCGCACCAAGCCGGGAACCAAAAAAAAAAAAAAAGAAGCCACCATTCGCAGCGAGCCAAGCAACCGGCTCGACTTTCTTCCAAAACAAAGCAGCTCGAAGCAAAAAGCTCTCCCGAGCCAAACAGAAGCCGAAGGCCCACTGAACCACCAAAGCAAAAAAGCCTCCAAAAAGCTCTCCCGAACCAGGCCTCAGCAAAAAAAAAAAAAAAAAAAAAAAAAAAAAAAAAAAAACCTTCCGAAGGCCTCAACCCTAACCCAAGCCAAACAGGACCCGAAGGTCTGCTGAACGACTACTCTCTGCCAAAGCAAAAAGATTACTCATTAAGAACAAAGAAAGGATCTCGTCCTCAACCTTCTCCGCCCCCCCCCCACCCCCGGCGTGACTCATGCCCTCGTGATCCATCCCCCCGCTCAACCACGGGTGGGAGTTGTTGACATCATGAATCGCAGGACGGCAGGGTTCTTCCTCCTCTTTGCAGAAGAGGGGGAGAGATGTCTCCATTGTTCATTCCCTAACTATTAAATCGATTTCTGAACATTTAAACAATGAAAGGTGAGCTCTCTCGGGAACAAGCACTTATCGACATAGCTGACTAAAGGAACCTGTATGTTGTGTGCAATCAAATTCCAAATCTGTAACAATAGACGGAAATACTAAGGGTAGAAAAAAAAAAAGTCAATTTTTTTATTTTTCAACTAGATCGACTACCCAACAAAGTATATACGTTTCCAGACTTTATGGCCACCCTGGAGACATGAGTCTTCACCTTATTATCTTGCCAAAACGAAGTTTTTGCAAGATATGTTAGTCAGCTTGTATGTTTTTTTCTTGTTTGTCTGTAATCACGTATAAAAAATTCTGCAGAGCACAGTTATCATTGGAAATTTTTGTAACTTCGCATATCAGAGGCCTATAGAGGTCCCTTTCAGCGCACAAAATTTTGAAGGTCAAGGTCAAAGGTCAAGGTCACTGTCACAAATCAGGGGAGTCGACGAAACCCTTATTTTTTGAGTAATTTTGATCGGATCGTCTTCAAACTTCATGGGAATATAGTTCATGGTCTGGCGCTCAGCTGATTAATTTTTGGTGGCGATTGGCCTTGACCTTCATGGTTAGCACCTAAGGTCAAACTTTCAAGTTTTAGGAACCATATCGTGTAGTACCTCAAATTGAACACCTCGATGAGTGCTTTCTAGATATGTCAAGCTTGAGATATTATGACGTCATTTGGTGACGTTATGAGGCAAAAGCACATTTTTCATGGTTACTCTGTAGAACGATTCTCATCGGAATCTCTCGTAGGCAGATATTCCTCAAGGAGTCGCTCCTGGTGGATAGCAGCTCTGTTCACCTCAGTGTGACCTTAAAGAAGTCACACGTGGTCACCTTTTGGCAAGATACGGGTCACCCTGTGGGTGACATTGGTTTATTATTATTCTTGTTATTCTCAGGACTAACCATCTTTCTCTAATTTTTTGCCATTCAATAGTTTTAATCTAATTTGTCATTTATATTGTCAGTCCATCAGCATATCAATACAAGCTTTGGCTTGTTATGATTATTACCTCCATCCACCAAAGATGGATACTCAACATAACTTATGTTTATGTTTTCACCCGTGTCTGTCTGAACAAAATCTCAAAGTTGGACAATTTCAGACAAAAAAAAACAAAAAAAAACGAATGCGCGGGTTGGGTATGTAACACGGAAGAATCATTTTGATTTTGGTGAAAATCCGTATCAATGAATATTTTTCAGAGATTCTTCACCATTGACTGATATGGCTAAAAAAAAAAAAGGTCTCAAAGTTGTGGACGGATGAGTTGGTTGGATGACAAGCAGATTAAATTTTAGTTCAGGTCTGAATCCAGATCCAGCCAATCAGTGGAATACAAAACAAACTAAATCAACTTTGCAGAGGTATGCATTCTACAGAGTTCAAATTAAATGAGTAAACATTTTGTATTGACAACGATGGAAATTATTTTAAATCGACTTTCTCAATAACCCTCTCGAAAAGGCTTGGTCAATCAAACTCTTCGGTCTCACCCTCAGCAATGATCACTCTTGGGCAAACCACATTTCAAAATTGACCTCCAAAGACGTGTCATGCAAAGTCCTTCTTTGGCACACCTGGGATCCTATCTTCCGACAAGGCTTTCATCCACACCTTGAGTACTGCTCCGCTTTGGACTGTCTCCCCTGCTTCACATCTTGTTCAGCTTGACGCCATGGAAACAAAGGCTTTCAATATCATTGGAATCTCACGATAAAGTAGAGTCTATGGGCCTATCACTTCATCATCATTTATGGTCTTGCAAATGCTTCGTCCCACCCCGCCACCGCCCCTCCCCCCTCCCTCACGGTATCCGCAAGATGCACATGGTCAACTAGAAACACCCTCCCAGTGAAACTACCTAAAACCAGAACCACTCACCTCCACCCATTTATTCCTGCCTGTGGAACCAATCATATGATATTCAATCTCATTCTCTCCAGCACTTAAAAACAGCTGTTCACCACAATCTAAAGTCAAAATCATGTTATCTACACCCATTAAACCAGCCCAACCAAAATTTTCCTGATGTATCCATATAGTCCACCCCTTGCATTCCCCCTTAACCCCAATCGCTACCTGTCATCCACTGTCTCCCTGCTGTTCCCCTTATTCGGTCATAGCTCTTCCACAAGCATGTACATTTAATTTTTAAAAAAATTCTAAAGGATTCGCATGATACACATATCAAAGCTTTCTCACAAGCCAGAGATACGAGTGAGGACGTCCAACCACAAAACACAACAGATCAAGATCAAGATTGTTTAACTCACATTTGATTGCACAAGTCTGTACATCTTATTCCACTATAAATGTTTGCAATACCTTATTCCTCTCGCTCCAAATGGCTGAAACACTTGGCTCGTGTCAATCTACATGAGCAGACAGGTGGAACAATGGTTTAAAACACATTGATCAAAGGATACAAATTGCCATTGGAAGAAACACTTTGCATTTCAGGTGTCAACCCATAATACCTGAATTTACTGCCCACACAAGAGTGGTTTGCAAATTTCTGACAAACAGGAGTGACAATCACCTGTCGACCTTCAGAGGCAACTACTAAAAGATTCGCACACGTGTTAACATTGTAGACAAAAATTACACGATGGTTGTGGACATGTTTAAACAAAATGGCCGCCAGTCGGCCATCTTGGATTTGATGTCGAAAAAAAAAAAATTAAATAAATCATAAATCCATCAATAACATGGCATGAAATTCAAAATGGGGGGGGGGGGGTAAAATAAATAATACATCATGCAATGCTTGGTCTCGAAACATTAAACACCACCACAAATCATGGTGTGCTCCTCTGCTCACACCTCCAGGGATTAAGAACACAGGAACAACCATTTAGAGAGAAACAGACCTTCCGTTATGATGTGTTCAACAAACACACGAGAAAAGAGCAGCAACAGCAACACCAACACCAACACCAACACCAACACCAACACCAACACCAACACCAACACCAACACCAACACCAACACCAACACCAACACCAACACCAACACCAACACCGTTTTTAACTGAGAGGGACGAAACAACCAGAACCCCACGAACAGCCGGACCTGGCCTACCTGCGAGGGTACGGGAAGATCAACAAACCGCCAAATGAGATGTGTTGTGCACACCTGGCTCGGTGTTCCCTCTTGAAGGGGCGGGATCACCACTCGCTGGTTCTCATTGGTCGAGGTTTGAAAAGTCCAACGTACGTACATTATAAACGAGTTCGGTGATGTGAAAATCTCACCTTGACGTACATGGGAGACCTCAGAGCTATGTAGGTATAGTTGGTGGTCGATTTGAAAAAGGTGAGTAAAAATTAACGATAGGTTGAAAATTGAATTTGACAGGTACACCTGTTCTACCTGTAAACACCGGGAATGGGCACACGTGTACAGGCGTGATGGGCCGAATGTCCATCTCTTGTGTCCAAGTTCCTCCGATTTGTTTGACATTTTTGTGATCCTTGTTTCAGGTGGAATTTCATGGTCGATACTCTGGGGCTGTTTGAGTGTTTGTTTCCCAATAATATAACTACCATCCATTGTTCAGCATCGCTACACTTCCACAACCAGGCTCAGAGGTTCCTCCTTAGTGTCGTGGTTGGAGCCATGTGTTCTGAGTTCGGGAGGTCAATGGGTCGAACCCCGTGATCCCCGACCGAGTCATAGGAAAGGCCAAAAATCGGACCACGCGTCCTGAAGCTCACCTGGACCAGGTGCAGCTTTCATTCAGAACACCTTAGACCCCAAATTTTTTTTTTATGCCGTGAACAAACTTTCGTACATCACGGGTGATGAAGATGGTGCTCAAGTTTCATCGAAATTGTGTGTAGTTTCTGAGAAAAGCAAATACCTATTTTGGAGGTCAAACCCAACCCCCCCCCACCCCCCCCCTCCTCATCGACCTCCTTCCATGAGTGCAGATTTTGATGCGGTTGATTCACCTTCAGCATCAGATATGAAGCTCGTGGCCAAATTTCATCAAAATCGTATGTTTTGTTCAAGCGATAATGACTAAAGTTTTTTAACCGACTGACTGACTGACTGTCTTACTGACTGACTGACTGACTGTCTGACTGACTGTCTGACTGTCTAACTGACTGACTGTCTGACTGTCTAACTGACTGACTGTCTGACTGTCTAACTGACTGACTGTCTAACTGACTGACTGTCTGACTGACTGTCTAACTGACTGACTGTCTAACTGACTGACACTCACGGACATTGCGCGATCGCATAACCAAACCTGACTAAATTCCAGGTGAGCTCGTAATGGTAAGTGTTGCATTCTTGCTTAAACCTCACATTGAACACGATAAGGCAGGGACAAACAACATTGGGAAGACAATGGCCAGCGTGGACATGCAGCCCGGGTGGCCGTGCAGGCTGACGTGGCCGTGCAAGCCGGGGTGGCCGTGCAGCCCGGGGTGGCCGTGTAGGCCGGGGTGGCCGTGTAGGCAGGGGTGGCCGTGCAGGCTGGAGTGGCCGTGCAGCCCGGGGTGGCCGTGTAGGCCGGGGTGGCCGTGCAGGCTGGAGTGGCCGTGCAGCCCGGGGTGGCCGTGCAGCCCGGGTGGCCATGCAGGCTGGCGTGGCCGTGTAGGCCGGGGTGGCCGTGCAGGCTGGCGTGGCCGTACAGGCCGGGGTGGCCCTGCAGGCTGGGGTGGCCGTGTAGGCTGGGGTGGCCGTGTAGGCAGGGGTGGCCGTGTAGGCCGGGGTGGCCGTGCAGGCTGGCGTGGCCGTGTAGGCTGGGGTGGCCGTGTAGGCCGGGGTGGCCGTGCAGGCTGGCGTGGCCGTGTAGGCTGGGGTGGCCGTGTAGGCTGGGGTGGCCGTGTAGGCCGGGGTGGCCCTGCAGGCCACGGTGGCCGTGTAGGCTGGGGTGGCCGTGCAGGCCCTGCAGGCCGGGGTGGCCCTGCAGGCCGGGGTGGCCGGGGTGGCCGTGCAGGCTGGCGTGGCCGTGTAGGCTGGGGTGGCCGTGTAGGCCGGGGTGGCCGTGTAGGCCGGGGTGGCCGTGCAGGCCCTGCAGGCCGGGGTGGCCGTGCAGGCCGGGGTGGCCGGGATGGCCCTGCAGGCTGGGGTGGCCGTGTAGGCCGGGGTGGCCGTGCAGGCTGGCGTGGCCGTGCAGGCCGGGGTGGCCGTGCAGGCTGGGGTGGCCGTGTACGCAGGCTACCACCCCCTTCTGCCCTCTTGGATCAGCCCAATGTCCCTTGTCCTATCGTTCGTGGTCCGACACCCAGTGGGCAATAGGACAGTCCGAATTTGTCGATAAGAAGTAAAAATAACAAAAGCCAAATATTTTCTGAATAATATTTTACTTTATTTTTTTTTACTTTTCTATTTATTTTCACGACCTACAATGTTTCAGCAGGACAGGTCCAGGTGAGGCAAACTGGGAATCTGTTATCACAGACCCAAACACCGTGAGTGTGAAGGGTGGGCCTGGTGACTCGCTGCGAGATTACGAACGTCTGGCTCCATCTCAGTGAGGGTGAGACGCAGATCGCCCCTCTTGGTAATGTCAAGGTGGTTTCGATACTTGGTCAGTAGCACCATCACGGCGCTGAACCCTCTTTCAACAAGGTGTGATGTGGGGAACGCCATCAGCAGCAGTTCTGCCTCTGTCCACATTGCAGGGTATTCGCCCCGCTCCAGAATCCAGAATTTGCCGTATTCATGCTGCGAGAATCTTGCCTTCGCCTCATCATCATTCCATAAGTTGATCATTTCGTCCTGTAATTCGCGCTTCACATCTCGAATGTCACATTTGAATGGGTTGATCACCCATGCTGGCACCGACAGTTCAAGCATGTCTCTGAAACGCTGCTCCATATCTCCACGAATCTTCTCAAGGTGATTGCAACAAATGAGCAGCTCGTCATCAGAAACAGCAGTTTCCTTTGCCAACCAGGGAAAGTGGTACATATCTGTGCGGCCGAGGGTTTCCCTGTGCAGAGTCGCCTTGGTTACGAACGCGCCGATCACTTTCGTTCCTTTAATCAGCGTCATATGGTCACCCTGGAGTTGTTTGTTGACATCATTCAGTATACTGAATATGTCCGCGAGGTAAGCCACATCATGCTCAATCACATTCACTTTCTCCGATAACTCTGTGTCAATTTCCGACAGAAACTCAACCACTGTCGAGAAGAGGGCATGGAAATGGGTCAAACAAGTGTCTTTGGACAACCATCGAACTTCGGTATGCAACAAGAGCCTCTCGAATGGTTCATCATTCTCCTGGCAAAGCTGACGAAACAGCGGATCATGCAGAGACGACACCTTTATTTTATTCACTGCTTTGATTACTATTTGGAGTGATGTATGAAGTCTGGTGCTGAGAGCTTTTGCTACAAGATGCTGGCGGTGCACGACACAGTGAATGGCGAACACGGACGGTACCTGGTTCTTCAGAACCATCGCTGGCGCCCCGTCCGTCGTGCAATGGAGAATGTTCTCCATCGGTATGTTCTTATCAGTGAAGTACTTCTCCAACGTTTGGAAGATGGAAGAACCCTTCGTATCGGTCTGGAGAGAGCGGGCAAGCAACAATTCTTCCACCATTTCCTGATCACGGATGAAGCGAACATAGCAGAGTAACGGAGCTTCACTGTCACGCAAAGTGGACTCATCCAGCTGGATGGCGAAGTGCGTGGTTCTCAGCTCACAACACAGCTTATCTTCTACATCTGATGACATTTCATCAATCCTCCTGGCCACGGAATCATTGCTGAGCGCAATCGACGAGAGAACTGGATACGGATCGTGACCTATAACGGTTTTTATCACTTCCCCAACAGCCGGTTTGATCAACTGTTCGCCGATTGAATACGGTTTTCCAGATCTGGCGATGAGCAATGACAGCTTATACGACGCTTCCAGTCCTTTATCCACGAGCTCTTGGCTGGCTTTGAACATTGTCGTTACCGTGGATCGCTTCTCAAATTTCTCTTTCAGCGATTGGAAATAGCTGACCTCTGCGCGAGCCTTATCACTGTGCTTTTTACTCAGGTCTTCGCTCAGTCGAGATGGTTTCATTGCTTCATTGGACAGCGTGATACCACACAACAAACACATGGGTAACTGCGTGTTCGTCAGGGAGGAATGAATCCATACTTGATGTATTCAATGGAATACCGACGACACTTTTTCTTTGAGGCCGACATCTTGAAGCCGACCGGACGTGAAGCTTTTTTGAATAACGAAATCAATACGCCAAGATGTCGAAAGACTAACACCAGTGATAAGGCCAAACAATAATTATATATTTCCGGTCTCTGTTCAGCGCGCGCATCCATTTTCACCCTGCGCGTCAAAAAAAATTTCTTCACATTTCCAACGGTAGCTACAACAGCGCGCGCCTAAAACACAATGCCGCGCCTAAAACACAATGCCGCACCGAAAACACAACACCGCGCCTAAAACACAACGCCGCACCGCCTCGGTACTCGCGCCTCGCTGGGAATTGCGCTGCCGGATCATAACACATGTGTATGGTATTCACACCATGTGTGTATTAAAAAAAAAAAACACTGACTTGCATTGTTGGTAAACAAGTCTGTAATATGCTTGAAGACCTTAATGATTTTCAGAATAAATACATTTTAAAATGTGTTCATTATTTACAAAAAAGGCCTACCTGTCCCATTGCCTGTCTTTAACTTCTCTCTGGACGGCACCACGGCGAACGAGGAGGACCGCAACGGGCATTGTATGGCCAATTTGCCGAATGGTGCCGGGTAACCTGTTCAGACTGCAGGAAGCCCAATGAGCACTCCTAATCACCGCTGCTCCTGGAAATCGCCAGTGCCCCCCTACCACTTGGAGTCTGGAGCGCCCCCCGGAGGGCGGTAGGGACCACTTTGAGAACCACTAATGTAAAAGATCCTACGGTGTTCATCACCAAGAGTAGGCGAGCTATCGCAGGAACCCTGGACAAATTCCTGCTTAAACCAGCAGAGGATATTGCATTATGGCACAGGCACGGACATTGCTCTGGGATTCTTGGGCACAGCCTTTCCCTGACCCCTGCACAATGTTTCCAGGGTGGTTGGAAGTGGGTGGTTGGGTGGTTACATTGGTACACGTTTAACATTTCTATGAATACATACATATGAATGCTATTCGTATCCATTTTCTTGTGTTCTGTCCAAAGGAAGGTTCAGTTCTGCCGAAGGTTTCTTGGCAAGGGTTATACTCGGTGGCTTGCCATCCCTCTCCCAGCAGCAGAGGGCCGGAATTTGGAATTTATTAATGGTACCGGCGATAGCTCACCGACTTCAAGGACACTGTGGAATCTTTTAACACGCCTCGCCTGCCGCAGTACATGGTGCTCCACATGTCACATAACCCTCTGATGTCCTTGAAACGAAGGACGCTGGAGAGCCGATCTATCCTCACATCCGTGAAGATTGCCAGGATTGTAAACAATGTTTTTGTCGGGAGCAGGACAAGTTGATTCCAAACTGTTGGAGAAACGAGCAATTCATCAACTTCATGAAGTACTTGTGCCATAATGTGGGTGATAGAAAAAACAATTTTCAATCAATAATATCCTCAGATTACCATAAACTCGATCGCCGTACACAAAAATGTACATTGGCACGTTTTATCAGCACAATCTTAATTTTGAAACCAGGATAGCAGTCATCATGTGTACACGTTACCTACACGCGGTGAAGTTGCCATGGTCATCATTTCCAGGTCCAAGAGGGAATATACGAGTTGCAACAAGAGATCATAGAATACTGTACCCCGTGCAGTCTTGAGTAACAAGGACATGGGTGATGTCTGCAAGCGGCAAATTTGATTGGTCGAAATGACATTTTGTCCAAGTGCTAAACAGAAATGTTTTGAAAATACAAAAAAGAAAAAAAAGGCATTGTGTTTTACACCCGATTAGAATATGAAGTCATTTGGACTACGTGACCAATTTTTCGTTTTTTTAACCCCTGCAGCCTCGACTATTTTGCACTTTTGCCAACTTCCAGTACTCCTGTTGTGTGCACAATTTAGTGTGGATAACCTAAGCAAGCTAATCACCTGTTCCAGTACCAAGTTAAGTTTCAACTATTGACACCAAGAACTGCCTCCAGAATATGTTGGTGGATGGTCAAGAATCTTAGGCTGGCCAGAAGTGAAGGAAGAGTTTGCAGTCAACTAAGGGTGTGGGGATCAATGAGTATGCGCATAATAACTACTTTGACTAAATTTTTTTTTTTTTTTAATTCAAAGACTTCTATTGCCTTCATTCTGGCAATGCCATCCATGTTGACAGAATGAAGACACAGCTACTTGCGATGCCCTGGTTTTGATGCATCAATTGAAAGAAGTCTTTGCTTGTATCCGTGAACACAGCAAACCACCACCAAATGCAACTTTAAATGTGTGGGAGCAGCACTAGGGAAGGCATGGGACCTTACAAAAGAGGGAGAAAATTTGAATTTTGGTTGATAAGAGCAGATGTATATCGTTACATACATCATGACCTCCGCTACTGCCAAGAAAAAAACTTAAACGACCACATAGGTCAGGCGATTCATCCATATTTATTGCATAAATGGATCGATTTCAGCAAGTTGGGTTTATTTACCTCCACCATCGAAGATGGACGGAGGTTTCCGTTTTCACCCGTCTGTTTGTGAACAGTATTACGGAAAAACTCCTGGTCGGATTTCGACGAAACTTGGTGGGGGGATTAGGTATGGTCCAAGGATCATGCCATTAGACTTTGGAGTCTAATATGGCTGCTGTTTTGAAAAAAGATTTGAATTTTTTGTTTTTGCATTTCTCCATGTTTCAAGTGATTTCCACCCCCCCCCCAAAAAAAAAAATTCGACTTTTTTTTTGGGGGCATTTCTACATGAGTGTCGATAGAGTTTTGTTTATTCAATCGTGGTTCAGTCGAGTCTGATCCGTTTTGACCTACAATGAATAGGATTTCAGGTTCACTTAAGTGACCCAGCAGTATTGGCGGCAGAGGTTTTGCACTCCACAGAATGCTCCCCTTCTAGTTCTAGAAAATTGCTTTTGATGTGACATTTGAACAAAACAGGACCAGTAAAATTGGAACTTAAGGTTTATTAAATATTACAAACAAGTAATCAATTAAACAAAAACACCAAAATATTTATTGCAAATGGCCTCTGTTTAAAAAAAGTGCGATGCATGGTGAGATTGAAGGAACATAGAGCAACTTGTTCAGTTTTACTGTGAAACAAGTAAATTTCAAACTACATGACATGGGGGGGGGGGGGTAGACCCCAATGTATTTTTAAAATCTGTCCCAAGCAGCTCATGATAGACAGCATTTTTTAAGAGCCTTTGTGCCCTCAGACACAGCATGCTTTGCCAACTCAGGAGGCAACAGGAGGCGCACCGCAGTCAAAACGTCCTTGGCCATGATGGTGGAGTGATGGCTAATTTTCATGACGTGGGATGCTTCCTGCAAAATGCGCTCAAAGAAATCATTCACAAAGGAGTTCATGATGGACATGGAAATGGAAGAGATTTTCAATTCCGGGTGTACCATTTTCAGCACCTTATACACGTACGAGTTAAAACTGTCCTTCTTATGGGTGGGCTTTTTCTTCCTTGGCGCTTGCTGAGCCTTCCCCACCTTCTTGGATTCTTTCGGATGCTTCAATTTATGAGCCCGGACATCCTTGTTCAAAGGCATAACTGGCAAAAAAAAAAAAAAAAGAGGGAGTAAAAAAGGAAAAACAATGGCAAAAATGCAATATAAGCACATACCATTCCTCACGACCAACGATACAACTTCTGGGTCTTGGTACGAGCACAGACATTGGCTCCATCAGTTCAGTCTATCGTTTAATCCCTCGATTTGTGTTCCGTACCACGTGGTGTAAATTTGTCAAATTGTTGTACCAACAAGTGTCTGGCTTGTAGATGTGACAATTCTGGATGCTCTGATGCCATGTGACAGAGTCCAACTTCATCTTTCAAGCTCTTACACATATACATCTACAAGAAAAAGATATTGGAAAAATAAACAAACCAATAAGGTAGGAATGACTTGGTGCCAATATTACACCACAATATTTTGACATTTTACTTTTGTTGCGAGATTGTGATGGAACAATGTCAAGATATTGATGCTAAACCAGAAGAGGATTGTGGTGTCATTTTTATTCTTCATTATCCATCACAATCCCACAAAAGCCAAAATGGCAAAAGATGTCATGATGCTCATCCATAATAGGATTGTGGCATCATTCCTACCTTGTTTGGTCGTTTTTGAGATTTAATCCCTCAGTTTTTACAATTTTTTTTTTTTTATAAAGTAATAAAATGCTTCATATCACATATACAGCATTGTCTGTGGTTGACTGTCCATCTGTTCCTTTTGCACAGCCACATTTTTGAAGTTACAAACTCCAAACTCTGGGTACAAATTCATCTTTGTGTGTGTGTGTGGGGGGGGGGGTAACATAAGCCAACGAAAACATGGTGAGAGTCTATGAAGCTGTGTGAATACATCAATTCCACACATGTACATAGACCCTCTGGACTGCAGAGACCCCTTTAAGTCCCCAGGGTACCCAAAAGACCAACAAAACCACAATGAACCAGATGACACAATAACCAAGGACCCTGAGGACTCAAAAGACCCACAAGACATTTAAATACTTTAGACACCTTCAGATTTTTTAAACACTTACACCATTGAAGTTCCTTCCCCCTCCCCAACACCTTGAAAAAAAAAAACAAAACCATTGTACCCTTCACATTTACAACCCGTTTGGGTTTGTGCCTTAAGCTTGGCCACATCTTTTAAGTTACAATCTCCAAACCATGGCCTCACACAGAGTACGGGGGGGGGGGGGGTTAAAATTATAGATAGAAATTTGTATGGTGGAGCACCATTTGGTGGTGGCAGAGGGTATTAGTCTCCTTTTTTACCTGGGCAGCATGACAGTTAAATTTGTTCTGCCCTTCTCCACTGCCCTCCCACCACAATCCTGGCTTTTGGTTGTCCTCTGAATGCTGAGAGTCACAAAACGATGCAAGGTTTTATGAAGAATAATAAAATGCTTCATATATATACATACATATACACATACACATACACATACAGTATTGTTATTTTTGTCAAGATTCAATCCTTGTTATTAAATTGTTTTAATACTTATTTTAGCTGAATTGGGGATAGTTTGGACATTTATCACTTTTGCTATGGTACTCTAATCTCCACATACCCATCCTGGTTTGGTTGAGTCCACATTCAAGTTTGATTTATATTCCGAATAAAACGATTGCTTTATACATTTTTTTTGGGTTGCATGCACTAACCCAGAGAAAATAACTTCCTCACTTTGGAATCACCATCATGGCGTCAGCAGTTATTGAGGTAGTTTGAGCTGCGGGTTTACATTGTTTTGAGAGGGGAACAATGAGAAGTACAAATTGGCATTTTGGCGATCTCCCGATGTGGGACTTTAGCAATGTATTCTGGTGTCCAAGTCTTGGTAGTTCAGAAAACTTGAGAATAAAAGGTGGCTTTCAAATGTTTGACCACTAGTAGTTTGAAAGCCTCTCATCATGTACATATTTGAATGGGTGCCCATTTTTTTTCTGCATCCCTCGATGTGGATTACTACTGTACTCCATGATAATAAATGTGTCAGTCTATTATGCGATTTTCAACAATCCACTCACAGACTAAAGTACTGTAGATAATCAAAATATAATTTGAGTTGAAGGATTGGATCATGTGGAGTAAATAAAATCTGGATTGATATCTGAACATTTGGTAATGCACACACCTACAAAAATAAATAAAAAACCAGCTTGCTATCGATTCTTTTTTCACAGAGAAACGCAGAAATTTTTCTCAGAGTAAGAAAGAAGCAAAAAATTTTCGCAGAAAATTTCTTCTGCGGATTCCCCCGGTACATCATGGCAATATATAAAATATAAATTATAACGCGTGGCGCTCGACCAGTCACACAACGCATGAGAGTTTCGCTTGTGAACTTCGAATAATTTCTACGTTTTTTTTTTTTTTTCTCTCCAAGTCCCACGATGCCGCCCAAACGCCCTGCACCTTCTAATGCTTCTGGCAAGGAACTGAAGCGCCAGAGGAAGGTCCTGGGACGCTCCAGGAGAAGGTTAAGGTAAAGGTGCTCGATATACTTCAGGAAGGAAAAAAAAGATTTGCCGCCGTTGGACGAGCACTGCTCATACCCAGCACCTCAAAACCGACCGGACCAGACTAGTGGATCTCCGGCACCTCAAACCCAATCACTGCCAAACCGACCAGACCAGACAAGTCAATTTTTGGGGGAGGCGTCCATTCATCGCAGATTTTCACTTCGCGTGGGGAGGTTTGGAACATAACCCCCGCGAGAAACGGGGTATTACTGTGTATACAAATATTTGCAAAAAATCAAAATGCACAATAAAGCTACAAAGTAGCATATCCAACTAAATAAAGATTGTCAAGCCCTTTCTCCTCTCCATCAAGGCGAGAATACCACAGGCAATGTTCTTGGTCTGATCTTATTCCTAATCTTCAATGATCTCACTGACTGGAAAATCCTTCAGACATGCAGCAGCCTCTTCCCTTTACAAAATAAAACAAATAAACAAACAAAAACACTGGTCAAACACTTTGAAGAAGTCTGTCTGCCTCTGCACTGCAAACCCTTCCATATTGTCACATTTTGACTGCAAAGTTCATTTCTCAAATCACACTTCGTACCTTTCTGCCTCCCTATATGACTAACTATTGTAACATTGTTCCTGGAGCGTGCCCAATCAGCTACACTCAGTTATTCAAAAGCACACTATAACGATCTGTACTCTCATCGATGGGACCATAATGCACCTCTTTTTGACATTTATTAAAAAATAAAAATAAAAAGATTACATACAGGTATATTATGTACAAGCACATGAACAATCTTCTTCCACAAATCTTTGTCTTACTTTGCAGCAGTCCATGAAAGCCACTCATTTCTACCTTTTACTCGGACATCATGCTCGATACGTGATTATGGGCACATCTTTGGAATAGTATTGATGGAGCAGTAAAAGGCAGTCAGTGGTTTGGTTTCAATCTTATAAATGAATTTCGATCTCGCATTATTAAAAATAAATTATATACATATAAAAAAGTTTTCTTACACAGGGTGGCCATAAAGTCTGAAAATAGGCAAATATACATTATAAATGGTTTTATTGACATTACATACTCAATGCACTGTACAAATTGCAATGAACGCGGTGCACGAATGCAGCATTTCCATCAATCCCTGCACATGCATCCATGATGCGTTGCCTCAGATTTTCACTGAATAAACCTGCAACTTCAGCTCTGCTATCCGTCGATGTGACCGGCCCTCGCGTCCACTCAGCAGTATCACCTCAATGCCTTAGTTTGAATATGTCCTTTACAACAGACCAACAAAATGGCATATTAATCTACGTTTCCAGACTTTATGGCCACCCTGTAGATTTGTCTCACAGGACTAACCATCTTTCCCTAATTTTTTTGCCATTCAATAGTTTTAATCTAATTTGTCATATTCAGTCCATCAGCATATCAATAAAAGCTTTGGCTTCAATGTTATGATTAATACCTCCATCCACAAAAGATGGATACTCAAGATAACTTTTGGTTAACGTTTTCACCCGTGTCTGTCTGAACAAAATATCTCAAAGTTGGACAGATTCAGACAAAAATGAATGGGCGGGTTGCGTATGTAACATTTAAGAATCAATTTGATTTTGGTGAAGATCCGGATCAAAGAATATTTTTCACCATTGAGTGATATGGCTAAAAAAAAGGTCTCAAAGTTGGATGGATTCAAACAAAACTTGGTGGATGAGTTGGTTCGATGACAAGAACAAGCAGATTAAATTTTAGTTCAGGTCTGAATCCAGATCCAGCCAATCAGTGGAATACAAAAACAAACTAAATCAACTTTGCAGAGGTATGCACTCAGAGTTCAAATTAAAAGGAGTATTAAACATTTTGTTTTACTGTGTTTGTATCGACGATGGAAATTATTTTAAAATCGACTCTCAACAACCCTCTCAAAAAGGCTCGGTCAATCAAACTCTTAAGTCTCACCCTCAGCAATGATCACTCTTGGGCAAACCACATTTCAAAATTGACCTCCAAAGACAGACACTGACTGAGCATACTCACTCATGCAAAGTCCTTCTTTGGCAGACTCGGGATCCTATCTTCTGACAAGGCTTTCAACCACACCTTGAGTACTGCTCTCCCCTTTGGACTGGTTCCCCCACTTCACATCATGGAAACAAAGGCTTTCAATATCATTGGAATCTCACAATAAAGCAGAGTCTATGGGCCTATCACTTCATCATGGTCTCTGTCTTCAGCCTCATTTATGCATGCTTCATGCTTTGTCCCACCTCGCCAGGTATCCACGGTCAACTAGAAACACCCTCCCAGTGAAACTACCTAAAACCAGAACCACTCACCTCCACCCATTTATTCCTGCCTGTGGAACCAAACATATGCTATTCAATCTCATTCTCTCCAGCACTTAAAGACAGCTGTTCACCACAATCTAAAGTCAAAATCATGTTATCTACACCCATTAAACCAGCCCAACAAAAATTTTGCTGATGTATCCATATTGTCCACCCTTTGCATTCTCCCTTACCCCCAATCACCACCTGTTATCCATAGTTTGTCTTCCTGCTGTCCCTTTGCTTGGTCTAAGCTCTTCCACGAGCATGGATATTAAATAAATAAAATATATTTTTTTTAATGATTTGCATGATACACGTCGAAGCTTTTTCACAAGCCAGAGATGCCAGTGAGGACGTCCAACCACAAAACACAACAGATCAAGATCAAGATTGTTTAACTCACATTTGATCGCACAAGTCTGTACATCTTATTCCACTATAAATGTTTGCAATACCTTATTCCTCTCGCTCCAAATGGCTGAAACACTTGGCTTGTGTCAATCTACATGAGCAGACAGGTGGTACAATGGTTTAAAAAAACATTGATCAAAGGATACAAATTGCCATTGGAAGCAACTTTGCATTTCAGGTGTCAACCCATAATACCTGAATTTACTGCCCACACAAGAGTAGTTTGCAAATTTGACAAACAGGAGTGAAAATAACCTGTCGACCTTCAGAGGCAACTACTAAAGGATTCGCATTGTCGACAAAACATTGTTAACATTGTCGACAAAAATTACACGATGGTTGTGGACATGTTTAAACAAAATGGCCGCCAGTCGGCCATCTTGGATCTGATGTCGAAAAAAAAATAAAATCATAAATCCATCAATAATATGGCATGCAATTCAAAATGGGGGGGGAGGGGTAAAATAAATAATACATCATGCAATGCTTGGTCTCGAAACATTAAACACCACCACAAATCATGGTGTGCTCTTCTGCTCACACCTCCAGGGATTAAGAACACAGGAACAACCATTTAGAGAGAAACAGACCTTCCGTTATTACGTATTCAACAAACACACGACGACGACCAACACCAACACCGTTTTTAACTGAGAGGGACGAAACAACCAGAAACCCACGAACAGCCAGACCTGGCCTACCTGCGAGGGTACGGGAAGATCAGCAAACCGCCAAATGAGATGTGTTGTGCACACCTGGCTCGGTGTTCCCTTTTAAAGGGGCGGGATCACCACTCGCTGATTCTCATTGGTCGAGGTTTGAAAAGTCCAACGTACGTACATTATAAACGAGTTCGGTGATGTGAAAATCTCACCTTGACATACATGGGAGACCTCAGAGCTATGTAGGTATAGTTCGTGGTCGATTTGAAAAAGGTGAGTAAAAATTAACGATAGGTTTAAAATGGAATTAGACAGGTACACCTGTATTACCTGTAAACACCGGGAATGGGCACACGTGTACAGGCGTGATGGGCCGAATGTCCATCTCTTGTGTCCAAGTTCCTCCGATTTGTTTGACATTTTTGTGATCCTTGTTTCAGGTGGAATTTCATGGTCGATACTCTGGGGCTGTTTGAGTGTTTGTTTCCCAATAATATAACTACCATCCATTGTTCAGCATCGCTACACTTCCACAACCAGGCTCAGAGGTTCCTCCTTAGTGTCGTGGTTGGAGCCATGTGTTCTGAGTTCGGGAGGGAAATGGGTCGAACCCCGTGATCCCCGACCGAGTCATAGGAAAGGCCAAAAATCGGACCACGCGTCCTGAAGCTCACCTGGACCAGGAGAAACTTTCATTCAGAACACCTTCGACGCTAAATTTTTTTTTGTTTTTTTTTATGCCGTGAACAAAATTTCGTACATCACGGGTGATGAAGATGGTGTTCAAGTTTCATCGAAATTGTGTGTAGTTTCTGAGAAAAGCAAATACCTATTTTGGAGGTCAAACCCAACCCCACCCCCCCAACCCCAACCCCCCCCCACCCCCCCTCCTCATCGACCTCTTTTCATGAGTGCAGATTTTGATGCGGTTGATTCACCTTCAGCATCAGATATGAAGCTCGTGGCCAAATTTCATCAAAATCGTATGTTTTGTTCAAGCGATAATGACTAAAGTTTTTTAACCGACTGACTGTCTGACTGACTGACGGCCTGACTGATGGACTGACACTCACGGACACTGCTCAATCGCATAACCAAACCTGACTAAATTCCAGGTGAGCTCGTAATGGTAAGTGTTGCATTCTTGCTTAAACCTCACATTGAACACGATAAGGCAGGGACAAACAACATTGGGAAGACAATGGCCAGCGTGGCCGTGCAGGCTGAGGAGGCCGTGCGGGCTGAGGAGGCCGTGCGGGCTGGGGTGGCCGTGCGGGCTGGGGAGGCCGTGCGGGCTGGGGAGGCCGTGCGGGCTGGGGAGGCCCCAGCAACGGCATAGCAACGGCCCTTTAAAGTGGTCAAAAAATCGAAAAAAAAATCCCCAAAAAATCGAAAAATTGAAGCTTAGAGTTCTGTGCGCAATCTATCTCGCTCCCTTCATGCCAATTTGCAGCCCTAACAAAAAATATTTGTAGGAGGAGATAGGTTTTGGGCGAGTACATGTCGAACATTTCAGAAACGGTTAATTGCGAATATCTAAGGATTTTTTATATATATATATATATATATATATATATATATATATATATACACATATATTTATATATATATATATATATATATTTTTTTTTAGCAACATATATATAAATTGTTTTATATAAATTTTATATATATAAATTTTTAGCAACATTTATAAAATAAATGTGTATATATATATATATATATATATATATATATATATATATATATATATATATATATATATATATATATATATATAAATTTTTAGCAACAGCTAAAATACTTTATCGTACATCGTACACTTATTGTGGACTGTACAAAAAAAATCAATACCTCCGAAACTGGACCTCCGAGGGACCTGTTTTTTTGTGCCCAACGAGAATGTCTTACAGCATCATATAAAAAAATAAAATATTTAGCGAATAGATAAATGGAATTACCAGGGCTGCCAATTGTTAGAGTCTCTTTGGAAACATGCCTGAAATTTCACAAGGCGGGTTTCTGGGCGCAAACTAAGAGGGCTGTGATAATCATATTTATTGTGCTAAATTGATTGATAGCATGTACATGAATATCGGCTAGTCGCGTCGGCCAGCTTTCCATCTAGAGCGAGCAGCCATGTCGCCTACCGGCTTGTCTGTCTGTTTGTTACTTGCAAAATTCGAAGATTTTACAAGTACTATATTGGTTGATTATGTGCATTATTATCTTGCCAAAACGAAGTTTTTGCAAGATATGTTAGTCAGCTTGTATGTTTTTAAAAAAAAAATTTTGTTTGTTTGTTTGTCTGTAATCACGTATAAAAAATTCGGCAGAGCACAGTTATCATCAGAAATTTTTGTAACTTCGCATATCAGTGGCCTATAGGAGGTCCCTTTCAGTGCACAAAATTTTGAAGGTCAAGGTCAAAGGTCAAGGTCACTTTGGCGCAAATCAGGGGAGTCGACGAAACCCTTATTTTTTGAGTAATTTTGATCGGATCGTCTTCAAACTTCATGGGAATATAGTTCATGGTCTGGCGCTCAGCTGATTAATTTTTGGTGGCGATTGGCCTTGACCTTCATATGTTTTTTTTTGTTTGTTTGTTTTTTTTTTTGGTCTGTAATCACGTATAAATCACTCTGCAGAGCACAGTTGTCATTGGAAATTTTTGTAACTTCGCATATCAGAGGCCTATAGGAGGTCCCTTTCAGCGCATAAAATTTTGAAGGTCAAGGTCAAAGGTCAAGGTCACTTTGTCGCAAATCAGGGGAGTCGACGAAACCCTTATTTTTTGAGTAATTTTGATCGGATAGTCTTCAAACTTCATGGGAATATAGTTCATGGTCTGGCGCTCAGCTGATTAATTTTTGGTGGCGATTGGCCTTGACCTTCATGGTTCGCGCCTGAGGTCAAACATATTTGACCCCAAGGTCAAATTTTCAAGTTTTAGGAACCATATCGTGTAGTACCTCAAATTGAACACCTCGATGAGTGCTTTCTAGATATGTCAAGCTTGAGACATTATGACGTCATTTGGTGACGTTGTGAGGCAAAAGCATATTTTTCATGGTTACTCTGTAGAACGATTCTCATCAGAATCTCTCGTAGGCAGATATTCCTCAAGGAGTCGCTCCTGGTGGATAGCAGCTCTGTTCACCTCAGTGTGACCTCAAAGAAGTCACATGTGGTCACCTTTTGGCAAGATACGGGTCACCCTGCGGGTGACATTGGTTTATTATTATATCTGTCTGTCTGTCCGTCTGTCTCCGTTTGTTTGTATGTCAATCACCTACAGGTCACAATTTTAAACCGATCTCCACCAAACTTTACCACGTGAAAGAGTTTGTCATAAGGAAGAAGCCGATTATTATTGAGGTCAAAACGTCAACATCGGCCAAAGATCAATAGCTTTGTCAAGTTTCTAAAATCCACAATTTTCATCAGATTGACTTGAAATTTTAAGAGGATTTGCACATCAGGTCACTGAAGTCAATCACTAATTATTTTTGAGGTCAACTTAAGCCAAACAGTCAATATAGGCCAAAAGGTCGACATAGGCCGAATGTCTAAAATTGACAATTTTCATACGATTGACTTGAAATTTGAAGAGGAGTTGCATATTTGTTGGTTCAATTCAACCACTAATTATTTTTGAGGTCAACATCGGCTAAAAGGTCAACATAGGCCAAAGGTCAACAACTATGGTGGAATTTCTAAAATCCTTAATTTTCATCCGATTGACTTGCAATTTGAAGAGGATTTCTAATTCAGGTCACTGAATTCAACGAGCGAATTCTTTTTGAGGTCACCATATGCCAAAAGGTCAACATAGGCCGACTGATGAAGGTTGCTAAAGAGGTCAACAACTTTCTCAGATTTCTAAAATCCTCAATTTTATCTCATTGATTTGAAATTTGGAGATTTGCTTTTCAGGTCACTGAATTCAATCACTAATTATTTTTGAGTTCAATGTACGCCAAAAGGTCAATATAGGCCAAAGGTCGACATAGGCCGAATGTCTAAAATTGACAATTTTCATACGATTGACTTGAAATTTGAAGAGGAGTTGCATATTTGTTGGTTCAATTCAACCACCAATTATTTTTGAGGTCAACATCGGCTAAAAGGTCAACATAGGCCAAAGGTCAACAACCTAGGTGAGATTTCTAAAATCCTTAATTTTAATCCAATTGACTTGAAATTTGAAGAGGATTTATATTTCAGGTCACTGAATTCAATGAGCCAATTATTTTTGAGGTCACCATATGCAAAAAGGTCAACATAGACCCATGGTCAACAAATTTCTAAAATCCTCAATTTTCATCTCCTTGATTTGAAATTTGGAGATGATTTGCATATCAGGTCACTGAATTCAACGAACAAGTATTTTGAGGTCCACATAGGCCAAAAAGTCGACATAGGCCAAATGTCTAAAATTGTTAATTTTCATCCGATTGATTTGAAATTTGAAGACGATTTGTGTATTGGTCATTGAATTCAATTCAACCACCAATTATTTTTAAGGTCAAATTTGTTTTATGGATTTCACAAGTATCGTGCGACACATGACATCTTTCTTGTTTGTTTTTGAACAAAATATCTCAAAAAGTTGGAGACGGATTTGGACGAAATTTCGTGGAGAGCTTGGGTATGTGACAAGGGCGAAAATAATTACATTTTAGTGAAGATCCGAATCTGGATCAGAGACTTTTAAAACTGATTTTTCACCATTGAGTGATGGGGCTAAAACGATATACTGTATAGCACGATATCTCAAAACGTTATGGATGGATTCGGACAAAACTTGGTGGATGAGCTGGATAGGTGACAATAACAAGCCGATTAAATTTTAGTTCAGTTCCGAATCCAGATCCGGCCTATCAGTGGGATACAAAACGTAAACTAATCAGCCTGGCGGAGGTATGCGCTCTACCGAGTGATCGTTCTTGTTCTCCTTGTTGTTATTCTTTTTCTTTTCTGTTTTCCTTGCTTCCTTTGATACAAATGTTTAACTCATGCGTACTACTTAGTAACGCACAATAATTCATTATTAAATCACATTCTCAGTTCCAAAATAATGAACTTATTCTCACTCTTTATACATGAGATGGCTTTTACTTGTCGAGGGTCTTGAGGGGTTAAAGGGCCTAAAGTGTCTGAAAGGCCATGAGGGTCGAATGGGGTCGAGGGTCTAAACTGTCTTAAGGGTATTGAGGAGTTAAAGTATCTGAAGGGTCTAAATGGGGTCTTGAGGGTCTCGAGAGTCGAAAGTGTCTTGAGGGGTTAAAGTGTCTTTAGGATCCAATGAGATATTGAGGATCTAAAATGTCTTAAAGATATTGAGTCTTGAGGGTCTAATGGGGTCTTGAAGGTCTAATGGGGTCTTGAAGGTCCAATGGGGTCTTGAATGTCTATTGTGGTATTGAAGGTCTAAAGCATTGGCTCTTAATCTGGGGTGGGGGGGGGGATGCACCCCCCTAGGGGGGCATGAATAATTTCCAGACGCGGCGTGAGCCGGACAAAAAGTAGGAATTTCTCTAATTATTTTTGGAAATCTCTTAACAAGTGTTTGTATAATATCATGATGAACATTTAAGAAAAACCAAAAGTATTGCCTTTAATAATTTTCGTTTTCTATTCGTGACTCAGCCGACCATTTTCTGTATTAAAATTAATTTTTAATTTAACATTTATCTAAATTTAATATTAAAATTTATATTTTATTTTAATTTTAATATTAAAAAAATTTTTTTTCACAGGTTTGCAACATCCATTTCAAACTAAATCATTCGCAATGAGTGCAAAAAAGAGAAAGTATCTTGACGAATATATTTGATTTGAATTTGTGTCCCCCCAAAGGGGTGACACAGAGGTACCCCAGTGCATAATATGCTACAAGACTCTGAGCAATTATGGCACGCGACCCACACGCTTGGAACGCCACTTGAAGACAATGCATCCTGCTCTAACTGCCAAACCCAAGGCATTTTTTGAAACAAAAGGCAGTCCTTGAAGCAAGCTAAGAGGGACAGCAGTGGAGCATTTCGGCAACAGACTTCAAAGGTTGTTTAGGCTTCGGATGAGATCACCATGTTGATTGCAAAGAGCAAAAAGAGCCATAACATGGGAGAGACTCCCATAAAACCAAGTGTACTGCGTGCATCAGAGCTCGTTCTGGGGAAGGATAGTGCAAACAAGCTTTTCCAAATCTCTCGATCAAACGATACCATCAAGGGAAGGATCGATGAAATGTCTCAAGACAGCAAAGATCAAGTTCTCGACTAAGTAAGAGCTTCTCCTGTATTTGCCATCCAGTTGGACAAAACGACTGATGTTGCTCAGTGTTCTCAGCTACTGATGTATGCTCGTTTCGTGTCAGGCAACAGTGTAAAAGAGGAAATACTCTTCTGCCTTCCCATGGAAAGTTATACAACAGCAACAGATATTTTCAAGTGGTATTAAACTTCTTCCAGGAAAATCAACTTTCATGGGACTCGCTGGTAGGGGTGTGTACTGATAGAGCTCCGGCCATGCTTGGTTTGTAATCTGGTTTCATAACAAGAGTGAAAGAAAAAAAGTCCAACTGCTATAGGTACGCAATGCATCCTTCATCGTGAAGACTTTGCATCCAGAACGCGACCTGCTGAAATGAGGGATGTCATGAACCTGGCTATCAAGGTAGTCAACTTCATCAAAGCTGGAGCCTGAAAGAGTCGTCTCTTCAAACAGCTGTGTGTGGATATGGATTCTGAACATCAAGCCTTACTTTTCCACACAAATGTACGATGGCTTTCGAAGGGAAACATGCGTGGACGGCTTTATGAACTACAAAAAGAAGTGGCAACATTTCTAGATTCACAGTAGGAAACAGATCTCCATGACAAGTTCCAGTCTGAAGGTGAACATTTTTTTTTCTATCTCGAGCTGACCTGGTGGACATCTTTGAAACGCTGAATGCCATCAACCTCAAACTCCAAGGGGAAAACATCAACATAATTATGAACCATGACGTCATTCGAGCCTTCATGGCCAAACTCGACCTCTGAAAATGTCGAATTCAGGATGGAAATACAGTCAGTTTTGCAAACTTGGATTCTGCTCTCATTCACAGTTACCTTGATTCTGAGTTAAAGAAACAAATAATTACTCATCAGAATTATATTGAAAGCAGAATTAATCAGATACTTTCCGGATATAGATGAGAATCGCGAAGCCTGGAAATTCATTAGGAACCCATTTCAATGTGAAGTCGCTGATATTTCAGACGAAGTGCAAGAGGAGTTTCTTGAGTTAAAGTTCAACTCCTCAGCTGAAGAAGACTTTAAAAAACTGGATCAGGAGACGTTCTGGGTCACGTACCTTCCTGTTTACCCTTTAACCTCACATCAAGCTCTTCGGATTCTGACAATGTTTGCATCAACGTATCTTTGTGAAGTTGCATTTTCCACGCTCGTTGCTGTCAAGACCAAGTACAGAAACGATCTGAACATTGAAGGGGACTTGCATTGTGCTCTCTCTGGCATCGACCACACATTCAAGATCTGGTAGCTAAGAAGCAGTGTCAAGTATCTCATTAAATACACTGTGGATATGAGTGTTGCTTATACAGAATTCTTTGTTCAATAAAAAGACTAAAAACACGATTTTTTTTTCAGTTTTTGCTTTTAATTCATGAGGGCATTTGGTTGAAGATGTGAGGGGGGGGGCATGGAGGCAAGGACCAACGACTCGAGGGGGCATGGTGGTAAAAAGGATAAGAACCACTGGTCTAAAGTGTTGTCAGGGTATTGAGGAGTTAAAGAATTTTAAGTATCCTTGAAGGGTTAAAGTGTTGAAAGTGTATTAATGGCCTAATTGGGTCTTGGACTGACAGGATGGTCTGGAGGTACACATACTCGCAACTGAGCTGTCCAGCTTCGGTTTGAATCCCGACCCAGTCATAAACTGTCACCCCAGTGTTTCACCAATGTGCGTGCACTTCCTCGGATCTGCCAGCATGAGTTAGTGGATGTAAAAGATCCTACGGTATTCATCACCAAGAGCCGGGCACAGCCTTACCCTGACCCCTGCATGATGTGTCCAGGCTGGTTGGAAGTGGCTGGAGGGGTGGGGGGGTGTTGAGGGGTAAGGGGGAGGTTGGGTGGTTACATTTGTACAAGTTTAACATTTCTATGAATACATACGTATGAATGCTATTCGTATCCATTTTCTTGTGTCCTGTCCAAAGTGAGGTTCAGTTCTGCCGAAACAGTTTCTTAGCAAGGGTTATACTCGGTGGTTTGCCATCCCTCTCCCAGCAGCAGAGAGCAGGAATTTGGAATTTATTAATGGTACCGGCGATAGCTCACCGACTTCAAGGACACCGTGGAATCTTTTAACACCCGCCAATGCCAGCAGACAGGACGGGACACCCAGTTTAACATCTGTCCAAGGAACGACACACACATTGAGGAATCATCCTGCCCGTGAAACACCAGGAGTTTATAGCCGGATCGGGATTCGAACCCACACGAGACACTTTAGAAGTGAGTATGCATCCCTCAATATCTGAGCCATCCTGTCAGCCCCATATATGAATGCCACTGCATCCTAAAGTATGCCATCCTTTGAGTGACCTTTTCAAGCTGGCTGTTCAATCTGCTTGCAATCTTAACGATCCTTCATTATTTTTGGACCTCTACTGCATGTTGGTTCTCCTCCAATAGACGTGGGTGAATACGTTTTTAACGTATAAATGAACACGTGAAGATTTGTGGACTCAGCTTTGGCATCTATTTAACACATACGCAAACATGGCAGAAGCTGATACCCCTTTGAATCATCTCTCCCCAATGAGTACTTAATAAATATATGACCCATTCTTACGTTTTTTCTTCTGGTAGGTATCGTATTTGGTGGGGGTGGCTTTGCTGAGGACGACGGTGGTCCTGGTAGCCTGGTAGATGTTCTTGAAACATTTTCTTACCAGATAACCAACCCTAATCAGGTCAACTAGTGCACAAACTTCGACTGAACATTCAGTGGAATGGAAAACATTGAGGGTCATGCAAGGCTTTACCCAGTCTACCCAACCGACGATCGGGGTAAGAATTTGGCTAAGGTTTCCAGCACACAATGGCCTACTCTTGAAGGTGCTGGAGGGTCTTCAAATCCACAAGTGATTGCTTGCAAAGTTGGCCTCGCTTCTCATACGTACTATGCTGACCAACCTGCGAAGCACCAGAACGTTTTCCAATGAGGTCAGGAATCTCCTGGCAGGTTGGTGCATCTGACAAGTCAGACTAAGACTATCAAAAACAATTTCAAGAACGTGATGCCAAAATGGTGGAAATGCCATTAAAATAATCAAAAAAAAAAAAAAAAAAAAAAGAGACTGGCTTGTTGTTGGAAATATTGCATCTGTTGAAGAAGTCTGTGGTCAAAGATTAAATCAGATGAAAACATCCAGTGAACTGCTATGAAGGGTTTACTTGAACCAATCCCATTATTGTATCAGGTATCTTTAGACAGGAACCAATAACCATCGTTAGCTTTGTGTTGCGATTACATCGCAAGGTGAGAACCCAGAAAATGTTTAATTAAAAAAAAAAAAAAACAAGCTGGTGATGTGTGCACCAAGGTTCCCTCACCTCGGGTTTCACCAAAGCATTTCAATCAATGGAGCACAGGCATGATGGGCCAAATGGCCTCTTACATCAAAATTCCTTGTGTATCCCACATTTGTCACCTTAATGCAGAGACAACCATGAGACTCAGATCCCACCTGTATTAGTGAATGGTAATCTTCTACATCCTCGAAATGGATGATGGTTCAATACGACAGTTAACATGGAAAATGAGTTTCAATCAGAAGGGAATTGTAAATGGATACCAAACGTGGTGAAAACAAAATAAATAAATACCAAAAAAAAACAAATAACTTCAGAATCAACAACTTTAATATCTCAGAGAACAAATGGAGGAAAAAAGAATAAAAAAAATTATCCAACAACACAAACACCATCAATGGCACTCCATCCCCCCCCCCTCCCAATTGAGCAATTGTTAGAAAAAAGGAGCAGCTCGTGCCGTCACAACTCGACGCACGAGACCATAAAACGGACGTACGAAGGCACGAGACGGACATCGGTTAAAGGAGCATGACCGAGCGCGTGTAGGGCCCGGAGAGAGAGAGAGAGAGAGAGAGAGAGAGAGAGAGAGAGAGAGAGAGAGAGAGAGAGAGAGAGAGAGAGAGAGAGAGAGAGAGAGAGAGAGAGAGAGAGAGAGAGAGAGAGAGAGAGAGAGAGAGAGAGAGAGAGAGAGAGAGAGAGGCCCGGAGAGAGAGAGGGGGGCCCGGAGAGAGAGAGGGGGCCCGGAGAGAGAGAGGGGGCCCGGAGAGAGAGAGGGGGGCCCGGAGAGAGAGATGGGGGCCCGGAGAGAGAGAGGGGGGCCCGGAGAGAGAGAGGGGGGCCCGGAGAGAGAGAGGGGGGCCCGGAGAGAGAGAGGGGGGCCCGGAGAGAGAGAGGGGGGCCCGGAGAGAGAGAGGGGGGCCGGAGAGAGAGAGGGGGCCCGGTGAAAAGGGCCCGTTCAGGCCCGTCCCGCCATCAGTACTCCTGAGACTGGGAACCCTTCTTGCCGGGAGAGCGGGTCGCCGCCGGTCCGTGACCAGATTTCTTTGGCAGCAGCACGGCCTGGATGTTGGGAAGCACGCCTCCCTGGGCGATGGTCACTCCACCAAGCAGCTTGTTCAGCTCCTCGTCGTTACGAATGGCGAGCTGGAGGTGACGAGGCACGATGCGCGTCTTCTTGTTGTCCCGGGCGGCGTTGCCAGCGAGCTCCAAGATCTCTGCGGACAGGTACTCGAGCACGGCCGCCAAGTACACAGGAGCTCCGGCGCCGATCCGGTCCGCGTAGTTACCCTTGCGCAGGAGGCGGTGAACGCGTCCAACGGGGAACTGCAGTCCGGCACGGGACGACCGTGACTTCGCCCTGGCGCGGGCCTTCCCTCCGGTCTTTCCGCGGCTCGACATGTTCACCAAACGACGTAGGCCTCAAAATCCCCACCGACAAGACCAGGAATAGAGATGAGAGCCGAGACACGACCACGTGCGCCGCAGACTGTATCGGCGGAAGCAGAAGCGTGGCCCCGGATTCGGCGAAAGCGGTTTTTATGAATCCGCAAGTGGGCGGGGCGAACGGGTTTCCATCCAATGAAAATGCGGTTTACAGGAATGCTCGGCCAATCACTTTGAAGCACGGCTGTGGTGGATGAAAACGTTGATTTTAGGCGGGATAACCGAACGATGACGACAAACTAAACTTGTTTGCCTTTTATATGTTCGTGAATCAATTGCTCTTGTGCGATTAATAATATATTCGGAATTAAAAAGGAAATTTGGACGCAAGAGAAGGCCGTTCGGCCCACCATGCTTGCGCACACCAACACCAGATTAACTTGATCCATCGAGCGAAAAGTTCACGTCACTGAGGGGGTGGGGGGGAGTCGTGGGGCGAGAAAGCCGTGACAAGCTCAGGGACATCACCAGGGTGTGAACAAATGGGGGAAAAATTGTACTTTCTTTCGGTGTGGTTTATTTATTAAATTATATTTACTATCTTTTTTAATTGGGGGTGTGTGGGGGGGGCGATCGGGGTTTCGGGTGGCTAATGTACAACAAGAACTATGAACTATCCCTTCACGAGACGCTCTCATCGAGCACACTCGCAAGGATACGCCAAGGAACTTCGGAGCATGAGGAGGCCATTCGGCCCATCAGGCCTGTGCTGCACCAAGCCCAGTGTGGAGGTCCATCACCCATCCACACACCTCACCAGGTCCCTCCGAGTTCTGCCAACATGCCCACACCCCTCCACATCCAATGCACGGATATCGAATTCCTATTTAAATCGAACAACCCTCCACCAGCTCCCACAACATGTCCATCGAGACCATTCCGTGCATTGAGTGTGAAAGTGCCTTGACTCTGACTTCGAAGTGAAGGACCAAGGACCCCCCACCCCTGCCTACACTAGACTAACTAAGTCGAGCTTAGCTCAGAATCAATCTTGATGGACAAGCTTTGTATATCATACAACTCTGAGCCTTAATCGCAATTCGTGTTAAGTGAAAAACGTTTTTGTTTAAGTTTAAACACTACCAGCAGGTAACCTACCTGCAGAACATCTGCGCAATGTCAAATGTGAGCTACAGTCATCACCCCCCCTCCTAAACTCCAATGTGAGCTACAGTCATCACCCCCCCTCCTAAACTCCAATGTGAGCTACAGTCATCACCCCCCCTCCTAAACTCCAATGTGAGCTACAGTCATCACCCCCCCCTCCTAAACTCCAATGTGAGCTACAGTCATCACCCCCCCTCCTAAACTCCAATGTGAGTTACAGTCATCACCCCCCTCCTAAACTCCAATGTGAGCTACGGTCATCACCCCCTCCTAAACTCCAATGTGAGCTACAGTCATCACCCCCCTCCTAAACTCCAATGTGAGCTACAGTCATCACCCCCCTCCTGAACTCCAATGTAAGCTACAGTCATAAACCCCCCACTCCTGAACTCCAATGTGAGCTGCATTCATCAATCCCCCCCCCACCTCCTGAACTCCAAGCGTTCAAATTCCCTCCCTTCCCCACCTCCACCACAATTCCTGAACCCCACCCACCCACGAAGCACAACACCTCAAACTTCTCCCCCTCCCAACTTTGTCCCATATTTGCTCTCCCCCCACCCCCCACTCTGAACCCCAACTCTCTGTCCTTCCCCCTCCCCACTCTTGGCTATCTCAGTGTTCCAGTGTATTCTGTGTCACTGACAATCTGTGGAATAGCGTTTTTTTTACCACGTTTGTTTTCACAAATTAATAAAGTTTTTTGAAGTATTGTTTAATTATATCGTTGGAAAAGAGTTATCACTCACCTGGAATATATTATTTATATATAACCTGGGAACATGAAAAATACAATTCGACTACAGTTCGATCCCTAACTTCAGCTTTCTTTCACAGGGAACCCGACCTCTCCTCTTCTACTCCCCTCTTTCACAGGGAACCCCACCTCTCCTCTTCTACTCCCCTCCCTTTCACAGGGAACCCTACCTCTCCTCTTCTACTCCCCTTCACAGGGAACCCTACCTCTCCTCTTCTACTCCCCCTCCCTTTCACAGGGAACCCTACCTCTCCTCTTCTACTCCCCTCCCTTTCACAGGGAACCCTACCTCTCCTCTTCTACTCCCCCTCCCTCCTCTCCTCCCCACCTTCACTACCCCCCTCCCTTCACTCATCCATCCCAACCTTCCCCTCCCCACATCGTGTCTGACCAGATACATTGAAAATGGCTATTATATTAGAATGCCTTTTTAGTGTAAAAACGCCAATATTCGTCCAATTTTCTCACCTTTTGCTGAAACCGAAATTTTAACAATCTCAGCAACTACAAAAAATGAAATCAGATAGTGAATTATCGTTAGGATAAAGCCATGAGGGAGTTTGAATGGACTTTATGTTACAGGCTTCAATTTCACGAAGAATGCATTTTTCTCTAAAAACCTAAATTTTTACCTCCGCCACCACAGGTGGAGGAAGTTGTGTTTTCACCCCTTTCCATTTGTTACTTACGAAATCTAAAGATTTCGGAAGGATATTGATCACTTCATCTATATCATCATTCATATAAGATCATCTGAAACTGAGACCATCTTTCTGACCACAAAAAAATGAAATGAAATCGAATTAGAGTTGAGATAAATTGAGAGTTGAATTAGAGCCGCAAACGGGCAGACAGACCGACTGGCAGAGATTATGTGTATATGTGTGTATATATATATATATATATATATATATATATATATTGTTGCAGTTTTGGAAGACCTTGGGGAATTACATCCAACAGATATACGAACCCTCGAGTTCAGATTTTTCCAAAGTATATTGTTTAGTTGGATTACCTCTCCTCTTGTATCAGTGGACAGGGAAATGCGTTGTGTTTGTGTAGCAGGTCCAAACCCCCCTTTTGGAACTTTTCTTTCATCTCTCTCTCCATCTCTCTTAATCTCTCCCTCCTTATCCACACCTCTTTACAGCACGTCCATACACACAACACGCTTTACTAAACCAACATTACATCGACAGAACTCACGTTGACAATTGCCTGCATCAAAGCACTTGGTTGCCATTCTGTCCTGGGCGGCACCTGCCCTGGCAAGCCAATGAGCACAGCCTGGCAACAGCGGCACTTCATTGAGGAGGCAGCACCCACCCATGAACACCAAGCTGCACTGGGATGCGAGCTAGCTCTTCGGTCACGCCTCAGCTGAAGGCTTTATAAGTCCGGGCATCCTCGGACTCAGAGTCGTGTGCATCCAGGAAACAATGAGAGCCAGAATGAGTCTTGGATTAATGAGCCACATGGATGCGAACCACTGTATGGACAGGCTCTGCTGGGAGTGATCGAACCAGCCGGGGAGCGAATGCTGACGAGCTGCAGAGCTCTTTTCCTGGATGTGCCAGCGAACACACACACGAACTTACACAATCTTTCTCTTTCTTTCCATATTTCTAATCGTTCACTTGGAACGCACAAGAGCACTCAACGGTTGTACCCTCAATTAGTTCAGAGCAGGGTTATTGACTCGCATTCACAATTTCCTCGATCGCATTACGAAGCATACACCCACATCTCTCCCTCACACTTCACACCATCACCATCTCTTCTCCCCCCTCCCCTTTTCATGTTGGTACCAACATAAGACCGCAGGCTTCGGGCGGGTGAGCAAGACGTCGCCAATGAGCCCCACCTTCTTTGGTGAATTTCCCAGAGTGAATGAGGTGCCTATGTCTGTAGTTTAATGACAAGGTGATTGTCTAAGATGCTTGAGTGTATCCAGTGACCTGCAAAAGTATTCACCCTCTACTGATGATGCCACATATAGATGAATTACGAATTATGCAGAAACAATTTTTCCGAATTAACTCTGTTATTCATAACTGAAGAGATCAAACTAAGCATTGTTATTGTTGAAAGAGATTACATGTCAGGAAAACCTGCAAAAACATGAACAAATCCAAATTCACTGGTTGTAAAAGTATCCAAAGGTTAGTACTTGGTGGAAGCACCTTTTGCAGCAATGACTGCTATGAGTCTTTCTGGGTAGGTCTCCACCAGATTTGTACAGTGAGATGTTGACATCTTTTCCCATTCTTCATGTGAAAATTGCTCGAGTGCTCCCAAGTTTGATTGGGGTCATCGATGAATTGCAATCTTCAAGTGTCGCCATAAATGTTCAAATGGGTTCAAGTCAGGCCCTTGACTGGGCCACTCAAGAACATTTATTTTCTTCTTGCTCAGCCACTCCAGTGTGGCTTGAGCTTTGTGCTTCGGATCATTGTCCTGTTGAAATGTGAATCTCCTACTCAGTTTCAGATTCATGGTAGGTTTTCATTGAAGGATTCTCCTGTACTTTGCACCATCCATTGTCCATTCTATCCTGCCAAGCTTGCCAGTCCCTGCTGATGAAAAGTAGCCCCATAACAGTAGGATGAAGTGCAGTGTTAGTTGACTGGATGGTGCCTAATGATAGGCTTGTGCCAGACGTAACACTTTGAATTTGGACAAAAAAGTTCAATTTTTGTTTTTTCTGACCACAAAACTTTTCTCCTCATGCCTGCAGTATCATTAAGATGTTTTTTTTGCAGACTCCATACACAGTTATAGATGTGTCTTTTTCAGTCATGGCTTCTTTCTTGACACCTGTCCAGAGACTAGATTTGTGAAGGGAATGGGATATTGTTGATTGATGAACACTGATCCACATCTCAGACATAGAGCCGTACAGATCTTTCAAAGTCATTGTTCGATTTACAGTGACATCCCGAACGAGTTTCCTGCTAGCCCGGCTGCTGAGTTTGGATGGGCGACCTGATCTGGGTGGAGTCTTCGTGGTATGACACGTCTTCCACTTCTTAATGATGGATATCACCATTCTCAAAGGGATAACGAGTGACTGAAATCTTCTTATAACCCTCTCCTAAACAATGCTTCTCCATCACTTTATGTCTGACTTCTTTGGAAAGCTCCTTGGTCTTTATGTTTGCCTTGTTGGTTGACCAAGTGAGTTGTACCGTAAATCTCTGCAGGTAAGTGGGGGAGCTTAATTTTCCAATTAAAACACTGATTACACTTATTTTTTTAACCTTTCAAACAAATAATTTGCTCCTGAAGTGATTTAGGGTTAATTAGGTAAAGGGTTTGAATACTTATGCAACTGAGAATGATCTGATTTTTATCTGTTAATGTAACTTATTCACATTTTATCTGAATTAGCTAGCTTTATTTCAAAAGTGTCATTTATTTATATGTAATTTCAAAAGTTGCAAATCTTGTATACAGAGTCAAGGTTCCTGGAAGAGCTCGAACACAGAACGGATCAGGGCGCAATGTAACAAGAGGAATAGCAGAAGGAGAAGAGGGAAATGCCAAAAGTAGAGCCGATGGAGAAAATAGATGGAGACAGACAAACAATGGATGCATGTCGTGATAAGGGGCAGTGGAGAACACAGGGGATGGACAAGATGGACACAGAAGCAAAGTTTTGGGGGGAGGGGGGCTTGAAGTGGTTTGATAATAATAATAAATTTATTTTCATATATATGCGATGTGCATTCAATGAGGAATCAGCATAATTTTCTGCTCTGATGAACATCTGTCAAGTGGTTGGAAGAAGTTGAAAAGGTTACCTATCTTTGACTCTATCTTTTCCTTGAATATTGTACTTCTACTGTAGTAGGACTGTTGAATCGTAGTTGATGATTCTTCAGCCAGCTCCTTATACCTCTCCCAGACATCCTCAAGAAGCAATACGTACCCTTTGTCAGCTGCTTCATGAAGCTCCTTCCATAACCATATCATTGCAAGGTCTGTATTGACTGATTCCTGCTTTGTTTTTACGGTAGATCTGGTGAATGCTCTTGGACAAGTCAGGTGGTATTTGGCCTCAGCTGCGATCAAGTCAATCACACCACTCAGTCGAATGCTGACTTTGTAGTCAGGATGAGAAGTTTCAATAATGTGATTACTCATTTGTTTTGTCGTTACTGAACTCAGACGTGCCTTCATATCAGTGGTTTGACAGAAAAAGCATAAGTTCCAATTAGTACGTGCCATCCCTTTTTGCAATAAACGCCTGTCACCACCTGACACACCACTACTACTACAACTTGCTTCCTCTTTCGAATGTTCTGCTGGAATCCTCTGTTGTCCTTCAATTTTACTTTTGTCTCTGCAGTGAGCACAACACATTTTGTGCCACACAAATTTTTCAGCTGCAGCAGAATCTAACACATCTTCAAGACGATCAATCACATCGATATTCTTTGAGTCCCTTAGTTTTCTTCTGCTAGATACAGCAGTCTTAACTGTACTGAGTCCATGTCCACTTGCTTCACTTCGAGGAACTCTGGCTTTATGGGTTTGGCAGAATATGCACAAGCTGTAATCCACAGACGAAGGCCTTTTCAAGCTAACCACTGGATCCATCGTCACTTGCAAATAAAAAGAAACATTAGTCAAATACATACTAAGGTATAAATTTGTGTATATGTATATATATATATATATATATATATATATATATATATATATATATATATATATATATATATATATATATATATATATTGTTACGGCCACGGGTACCGAGACATCAGTTGTTACTCAGGGGGTTTAATCTTCGTTTGTCCTCAGAAGAGCCAGACCTGGGGCCACCACTCACAATTAACTTTGTGGTACGGTGGGTTGCTTTAGAACCACAAACGCCAATCAGTTAAACACGAGTTCCAGTGTCCGCCCTCTAATTTTGCCGTTTCACTAGAGGTCACGTGGTTTCCTGAACGGGGAGCGCGCCCTCGGCAAAGCATCAATATTGTCTTGATTAGATCTTAATTCGGGCGGCCGAGCGTTTAACCGCTGGTGGGTGCCGACTATTATTGGTCAAGTCGTGTGGTAATTACCTCCCGGTCTATCTAGGTTTGGATAATGCTGGATCAATGGAAGGAAAGGACAAGCACGGACAGGTTGGAACGTCAAGAAGGAATTTATTAATAAGAAAATGAATAAATAAAAATAACTTTTATTTCCATGAGGTAAAAATAAATAAATTCCAACTCAATCGAAATGATCGCAAGCAAATAAATAATTAATCAGGCAAAATCAATCAAAATCATAGAAAAAGAGACAGAGAGCAGATGCTTATCGGAGATTGAATTACTTAACAACTAAACACAGACACGGGTACCCAGCAGATCATTCGGGGGGGGGGGGGGTGAAGAAGAATCGTCTCGCTCACCAAAGAGAAGTCGTCCGTCAAACAAAAAAGTCCTGAAATGTGTGAGTGTGTCTTGTCCTTTGCCAGCACCTTGCCTTGCCGTGCACCCACTCGCAAACAGACTTGAACGCCAGCCGACGTCACCCCCCAAGAAACAGGTACACCAAGGGCGACCGTCTGACTGGATCCGACGGAGCAGTCGTCTGACTGGAATGATGAAGCAACCATCTGACTGGATCCGATGGAGCAGTCGTCTTACTGGAATGATGAAGCAACCGTCTGACTGGAACGATGAAGCAACCGTCTTACTGGAATGATGAAGCAACCATCTGACTGGATCCGATGGAGCAGTCGTCTTACTGGAATGATGAAGCAACCATCTGACTGGAACAATGAAGCAACCATCTGACTGGATCCGACGAAGCAACCGTCTTACTGGAATGATGAAGCAACCGTCTGACTGGAACAATGAAGCAACCGTCTGACTGGAACGATGAAGCAACCATCTGACTGGATCTGACGAAGCAACCATCCGACTGGAACGATGAAGCAACCGTCTGACTGGAACGATGAAGCAACCAACCGTCTGACTGGAACTATGAAGCAACCATCTGACTGGAACAATGAAGCAACCAACCGTCTGACTGGAACTATGAAGCAACCGTCTGACTGGCATGGACGAAGCAACCGTCTGACGGGCACTGATGAACTGACGCCAACTGACGAACAAACTGATTCGTTGTCGACTGCCCCCCGCACGCGCAGCTCCACCACTCACACCAACAACGGACCTCTCCTTCCTTGCATAGGCGGCACAGACTCCCCCCCCCCCCAAATCCACCCCGCTCCAATTGCGCACCGTTACAGTGACAACCCGCACGGCCCGAGGGTTATTCCTCACTTCCGAAGCCATGTCTGTTTTGCTGGGCGAGCAAAAATGCAGCCATTTGTCAGAATTACCGAGCACAAACGTGAAGTGTGCATAAAACTGTCAACCACAATTATCACTTCACTGTACAGCTTGATATAAAAAGAAGCCAGTTAGCGTCCATAGAGCTGCTGGATCGTGTGTCGAACGTCGCTGGAAAAAGGTGGGTCTCGGCGTCTGTGAAAGAAACGTCATGCATGAATGTGTCTGTCGTCAAGAGAAAATGCTTCCCATAGGAGAAGGAATCTATTCTTTATCATTCTCAACGCATCACATTTCGAATCCCACCAGACATGGGGATGGGTCTATCCTGGACATGCATTTAGGGAAATAACTATCTGAAGATCTGGATTGATATGCATTCGGCAGATTGGATTCTGAAATCTGTAACAATATATATATATATATATATATATATATATATATATATATATATATATATATATATATATATATATATATATATATATATATATTTACACATGATATATAAATGCTTTCCTAAAGAATGTGTCAAAAAATTGCAATTTGGCAGCCATTTTGTTTATGCTAATTAGATGGTCAAAAACTCAAAATTCAGCTTGGGAACTGGGTTAATCGAATTTAGCATACCCTAATTATGTAAAAAAGTCAGGTTCCCCACTTTTACCCCAAAATGCACCTCGAAATTTAAACATGGCCTTTTTCCATAAATCCATCTGAGGAAGTAGTTTCTTGGTAAGGATTATAAATACTGGGTGCTTCTGCCATTGCCTTCCCAGTTTTGTTTGTCCCTGCTTTATCCTCTTAAATGTGAGGGTCAAGCAAGAAATTGCAACACTTAGCATTTTTAGGTCTTTAGTTTGACTCGGTCAGGGATCACGGGGTTCGACCCATTTCCCTCCCGAACTCAGAACACATGGCTCCAACCATGACACTAAGGAGGAACCTCTGAGCCTGGTTGTGGAAGTGTAGCGATGCTGAACAATGGATGGTAGTTATATTATTGGGAAACAAACACTCAAACAGCCCCAGAGTATCGACCATGAAATTACACCTGAAACAAGGATCACAAAAATGTCAAACAAATCGGAGGAACTTGGACACAAGAGATGGACATTCGGCCCATCACGCCTGTACACGTGTGCCCATTCCCGGTGTTTACAGGTAGAACAGGTGTACCTGTCAAATTCAATTTTCAACCTATCGTTAATTTTTACTCACCTTTTTCAAATCGACCACCAACTATACCTACATAGCTCTGAGGTCTCCCATGTACGTCAAGGTGAGATTTTCACATCACCGAACTCGTTTATAATGTACGTACGTTGGACTTTTCAAACCTCGACCAATGAGAATCAGCGAGTGGTGATCCCGCCCCTTCAAGAGGGAACACCGAGCCAGGTGTGCACAACACATCTCATTTGGCGGTTTGTTGATCTTCCCGTACCCTCGCAGGTAGGCCAGGTCCGGCTGTTAGTGGGGTTTCTGGTTCTCTCGTCCCTCTCAGTTAAAAACGGTGTTGGTGTTGGTGTTGGTGTTGGTGTTGGTGTTGGTGTTGGTGTTGGTGTTGGTGTTGGTGTTGGTGTTGGTGTTGGTGTTGGTGTTGGTGTTGCTGCTCTTTTCTTGTGTGTTTGTTGAACACATCATAACGGAAGGTCTGTTTCTCTCTAAATGGTTGTTCCTGTGTTCTTAATCCCTGGAGGTGTGAGCAGAGGAGCACACCATGATTTGTGGTGGTGTTTAATGTTTCGAGACCAAGCATTGCATGATGTATTATTTATTCTATCCTCCATTTTGAATTGCATGCCATATTATTGATGGATTTATTTTGATTATTAATATGGAATAGGCAAAGCCAAGAAGCGAATGTGGAATTCTTCTTGCATTTGCTTCTTAAATATATCAAATTAAAGTCTTTTTGCTATAAAATAAATATTACCCCAACATTACCATCACAACAACAACAACTACACCGCCTCGAACAGGATCTCATCTAAAAAATTAATATTTCCTTCACAATTACAACTACACCACCGAGAACAGGATCTCATCTGAAAAAAAAAAAGAAGAAATTCCTCAACACTACCTTCACAACAACAACTACACCGCCTAGAACAGGATCTCATCTGAAAAAAAAAAAGAAGAAATTCCTCAACACTACCTTCACAACAACAACTACACCGCCTAGAACAGGATCTCATCTGAAAAAATTAATATTACCTCAACATTACCTTCACAACAACAACTACACCGCCTAGAACAGGATCTCATCTGAAAAAATTAATATTACCTCAACATTACCTTCACAACAATAACTCCACCGCCTCGAACAGGATCTCATCTAAAAAAATTATTACCTCAATATTATACCTCAACATTACCTTCACAACAACAACTACACCGCCTAGAACAGGATCTCATCTAAAAAAATTAATTTACCTCTGCATTACCTTCACAACCACACCGCCTAGAACAGGATCTCATCTGAAGAAATTAATATTACCTCAACATTACCTTCACAACAACAACTACACCGCCTAGAACAGGATCTCATCTAACAAAATTAATTTACCTCTGCATTACCTTCACAACCACACCGCCTAGAACAGGATCTCATCTGAAGAAATTAATATTACCTCAACATTACCTTCACAACAACAACTACACCGCCTCAAACAGGATCTTCTTCTTCTTCTTTCGGCTGCTCCCGTTAGGGGTCGCCACAGCGGATCATCCATTATGATCCGCATAGTGATTTGGCACATGTTTTACGCCGGATGCCCTTCCTGACGCAACCCTGGTCGCCTCTTACGACACAGGGATATGGTACACCTATTTTAACCGGGGTATACACCGGCCCAGTATACTGGTACTCATTTCGCCGACCTCTGAAGGATGACAGGCTGAGTCAACCCCCTGGTGTATTAATTCAGTGGCTCAACGGGGCTTGAACTCAGGACCTCTTGGATCCCAAGCCGCTGCCCTAACCACTGCGCCAACACCAGGCTCACCGCCTCAAACAGGATCTCATCTGAAAAAAAAACAATCCTCAACATTACCTTCACAACGACAACTACACTGCCTAGAACAGGATCTCTTCAAATAAAAAATTAATAGTACCTCAACATTATATCTCAACATTACCTTCACGACTACAACTACACCGCCTAGAACAGGATCTCATCAAATAAAAAAAAATAATATCACCTCAACATTATATCTCAACATTACCTTCACAACAACTACTACACCGCCTCGAACAGGATCTCATCTGAAAAAAAAAAATCCTCAACATTACCTTCACAACGACAACTACACCGCCTAGAACAGGATCTCGTCAAATAAAAAATTAATATTACCTCAACATTATATCTCAACATTACCTTCACAACAACAACTACACCGCCTAGAACAGGATCTCATCTAAAAAAATGAATATTACCTCAACATTACCTTCACAACAACAACTACACTGCCTAGAACAGGATCTCATCTAAAAAAAATTAATATTACTTCAGCATTACCTTCACAACAACAACTACACCGCCTAGAACAGAATCTCATCTAAAAAAATGAATATTACCTCAACATTATACCTCAACATTACCTTCACAACAACAACTACACCGCCTCGAACAGGATCTCATCTAAAAAAATTATTACCTCAATATTATACCTCAACATTACCTTCACAACAACAACTACACCGCCTAGAACAGGATCTCTTCAAATAAAAAATTAATATTACCTCAAATTATATCTCAACATTACCTTCACAACAACAACTACACCGCCTAGAACAGGATCTCATCTAAAAAAATTAATATTACTTCAGCATTACCTTCACAACAACAACTACACCGCCTAGAACAGAATCTCATCTAAAAAAATGAATATTAGCTTAACATTATACCTCAACATTACCTTCACAACAACAACTACACCGCCTCGAACAGGATCTCATCTAAAAAAATTATTACCTCAATATTATACCTCAACATTACCTTCACAACAACAACTACACCGCCTAGAACAGGATCTCTTCAAATAAAAAATTAATATTACCTCAACATTATATCTCAACATTACCTTCACAACAACAACTACACCGCCTCGAACAGGATCTCATCTGAAAAAAAAACAATCCTCAACATTACCTTCACAACGACAACTACACTGCCTAGAACAGGATCTCTTCAAATAAAAAATTAATAGTACCTCAACATTATATCTCAACATTACCTTCACGACTACAACTACACCGCCTAGAACAGGATCTCATCAAATAAAAAATTAATATTACCTCAACATTATATCTCAACATTACCTTCACAACAACAACTACACCGCCTAGAACAGGATCTCATCTAAAAAAATGAATATTACCTCAACATTACCTTCACAACAACAACTACACCGCCTAGAACAGGATCTCATCTAAAAAAAATTAATATTACCTCAACATTACCTTCACAACAACAACTACACCGCCTAGAACAGGATCTCATCTAAAAAAATGAATATTACCTCAACATTATACCTCAACATTACCTTCACAACAACAACTACACCGCCTCGAACAGGATCTCATCTGAAAAAAAAAAAATCCTCAACATTACCTTCACAACGACAACTACACCGCCGAGAACAGGATCTCATCTAAAAAAATTAATATTACCTCAACATTACCTTCACAACTACGACACCGCCGAGAACAGGATCTCATCTGAAAAAAAAAAAATTCCTCAACATTACCTTCACAACAACTACACCGCCGAGAACAGGATCTCATCTAAAAAAATTAATATTACCTCAACATTATACCTCAACATTACCTTCACAACGACAACTACACCGCCGAGAACAGAATCTCATCTAAAAAAAATATATATATATTACCTCAACATTACCTTCACAACAACAACTACACCGCCTAGAACAGGATCTCATCTAAAAAAATAAATATATATTACCTCAACATTACCTTCACAACAACAACTACACCGCCTAGAACAAGATCTCATCTGAAAAAATAAATATTACCTCAACATTACCTTCACAACAACAACAACACCGCCGAGAACAGGATCTCATCTAAAAAAATTAATATATATATATATATATATATATATATTACCTCAACATTACCTTCACAACAACAACTACACCGCCGAGAACAGGATCTCATCTAAAAAAAATTAATATTACCTCAACATTACCTTCACAACAACAACTACACCGCCAAGAACAGGATCTCATCTAAAAAAATTAATATATATATATATATATATATATATATATATATATATATATTACCTCAGCATTACCTTCACAACAACAACTACACCGCCGAGAACAGGATCTCATCTAAAAAAATTAATATTACCTCAACATTATACCTCAACATTACCTTCACAACAACAACAACACCGCCGAGAACAGGATCTCATCTAAAAAAATTAATATATATATATTACCTCAACATTACCTTCACAACAACAACTACACCGCCTAGAACAGGATCTCATTAAAAAAATTAATATTACCTCAACATTACCTTCACAACAACTACACCGCCGAGAACAGGATCTCATCTAAAAAAATTAATATTACCTCAACATTATACCTCAACATTACCTTCACAACAACAACTACACCGCCTCGAACAGGATCTCATCTAAAAAAATTAATATTACCTCAACATTATACCTCAACATTACCTTCACAACGCCAACTACACCGCCTCGAACAGGATCTCATCTAAAAAAAAAAAAATACTAGATTGAACGTAGAATTCTTCTTACATTCGCTTCTGACTTTACCTATAACTTGTTCACAACTGTAAATGCAATTTCCGGTTACTTCGGCCTGGATTTGGGATCAGCGATCAAATAATGTAAATCACGATTAAAAATTATTTTTTGATGCGGAGATATCTTTATTAAAATCAGTGGAGGAAATGAACACCATGTCTGATATTATTTGGGTATTTCATGTCTCCGACGATGCCTTTATCTCCCGGCATGCATCATTCCCCATGACGAAAACCGGAAGCAAAAAAAAAAAACCCGGAAGCAAAAGGGTCATAGCCAATGACACGGATTTCCAAATTGCCAGGGTATTGTTTCCTATTCTGTCATGTGCACGCGTTACGTATGAAACTCACTACGCTCGCTATTATTATTATTTTCGAGATCAGATCCAAGATGGCCGACGGGCAGCCAGTAGTTGCCTCCGAAGGTCGACTGAGGTTATTTTCACCCCTGTTTGTCTGTGAGAAGGATATCTCAAAGTTGTGGGATTTGGACGAAATGTGGACAGGTTAGGTGTGAGACCAGGATTAGTTTACTCTCTTTTGGTAAAGATTCAGTTCGTTATTATTGTTATTATCATTATTATTATTATTATTATTACTGTAATATATTTTGTTCATTCATATGTGGTCGAACGATTTGCATTATGCTTGAACAAAAAAAAATGGATCGATTGACATGAGTTGGGTCTGACGAGCAAATTCGATTTTTGTTGAAGTCCTGCTCAAGATCTGACCTATTGGTGGGATACAAAACCTAACCTGTTCAGTCTGGCAGAGGTACGTGTTCTACCGAGGTTCTATTCTCGCTTATTCACGCAATTGTTTTTAATTAACGTTTGTAAGTTATCGCCCCGTCCGTGTAGGTCCACCCCACACCTGTTGCAGTGGTATAGGCCAACATGGTGCTGCCAGCATGGTATAATTGGCACTTGTAGAATGTGAATACTAGCCATGAGGTCAGAATAAGGATGGCCAAAATTGCTTCACCGACCTTGACTGTGAATCGTCTGGGTGCACAGACTGCCAGGGTGAATGTTGACCTCTTCACATATCTGCCCATTGCTTGTGATGCTGTGATGTTTGTTCTAAACAGCCTGTGATAGGTTTATCATTATTATTATTATTTTCAACTGAAAATAGTCATAAATTTGCAAACCACTCTCGTGTGGCCAGTAAATCGAGCTTTTCGAGGTTCGATGGGTTAACAGCTAAAATGCAAAGTTTTTCTTCCAATGGCAATTGGCATCCTTTGATCAATGTTATGTTTCAATCCATTGTTCTACCTGTCTGCTCGTGCAGATTGACACTAGCCATTCAATGTGTTTCAGCCACTTGGAGTGAGAGGAATATGGGATTATAAACATTTATTGGAGAAAAATATGAATGAACTTGTGCAATCAAATGTGAGTTGAACAATACTGATCTCGAGATTGGTTGTGGCTTGTGGGAAAGATATAATTTTGTGGTTGAGTTAGTGGGGTGTGGGAGTGGAATAAATGAGTGGGTGAACAGTGGTTCTGGATTTAGGTAGATTAACTGGGAGGAGGTTTCAGGTGTGCTGCAGATACCTAGGGATATGGGGGACAAAGCATGGAGGGCGGAGGTTTAAAGACTATAAATGAGGCTGAAGAGAGATTGGTCGTCTTTAGGCAATGGTGAAGCAATATGCCCATTGACTCGGGTTCATCACAAGGGATTCTAAGATTGAATGCCTCGTTTCAATGACATCATGCTGTGGACAGGAGCTCAGGTGTGCCAAGGAAGGACTTTGCACGATGGAGGATGCCCAGTTGGTGTCTGACTTTGAAGGCCAATTTTGAAATGTGGCTTTCTCAAGAGAGATCATGGCTGAGTGATACCCAAGAGTTTGAGTGACTGAACCTCCTTTGAGAGGGTTGTTAAGGTGGATGGAAGGGTTTCTGGACAGAGACCTCTCAGGATTTTTTTTTTTTTTTGTCGAGGTCTATGAGGGAAGAGGCAGTTGCCTGTATGTCAGAAGGAAGAGGGAATGCCACAGCAGAGTAGTTGTTAGCAAAGAGATAGAGGATTTTTCTATCCATCTTGTGGACCCCATGACCTTTTTTTTTTCTCCTCATTCCTCCCCACACCCATTGTCCTAGTCTATTCTTGTCCTTCCTTTCCGCTGTTCCTTTTTCTGATCTCTTATTATTGCCAACTGTGGTTTGTGTTTGTTTGAAAAGCTGTACAGTCAAAGCTCATCATTCATTTTTGAAATGATTGGCGAACAAGTATGAATAATGTTGATGGCAATTTTTTTTTTCTTCCTCGAGGTGGGGTGTTTATCAACTTAAACTTGTCCCATATCTGGGAACTGGAACTTTCCCTTGTGGAAAAATGTGCCAAAATTATAATTTTGGAGTAATGTTGCTTAAATTGGGAGGTAATGAGAATAGGATGGATAAAGGAGGAAATAAGTCAACGTTTTGTAGGTACAGTCATGGCCAAAAATATTGGCACCCTTGCACTTTTTTTTTTTTTTTGAAATAACTTTTTATCAAAATTGAAATTGACAAAAGTATTATGTCTCCACAATTCTTAATTTCACTTCATGACAGAACCTTTGTTTTTGATTCAGAACTTAATATATACTTTTAAATCAGAAAATAAAAAGATGGCATTGACACCCTTGAGTTAATATTTGGTATCGCAGCTTTTGGACAAAATAACTGCAGTCGAGCATTTCCTTGTAGCCATGAGTGTGAGCTTCCTACACCTCTACTGGCAGTTTGCCCCACTCTGCATGTACAAACTGCTCCAGTTCTCCCAGATTTGAAGGGTTCCTTTTTCCAACTGTTATGTTCTATGGGATTTACATCTGGCCACTTCAGAACATTCCAGCATTTTGTCTTGAACCATTCCTGGGTGATTTTTGAAGTGTTTGTTTGGGGTCATTGTCCTGCTGCAAGACCCATGACCTTTGATGGAGACCCAGCTTTATGATGCTGGGTTGAACATTACGCTCCAAAATGCCTTGATCTTCTGATTTCATGATTCCATGCACACATTCAAGGCACCCAGGGCCAGAGGCAGCATAGTAACCCCAAAACTTCACTGAACCTCCATGTTTGACTGTAGGGAAGGTGTTCTTTTGTTTTCTGTCGACAGATGTGCTTCACCAAAGCTTTAACTTGGTCTCGTCCGTCCACAGGACTTTCTCCCAGAAGGATTTTGGCTTCAAGTGTTTTTGCAAACTCCAATTGGGCTTTCTCAGCAGTGGGGTACTTCTGGGTTTCCTACTAGACCATAGAAACTCCTTTCATTGAGTTGGTGATGGATGATGAGAGTTTTAACTGTCACACCTTGTGTCTGAAGGTCAGCTTGAATCTGGCAGTTTATCGAGGTGCTTTCTCCACCATTCAAGCAATCCTTCGATGAAGTTTTCTTTTACGGTTACGTCCAGGGATGTTGGCTACAGTACCATGGGCTTTGATCTTCTTGATAACATTGTGTATAGTGGACACGGGAACATCAAGGTCTCTGGAGATGGACTTTTGTAATCTTGAGATTGTCCATACTTGGCTACAATCTTGTCTGACCCCATCAGACAATTCTCTGGTTTTCTTTCTTTTCTCCATGCTCATTGTGGTACACATAGTGACACAAAACAGAAGAATGACTCCTTTTCTCGATTCAAACTGGTTGTGAATGATTTTTTTTAAAAATATTTTTAGCTCGTCTGTTCAAAGAACACAGCGCTATAGCGATACCCTTAGCGTTGGCGTGAGCGTGAAGATATTAAAAAAAATTTTGTGCAAGTTATTTTTTCCTTTCTAATGTTTTTATCTACCACACTTTTTTAATACGCCCGATTTTTATTATATATATATATATATATATATATATATATATATATATATATATATATATATATATATATATATATATATATATATATATCGGGATGTATTATGTGCCGTCCGTCCGTTCCTGTCTGCACTCTAACTTCCAAAGTTTTCAACTTTCACGTTTCATATTTGGTACAGACTGTGGAGATGGTGTGTTGTGACATACGTTCGTTACCTAAAGTGGTTGCCATGGCAACCAGGATGCTGTTTTCCATCCGTTCTGTCTGCACTCTAACTCCCAAAGTTTTTAACTTTTACGTTTCATATCTGGTATATAGGTACAGACAGTGGAGACGTTATGTCGCGACATATGTTGGTCATCTAAAGTGGTTGCCATGGCAACCAGGATGCTGTTTTCCACGTAGTAGCACAATTCTGTGTATACCTTCTTGTTCGGGTGTATATTATGCTCACTTGCGCTCTTGTTACTGATTACAATATACATATATTGCTTTAAAATTATGTGGATCAGACTTCACTGCAATGCTTTGTAAAAAATATGAATGATTAGATGAGTCTTTTAAAAACTATAAATGCATAAACGGGTGAGCATTGGGTGGCTTTGACACGAACTCTGGTTTTATATTGCAGGCACCTGCAACTCACCATCGGTGAGTTCAATTCCAAAGTAAATGGGAATCACCTGCTTGAAAAATGTAATTGTAACAACTTCTAAAAGGTGCCAACAATATTGTCTGGGCCAGTTTAGGATTTCTGTGTGGAATCGGCAAAGTAGGTTTTTTTTTTTTTTTTGGTCCACTGCAAACCACAAAAAATACATGTGGAATCCAAAATATTTTTTAATTTGAACAGTGTTCTGGAAGAAATGGTGTATTTGAAAAAAAAAGTGCAAGGGTGCCAATATTTTTGGCCATGACAGTATACAAGCATATACTGTATATGTATATATATATATATTACCAGTCAAAAGTCGACACCTACTCATTCAAGGGTTTTTCTTTATAATTACTATTTTCTACATTGTAGAATGATAATGAAGACATCAAAACTATGGAATTGTGTAGTGACAAAAGTGTTAAACAAATAAAAATATTTTACACTTTAGATTATTCAATGTCACTACCCTTTGCTTTGACAGCTTTGCACACTCTTTGCATTCTCTCAACCAGCTTCATGAGGTAGTCACCTGGAATGCTTTTCCAACAGTCTTGAAGGAGCTCCCACATATGCTGAGCACTTGTTGGCTGCCTTTCCTTCACTCTGCGGTCCAACTCATCCCAAACCATCTCAACTGGGTTTAGATCATGTGATTGTGGAGGACATTGTGGAGACTGAGACGTCTCTACAAGTGCCAAGGAAGAGAAAGCTCACCAATCTGAGGAAGGACAGTTTTAACTTGTACAAGGTGCTGAAAGAAATGCACCTGGAAATGAAAATCTCTTCCAGTTCCATGTCCATCATGAACTCCTTTGTGAATGATGTCCTTGAGCGCATTTTGAAGGAAGCATCCCAAGTCATAAATTAACCATCACTCCGCCATCTTGGCCAAGGACATCCTGACTGCGGTGTGCCTCCTCTTGCCTGGAGATTTGGCAAAGCACGCTGTGTCTGAGGGCACAAAGGCTCTTAGCCAATACCATCGAGCATGAGCTGCTTTGGACAGATTTTTGATTGGGGTCTACCCCCTAATCTGTTTTTCATGTGGTTTGAAAATGAACAACTTGCTCGTATGTTCCCTTCGATCTCACCACACATTACATTTGTTTGCAAAGGTCGCTTGCAATAAATATTTAAGTCAGGTCAGGTATGGGAGCATGTGCCAGAACAGCGCGTCGCTGCGTCCACTTTCCGCCGGTACTTCAGGGGCCTCCGTCTGGCCATCCCCCAGACAGATGCCAGGCCCATCTCCTTGAGATGATGGTCAACCTGCTGCAACCACGAGGCACGTGGTCGACCCACTGGCCTCCTCCACTCACGAGACTCCCTCGCTGAGAGAATCTGGTGAGCAGGGTCAGCATCAGGAAAACGAGCCACATGTCCATACAGCCGCAACTGACGCTCACGGACTATGCAAGTAACAAATCTCATCCGAGTCTCTCTCAGCAACCGCTCGTTGGACACAAAATCCGACCAGCGATAGCCAAGGATTCTCCGAAGAGACCTGGTACCAAAGGAATTAAGTCTCCGTCTCAGATCCTTGGTCAGAGTCCAAGTCTCGCATCCATAGAGCAAGACTGAAAGTACCAAGGACCTGAAGACTCGGACTTTCGTCCTCCCGCACATGTACCGGCAGCGCCACACCCCATGATTCAGTGAATCCATGACTCCCCAGGCCCGACCCAGACATCTATTGACCTCTGACTCGCAGCCAGCAGAGACATGAATATCACTGCCAAGGTAAGTGAATCTCTCCACGACCTCAACATCCTCACCACAAACAGACACAGACAGGACAGCAGCATCCAAGATGTCACCGAAAGCCAGGATCTTAGTTTTGACCCAAGAAACCCGTAATCCCAGCTGCTCCGACTCCTCATTCAGCACCTCGAGGGCCCCCAAAAGGATATCTAAAGTCTCCACAAAGATGACTGCATCATCTGCAAAATCAAGGTCCGAGATCTTGACATTCCCAAATGACACACCGCAGCTTGATCTTTCCGACATCCTCCCTAGAATCCAGTCCATACAAGTGCTGAAAAGTGTGCGGGCCAGTACACACCCCTGACGAACTCCAGTAACAACTGAAAATAAGTCAGAGATGGTACCACCACACTTCACAGCACTCTCAGTACCAGAGTAGAGTTCAGACATCAGATCGATCAGTTTTGGTGGCACCCCACGAAGACCAAGAATCCTCCAGAGGACATCCCGATTCACTGAATCAAACGCTTTACAGAGATCAACATAGGCTGCAAGCAGCCCCTGCCGAAACTCTCGTCTGCGTTCGGTGAGGACACGAAGAGCAAGGATACGGTCAATCGTTGACCTCTTTGGTGTAAAGCCTGACTGCTCTGGACGCTGGTGCTCAAGCAGATGGTGGCGAACCCTATCAAGAATTATCTGAGCAAAGACCTTGCCCGGCACTGAGAGCAGCGTCACCCCTCGGTAGTTGTTGCAGTCTTGGCGATCACCCTTCCCTTTCCAGAGAGGGACAACAAGGCCCCTCTTCCAGTCAGTTGGGATGATGCCTGTGTTCCAGGTAGAGCACAAAACTGCATGCAACGACAAGAGTGCAGCATTTCCACCAGCCTTGGGAAGTTCAGCATGGATGTCACAGATTCCTGGAGCTTTGCCCTGTTTCAACTGGTTCACCGCAGCCCGTGTTTCCACAAGTGAAGGTGGACCACAGTTGATTCGAGGGTCAGCAACAGGGATTGTAACACCCTTGACGTCCAACTCGACAGCTGGGGGATCAGCCTGGTACAACCGCTCAAAGTAACCGGCCCAGCGGGCCTTCACTTCAGACTCCTCTGTCAAGAGCCTACCACTCTCTGCTCGAACTGTAGTGCTCCGAGGGATGGGCTTGGATGAACGTAATGCGCGAATTCCCCTATAAGCGGGATGAGAATCACCTGTCCACAGGTGATGCTCTACCCTCTCACAGATTCCTCGCACATAGGCCTCCTTGTCCACCCTCAGTGCACGTACAGTTTTACGCCTCAGCTCCCTGAACAGCTCAGCTCTGCCATTCAGCCTGGCCCTGCGACTCTGGTCAATGGTATCCAGTGTCCCTTGAGAGACAAAATTCTTCTTTCCCCTGCGGTGAGCTCCAAGACATCCACCGGCAACATCAAGGACGGTGGTCTTGAAGGCGCTCCACAACTCTTCAGGACCCCGCCCCCCCCAAAGCACCCAGACCCCCAAGTGTCCACTCAGCCTGTTTGCAAACTCCTCAGCTACTCTCTCATCCCTGAGCTTGCCAATATCCAGCCTAGGATGGGATGGTACCATTCTCCAGGATTTAAGGTGCAGCTTTAGAGTTGCTACAACAAGCCTGTGGTCAGTATTGAGGAACTGAGCACTCCGGTAGACCCTGCAGTTCTGGATCATCCTCCAGCGACCGTCAATGAGGACATGGTCAATCTCCTTTGCCGCACCGCCAGCGTTGGAATACCAAGTCCAGCGATGAGCTTGTGGGCGCTGAAACCATGAACCAGCCACCCTAAGTCCATGACTTCTTGCAAAGTCAAGGAACTTAGTGCTATTGTGGTTCATAGTTCCAGACCCATGGGGACCAACACACATCTCATAACCATCCCTATCAGTTCCAGTCGATGCATTGAAATCTCGTCTGGGGCACTGATCAACCACAGACTCGAGCGTGGCATAGAATGCATACTTCATGGTGAGATCACTCGTCTCAGTCGGAGCATAAATAGAGACCAGGGAAATGACACAAGGAGTGACGAATCCTTAATCTCATAATACGCTCGTTGACCGGTGTTACCTCAATTATCATTGGGGTCAGCTTATTGGACACAGCTCCAGCAACTCCTTGGGTATGGTAACCATCAGAGTGACCAGACCAATAGTAGGTGTAACCACCCACCATTATCTCGCCACAATCCGGTCTCCGAACCTCAGAGTGCTGCAATTCTGATGTCCAAACGCTTGAGCTCAGATGATAACAGAGACAGGTGATCATCCTCTCTTAGGGATAGGACATTCCAGGCACCCATCCAAAGGGACCGCCTCAGGTTAACCCAAGGAGACCGCCGTCTGGTGGACGACACCTCAGCACCACACTGACACACTCTCCCACAATCTGACCCAGGGTTGTTACCCCGTGGTTTCCCTCCTATCATCAAAGATTGGGGGTCCCGGAGGCTTTGCCCCAATCCCGTCATCCGGTGAGCTGCCCTGCGAAGAGAAGCTGCACAGGAGGTACTCCCACGGAGTGGGTTTTCAGATTTTTTTTGCGTTTTTGCGTTTTGCGGAATGAAGGGTTTTACGGTGGCCGGAGTGCAAATCCTGCCACCAACCTCCTAATAATAAAGTAACCCAACTGCAGGAGGACGTCCGCAGACACAGTTGGGCACTAGATATGGATGGCCGTTTGCTCACAAGGAGCTCTTCCGCCCTTTGAGCAACATCTCTGTGCTACTCCAGGCTCTGGGGGGGGGGGGGGGCGTGTTTGTGTACATATTTAAGTGTGCTTTTGATTTTATTTATGTTTAAGGACTTGTTTGTCATTTGCAATATTTAATAAACCTTAAAAAAATGCAAGTGTTCCATTTTACTGCTCATGTTTTGTTCAAATGTCACACCATAAGCAATTTGCTTGAAACTACCTTGAATACACGTTTGACATTGCTTGGTCAGGTGAAGCGTATAAGGTTGTTCCTGATGTTATCCTTGTGAAGTTCTTGGCAGTATCTGAAGACTCGGTTACGATGTACGTATTATACAACTGCTATGGTTTTTCTCTTGTACGGCCCTGGAAAGTCAAGGTCCCTTGCCCCCCCCCCATCCCCAATTTATTTTCCTCATCTTAACCTTGTTTCATGCCCCAATTTCATTTCATTTCATGGTTATGGATTCGGTCAGAGTACAAAATAAGATTTTATATGTATGTATATATATATATATATATATATATATATATATATATATATATATATATATATATATATATATATATATATATATATATATATATATATATTGTTACGTTTGAGGGGGGGTATGCATTCAAAGGGTAATTAGGATGTTTAATTAGGTATGCCATGCTGTTCGAGTTGTACCAGGATCTCGATGTAATAAGTAGCAATTCAGTGGTGGTAAGTTGTCTAGTAAATGTCCATTTCTTCAAGGGGGAAATGATAATTGTCACGTCATTAGATAGGGATACGGGATAGGGTAAATGTGTCTGTGTAAACCCCTTTTAGTATTCCCTGGAGGCTTGCCGTGACGTCACAGGACAGTGCTGCGGATGGCTCCGCCCCGCGATCACGATTGGCGGAAGGCGACGGCGGAGGGCCAATAAACGGCTCGATTGGGAGTGACGAGGACTCGAGGATAAAAAGGCTCTGTTCGGGGAAAAGGCGAAGAGGAAGAAGATTGGTACAGAAAAACCGTTCTGGTGGAGGTTGTTGTGCTGGGAGCGTGCTGTTTGTTGGGCTGATTCAATCCTGGATTTGATCGTGTCTCATGGCCTTGCTGTGCCTCGTGCCTCACCTTGGTTGGCTCTGGGGTTCTGCTGGCTCTGAGTACGGGGTCGAACGGCGGGCGGACCTGCCTCCTTCTCCTGCTCACAACTTGGCGCCAGAACTGGTTCCCTGGCGGCTGTGGGCCAGGACTTGCGCCAACACAAGGAGGTCGACAGAACCACGGTGTCTCCTGCCCCTAACGAGCGCGACGCCAACTCATCTGACGCCAATCCAGGGACTGTTGCGTCCACACCACGGGCCAGCCTGACCACCAGGACCAGCTACGTTGTGTGTGTGTGTGTGTGTGTGTGTGTGTGTGTGTGTGTGTGTGTGTGTGTGTGTGTGTGTGTGTGTGTGTGTGTGTGTACCTGGCGCCTTAGAGGGTTTGAGATTGGTATATCCATTGGAATTGTTTGTGTTTTCCCAACGCCCGAACCCACACCACCATCCCGTCGAATCGCCCCGGATCCCTCCTCTTGCCAAGTCTTTTTATTTCTGGTTAGAGAAATAAACATCATTAACTCAGTGAAAAGTGACTCGTGCCACCTTCCTCGTCCTGTTTGCGGTAGAGCGATTAGAACCGCCATCTTTGGGTTATAGAAATAAACCGCCTCCATCGTTTCGGCTCATTCTACGTTAGCGGGACTGTTCAAGTCCTGTGGACGTCACTATATATATATATATATATATATATATATATATATATATATATATATATATATATATATATATATATATATATAAAAAACTTTGGTCATTCCTGGTGGAACCTTTTGCCATCTTTAAACTTTGATTTAGGTTGGGATTTGTGATTGCTTGCCATCAACTGCACTCTTTATTTTGGTGATTATATGTGATATAAAACTATGCACACTGACATTAGATTATGTTGTGAAAATGACATGTCATAAATATACAGTTAAGCCCAAAATTATTCATACCCTTCCCAAATTTGGAGTATTTTGAATCGTATTATTTGAGGAATGAGTTTCTTCTGGCTTAAGTTCCATAAGAATGTGACAAACAGCTGAGAATCACCAAGACGCATTTCAAGAAATGCATTGTTTCGGGGGTATTTATTGATGGATTTACAAAAAAGTCATGTCCAGAATTATTCATACCATTGCTTAGATCAGTTAAAAGTCGCATTCAGTAATCAATGGAAAAGCCTCTGTTTGTGATTACAGCCTCCAAACGGTTTTTATATTTGCTCAGGGATTTTGGCCTACTCCTCCTTCGTGATGGTCTCCAGGTCTTTGAGGTTGAAAGGCTTCCTTGCCATCACTCCGGTCTTGAGCTCCTTCCACAGATAATTATCGATTGGGTTGAGGTCCGGACTTTGGCTTGGCCACTCTCGAACGTCTACATCATTATCCTGGAACCATTTCTTGACTGACTTGGTGGTGTGTTTTGGATCATTGTCCTGCTGATACGTTCAATGCTCCCCGAGGTGAAGTTTCTCTGCGGACTGTTTGATGTTTTCCTCAAGGATCTTGTTGTTCTGCTCCTTTTTCATGATGCCATCTACTTTGACGAGATTGCCAGGCCCACTGGCTGAGAAACATCCCCAAAGTATTATGCTCCCGCCTCCATGCTTGATGGTCGAGACTGTGTTCTCAAGGTTGTATGCTTCACCTTTTTTCGCCAAACGAAAGCAACATCTCTGTGCTACTCCAGGCTCTGGGGGGGGCGGGGGGGGGGCGGTGTTAGTATACATGACTCTTTCGAGTGTTACCCTAATTTTTTTTGTTCTATATGGCAAGACCTTCAAAAAAAGTTTGCGTAACGCCTCCAGATCAAGTACGTTTTCTCTGTAGGTTCCATCTTGGATTCGCAGTTGGCTACCAGCAAATCATAATTGAACCAAAATGCCTGTATTGGGTTTAGATGGAATAAATCATTATTAAGCATCCATAAATTATTAATTTTGATTTACTTCAATTACTTATGCATTGCTTAACGCATTTTAGCATGATTTATTCTCTTAAAGCTTTTCATAGGAGAAAATGACCATATTTTATGTAATTTTAGTCAAAAATAGCTTTCAACTTAAAAGTAGCTCAAACTTTGATGGTCTCTGAATGACTTGATTTTGCAAGTAGAGCTATAAAATTTGGCCAAAAGTTTCATTATTGAGTTCTCTGAGCAATTCATTTTTCATATTCTCACAATGGGGCTGTTTGACCACAGAGCTTATTGTAAACCAAAGTCACCCTTCCCCCCAAATGGCCACTTTTGTGGTATTTCATCAAATGATGATTTCTCCTTAATTAAATGCCATGGAAAGTTGATTTTTTTTTTTAATACTAAATATAGGTTATTGATCCCAAGGAATTCATTGGTAACATTTTTGTATTCTTTTTTTTTTAGCTGATATTGCTTTTGACTTTTAATAGATAGGTTAGAGGGAGTGGGAAGGATATTAAGTTCGAGTTTCATCTATAATATTGTTCTGCATTCCAAATTTTCAATATTTTGGAATTATTCGTAGATCATCTCCAAAAACGGTACCAATTAATTTCTTGTGGTCAAAAACCTATATATATACATGTAGTATCAAAAATCAACTTCCCATGCCATTTAGTTGAGTTGATATCATTTGATGAAATACCGTAAAAGTGGCCATTTGGGGGCAAAGGTAACTTTGCTTTACAATGAGCTTTTTTTTTCAATATTTTGGAACTATGCTAAGTAGATCAACTACAAAAAATGTTACCAATGAATTCCTTGGGGTCAATAACCAATTTTTTTTTTTTTTTTTTTTTTTACAAAAAATCAACCCCATGCCATTCAGTTGAGATATCATTTGATGAAATGCCATAAAGGTGGCCGTTTGGGGTCGGGGTGACTTTGGTTTGCAATGAGCTCTGTGGTCATCATACACAGCCCCATTGTGATAATATGAAAATTGAATTGCTCAGAGAACTAAACTAGAGGGGGAGCACTCGGGAGAGTGCAAAACCTCCGCCGCCAATACTGTTGGGTCACTCAAGTGAACCTTATATCTTATTAAATATGTCAACAGTGCTGACAGAGTTATAGTTCTTTTCTCCATTTTTTTTTGGGGGGGGGGGGGTTGGAAATCACTTAAAACATGTAGAAATGCTAAAAAAGAAATCCAAATTTTGTTGAAAAAAGTGGCAAAATTTTTTCTCTAAATTTTTTTGGGGGGGGTTGGAAATCACTTAAAACATGTAGAAATGCAAAAAAAAATTTCTCTAACTTTTTTGGGGGGGTGACAATTTTTTTTTGGGGGGGGGTTTGATATCACTTAAAACATGTAGAAATGCAAAAAAAAATTCTCTTTTTTGGGGGGGGTTGGAAATCACTTAAAACGTGTAGAAATGCAAAATGTTTCTCTTTTGGGGGGGGGTTGGAAATCACTTAAAACATGTAGAAATGCAAAAAAAAATTTCTCCAACAATTTTTTTTTGGGGGGGGGGGACAAGTCCAAAATTTAATGGCATGATTCTTGGACCATACCTAACTCCCCCCCCCCCCAGTTTCGTCGAAATCCGTCGGAGTTTTTCCGTAATACTGTTCACAAACAAACAAAGGGGTGAAAACAGTAACCTCCATCCATCTTCGAAGATGGCAGAGGTCAATAATGAAACTTTTGGCCAAATTTTATCTACTTACAATATCAAGTCATTCAGAGACCATCAAACTTTGAGCTACTTTCAAGTTGAAAGCTATTTTTGACAAAAATTACATAAAATATGGTCATTTTCTACTGTGAACCAAGTTTTAAGAGAATAAATCATGCTAAAATGTGTCAAGCAATGCATAAGAAATTGAAGTAAATCAAAATTAATAATTTATGGTTGTTTACTAATGATTTATTCCATCTAAACCAAATATGGGCATTTTGGTTCAATTATGGTTTGCTGGTAGCCAACTGAAAATCCAAGATGGACCCTACAGAGAAAATGTACTTTATCCTGGAGGTGTTACCCAAACTTTTTTTGAAGGTCTTGGCATATAGAACAAAAAAAATAGGGTGATGCTCTAAAAGAGTCATGTACACAAACACACCCCCCATGCCTGAAAAGCTCAATTTTCGTCTTATCCAACCACAGAACCGAGGACCAAAAGCTTGGATCTTTGTCCAGGTGAGCTTTTGCAAAGGCTCTATGAGCCTCTCTGTGCCTGGGATGGAGGAGTGGAATCTTTCTTGGTCGGCATCCATGGAGACCCCCCTTGTGCAACGTCCGCTGGAGTGTCTGCCTTGACTCGCCAAGGTTGTTCAGGAGAGCCTTGATACTTGATAGCGATCCATGGATTGCTGTTGGCCGCTCGCCATACTTTTCTTGCCAGATGAGGCGACAACTTTGGCTTCCGACCACGTCCTTCAATGTTTTTTTACAGTGTGGAACTCCTTGTACTTCCTAATTATGCTTTGTATGGTGGCAAATGGCACACGGAACTGCTTCGAAATAGCTTTGTCGCCTTTCCCCTCCTTGTGAGCATTCACAATGCACAACCGAAGGTCCTCACTGACTTCTTTCTTCTTCGCCATGCTGACAATGACCTGAGAATGATTGCATCAGCTCCCCTTAATTTATAGTCTAAAAGCAGAGTGTTCTATAACATTCCTCACTCTACATTCAATAAACCACATTTGTAATGCATTTAGATTGTATGCACACATCTTGGAATAATTGCATAACATTATAAAGAATCTTAGGACTATCAAAAGCATGTGCATTATCACAAACATTGGCCTCAATGCTGAGACTTGGTATGGGGTCTGAATAATTTTGGACAAGCATAAAAACAAATCTTAACATTTCTATTATCTATCTATAATTCCAGGTGTGTGTGTGTGTGTGTGTGTGTGTGTGTGTGTGTGTGTGTGTGTGTGTGTGTGTGTGTGTGTGTGTGTGTGTGTGTGTGTGTGTGTGTGTGTGTGTGTGTGTGTGTGTGTGTGTGTGACAACTGTTTCTCGACAACCTCTGGTCCGATCTAATTGAAACTTGCCAGTTATATTGCTGGGGACCTGAGGATGTGCCTTTTCAAGGTTTGATATAAATCGGACAAGTGCTTCCCAAGTTATGGCCATTTATTTACCAACCAATGACAAGACGCGTGGCCGATGGGGAAGAGAAACTCAGCCGCATTCCCCGTTACGGGTTACAACGTACGGACTTTAGGAAAGTGATGACTTCGTATACTGTATTATAATAATTTCTCATTCTTCTGCACATTTATAGATAAACACAATGCCCCAATCCAGTCGCCGTTTACGACAGCGAAGGAATGGCATGTGTAGTTGTTTGAAAGTTTTTTTTTTTGGTATGGTCACGTGAGAGTGAAGGAACGTCCTGTGTGGTTGTTTGAAAGTATTTTTTATCTTGCCAAAAACGAAGTTTTTGCAAGATATGTTAGTCAGCTTGTATGTTTTGTTTGTTTGTTTGTTTATTTGTTTGTTTGTCTGTAATCACGTATAAAAAATTCTGCAGAGCACAGTTATCATTGGAAATTTTTGTAACTTCGCATATCAGAGGCCTATAGAGGTCACTTTCAGTGCACAAAATTTTGTCAAGGTCACTTTGTCGCAAATCAGGGGAGTCGACGAAACCCTTATTTTTTGAGTAATTTTGATCGGATGGTCTTCAAACTTCATGGGAATATAGTTCATGGTCTGGCACTCAGCTGATTAATTTTTGGTGGCGATTGGCCTTGACCTTCATTGTTAGCGCCTGAGGTCAAACATATTTGACCCCAAGGTCAAATTTTCAAGTTTTAGGAACCATATCGTGTAGCATCTCAAATTGAACACCTCGATGAGTGCTTTCTGGATATTAAGCTTGAGATATTAAGCTTTCTCAAGCTTGAGACATTATGACGTCATTTGGTGACGTTATGAGGCAAACGCATATTTTTCATGGTTACTCTGTAGAACGATTCTCATAGGAATCTCTCGTAGGCAGATATTCCTCAAGGAGTCACTCCTGGTGGATAGCAGCTCTGTTCACCTGTGTGACCTTAAAGTCACACGTAGTCACCTTTTGGCAAGATATGGGTCACCCTGTGGGTGACATTGGTTTATTTTTTGGTTTGCATGTACGGGCACGCGAGAGCGAAGGAACACAAACAGGCACACAAATGTCAGGGGACAAATGTAGTGCGGTTTTAAATTTTTTTTATTTTTTTTTTGCAGGCACGTACTACTAATAATGTTGAGTCAAAATAGATGTGGATTTGTACATGCTAACTCGATGTCCTTGGGTGAAGTGAAGGTTCCACCACTCGAGCTTGGAGGTATGAGATAAATGCAAAACTCAGATTTTTTCATAGGGTATGAATAATTTTGGGCTGAACTGTATATTATTCACTAAAGATGGTCATGAACAGTAATTTTTACAATACGTATTAATCGCTAAGTAAATGTTAAGGCATGCCTCGTTGCACGGAATGCTGTTTCCCTCACATTAGCAGAGTATTTCTGGCAAATGCACAACACTAATTCAATGAGACTTGTTGGGGCAGGTAGTTTTGTCATCAGTGTGGCTTCAAAAACTGGCCATCTTTTCCCAACCACTGGTGGTGATAAGTTGCTGGAACGGTTAGCTTTCTTCCAAACTTGCCTGATAACTTATGTTTGCACATGGAGAGTTGCCACTTGCTTATTGGGGGCAAGACGCCATATATATATATATATATATATATATATATATATATATATATATATATATATATATATATATATATATATATATTTCTTCCTGATAAACTCAACTTCATCAGCCGTGACACCAACCTTACTTGCAATTGTATGCATGGAGTGAAAGAACTTCAGCATTTCCTCTGGTGCAAGTGTTTGGTCTAAACTCCTTTCAGCCTTCAAATGGCATTCTTTCCAATTCCATACAATGAACTTATTGTGTCATCCTGTTGGAGCATGTAGACCAAGTGCAGTACAGCAATCTATTCCAAGTCTGCCAGCAACTTCTGGGATTGGGATGAATTTGTGCTTGTCCTTTACACCTGTCTTCAACCATCAGCTCTCACATGGTATGGTTACAATCAGAACATCTGTCAGGTGCTTGCAGGATGATTCTCTGGGAATATACATCTGCATGTGTGTAATATAGAAACTGAGCATCTGTTTTCCGAAGCCCTCCGGGCCACTGAATACCTCTCATGACCACCGGTTTGTCTGATATGATGACCATATATACCTCCATTTCTGCTTGCCTGGATGAACTTGCAACCATACATCCAAATTTTGTTTCTCATTTGTGGCAACTTAAAATGCCCCATCCCAGCTGGCTCGGTGTTTGCTCTACCTTCAACCGGCAAGGCGGCAAAGGCTCTGTGTCTGATGCAGCTTGTAAATTTCCAAACACAGATTTTCTTGCCCCACATGTTTGAAGTGAAAAGTAGGGTTAAGCAATTCGTTTGCTTCTGTCCACATACATCCAGTTTATTATCGAAGAACAACTTCATTAGAATTGAATGTTCGTTATATTTTGAACACGAATCAGACCATGAACCTACAGTTTTGCAGTATTTTGGTTCTGAATTCATCTCGATTGTGCATGTGCAGTAAGATTGTTTGACTGACTTGAGTTAAAAAAAAAACACTCCGAACGGAGAACTTGCTGTTTTCCAGGACCTCATGGGACACAAATAGGCACAAATAATTAATGCAACGTATTAAATAAGATGGTGTAAAAGATGCTGCGTCAACGGTGGTAAATTTGCGAATAAATCTTGTTTAGATTAAATTACACACTTGACTACTCGAACACAAATCGCCTTTTCGCACTTTCAAAAACCCTTCCATTTCGCAGTGCTTTGATAAAATATAGTATTTTGTCCTTTCAACCAATCAAATTTGCTGCTCGCAGACTTTGCCCATGTCCTTTTTCTCATTCTCTGAACTCTCTTGCAACTGTCATGTATTCCTCTTGGACCTGGACCTATTCATTGCAACTTCACCCATGTATGTCACATGGTGACTGCTACCCTGGTTTCAAAATTAAGATTGTGCCAATGTACATCATTTTTGGGTACGATAATATATTTTACAGTAATCTGAGGAAATTATTCATGAAAAATAGTGTTCTATCACCCACATTATGGAACAAGTTGTGCTGCATGAGTATCAAGTTGAATCACCTGTTTCTAACACTGGAATCCAGAGTTGTCCTGCTCTTCTCCACACCCCAACCCTCCATCCTGTTCCTGCCAAAAAGTGCCAGGATCATAAACAATCTTCAGGGATGAGGATAGAGCATCCCTCCTGTGTCCTTTGTTTTGAGGAGATCGGAGGGGTATGTGGAACACAACATATTAAGGCCACCGTTTTAATTGTGGTAGGAGAGGCTACCATGGGAGTGTCTAAACTAAAGTGTCTCAGAGGCTCAATGCCTTTTATGGCCAACTTAGCCTGGTGTTGGCTTAGTGGTTAGGGTGGTGGCTTGGGATCCTCGGGTCCTGAGTTCAAGCCCCGTTGGCCGCTGAATTAAAATATAGCAGGAGGTTGACTCAGCCTGTCATCCTTCTGAGGTCGGCAAAATGAGCACCAGTGTACTGGTAAGGGGGACACTGCATCAGCGGCATAGCCGTGTCCCAACCAATGATGCAACCAGCCGCCACAGCACTCGATAGAGAGATTGCCAACTTCCCCATGGGGCACATCAAAAAACAGTCAGTAACATTCCTGTACCCCCATCCCCGTTATCAATCTTTTGCTTTTGGTGAGTCGCTGTGCATTTTGTCTCCCACCCACCCCCCCCCCCCCCCCGGCCTGCGTCCTTGCACTTCCCCAAATTCTCAGCCGTAAATATCAAACTGCTACTTTGCTAAATTAATAAATCTAAACACCACCATGTGTGGAACCCCTCCCCTTCGCATCTTCAGATCTCATCACCCATTTTCAGCTGTTACCCTGAGTGCGTGTGTTGGAAAACTCAAAACCTCGATCAACTTACACCAGTCTCAGTAAGAGTTGAATCATTTATTAATTACATGTGCATGGAAAGGGATAAAACAATGTGATACTTCTGTGGCTTGATGTTCCAACCAGAGTTTCTTATATACAGTGGAACAAATAAGGGGGGGGGGGGTGGTGATCTGCTCGCATGCAAGTCAGTTGACCAACCACAGATGGTCACATTCTGATGGACAAAACAGAACTTTTTCAAGGATGTGGTATTGTTGTGGGCTGAGGGTCAGTGGTGAGGAACAGCCACCAGGTGGAGCAGTGGAGTCGTCTCCCACCGAACACCCGGAATTTAGGTCGTGACTCTCAGACAACTCGGTCACGGGTCCCTTCGCGGACCGTGGACGCAAATATTTCGACCGCATGGCGTAGGTTTAATTGTCTCGATCTCCAATGTACCTAAATAACCACGCAGTCAAGCTACCGGGGAAACAACACCCTCAGCCGACTTTGTCCGAACCAAGTCGCTGTTACCGACTCGGATCCGGCGAAACTGAGCGGAAGTTACCAAAGTCACGCCGGACCAAATAAACGATTTACAGCACCGCCGGCCTCACTAATTCTCAATACGCACTGTGCTGGGTCAATAGGAGAAAGCACTGAAAACGAGCTGGAACATTTAACACGGGTTTATTTATAAACAATAATCGGGGAGGGGGGCACACAAAGAGCAGAGTTATCCGAATAAAAGAAATGCAGGCAATGTACAGTGAGCGAAAAGACATTGAACAGTTCTACTTCGACTGGCGCCACACACACACACACCCAAAGAATTGGTGGCTGTGGCCTTTATTTTGGCCCTTCAGCTCGCAAGGGAAAGGCGAGCTGAGGGTAGGGGCCTATTCTTGCACCTGTCCGCCTCATCCGGTCTGGTCGACCTTGTTGGCGGCGGGTTCGAGTCCCACCACCGGACAACGCAGCACCAAGCACCAGGGACCAGGAACGATGCAACGGACGCCAGCCAGCATGGGAATGGACCAGACGAGATGAGCAGGGTAGACGAGAAGGCCAGCAGGCAAGACGAGGCTTCTTCTCTTTCTCCTCCTTCTTCACGGCTCACCACCCTCTTATCCTTCCCCCTTCCCCGCGGGTCGAGGGATCCGCTCTGAGGGACTCGCCTCCGGATTGGACGAGGGGTGAACATCCCATCTGGCTGGGCGGGGCCACCCCTGAGGTGGTCAGCCTCCTGAATAGACAAGGCGTCTCGGGGGGTGTGTCGAGGCATCTCAGAGGCCTGCCCCCCGAAGAGGCTCCGTAGTAGTTTTCGGCACGCTGGCCTCCAATTGGCTGGGGTACACGTGCGATGCTCGCCCTTCGCTCATTGGCTGGAGGAAACGTTCCATGCCCTTCCTCGGGGCGGAGCCTCGATTTGAGGTAATGGAGGATCCGCCCACGCTTTCAGCCAAAAACACGTGCGCAATGGCGAGCGGGTTGAGTGAGGGACGGTGCCGTTGTTGTTGTTGTTGTTGTAGTAGATGTATAAAACAACTCACAGCACACACACAAAATTCCCATTAGACATTGGGGATGGATTCTAACTATACACATACTTATCGAAATAACTACGGGGACCGCCTGTTTGTGTGCAATAGGTTTCCAAATCCGTAACAGTATTGCCGGGGGGGGGGGGGGGGTGGTAAACAAGATATGACATCTGCGAGACACGCATGGAGATTGCCTTTGATACCATAAGAAAGAGTTTGGTGAGCAATGCAGGGTGCCAGACCATGTCAAAAGCACACAATATGTCTTGGGAGATAGCTCTGATCTCACATCTGGCATTGAGGACCTCCATCCATTGTTGGGAAAGCAGAAGCAGCATATCCAGGGTTGAGTGACCTGTTCTGAAATCAGGCCATTGGAGAAGAGGAAGGATTTAATGTCGGAAGCAATGCTGGATTCCATGACCTTGCTGATGTGGCAGCAGGCTAATTGATCTGTTTTTGCACCTTTTTCATGCAGGGCAGTAATGTTTGCTGATTTCTAAGCAGACACCAGATGACCTTGAGCAAATGGGAGCGTAAATAGAATAGAGAAGGGGTAAGCAGGTTTTTAGGACATGTGGGCTGACGTCGTCTGGTCCGGTTGCAGAATCTGAGTCGAGGTTTGACAGCAAGCTCTCCAACTTGTCAGCAGAAAAGGACAGTCCTGTCGCAGCTGGGTGTGACTGGGCAAGGTGGGTACAGAAAGTGATGGGTTTGGTACACAAGATTTAGAAGCAAACACCGAGTTTAGGCATCCAGCCTTTTTACGTGCAGTGTTAACTGTGGGACCATTTGAGGGAGAAAATTCACCAGAAACTGATTTAACGAGACACCATCAGGATTTGGAGGGAGACAGGTTTGAGAATTCAGACTTGAGATGAGAAAGATATTTCCTGGCTCTCCTTCGGGTGGACACTTGTTTTGAGTTTTGTGGAAGGAGGAACTGAGATTGCCTTCTATGAGGCGAAGGCAAGTTGTTTCAGAACTGCCTTGCCACAAGCTTCAGTATACCAGAGGCGGGAGGAAGGGGCGGACAACAGACGAGATGGCATAAATCTGTGCATGAGAGAGCAAATTTCTTTGAAAAAATTCCTAGGATGAGTTGATGGTGAGTAGAAATGGGAGACCATTCGAGAAGTTTGGCTGCTTGAAGTCACTTGCCGTCCACATGAGTGAAATGCCAGACCCATCAGCATGAGGTGGTTCTCCAAGAACGACCAGAGATGTTCTCGTTAACAAGCATATGGTCAGATTAACAGCAGACATTTGCAGGGAAATTGGTAAAAATCAAATCCACAAGGGATGGAGTACCGTTGACAGATTCAGTCTCAATGAGTCACAGAAGTCCTTTGCTGAAGTGCCATGGCAGGTGAGAGGTACCCACACCCAGCCAACTGGCATGATGACAATTGAATTCGCCACATTTTAGAAAGAGAGTTTGGAAGAGTATACAGAAATTGGTCCATATTTTCAGACATTCGAGGATGTACATGGTCATTCAAGGTACGTGACTTTGCCACCAAGTGCGAGTGAATTGGCTTAAAAACCTGGTAACGAGCAGATTCAAGATATTTAACCCCAATATGGGGCTGTTCCAAAATGACCTGACGTTTTTTCTTTTTTTTAGGGAGGAGCATATGGGCTTGGTTAAGCCTTGCTCAATTTTTATTTGACATGTGATATTTTTTTTGGGGTCCATCATGATCAACACTCGACCCAAACAAAGCCAATGGAAATCTGACAACAAAGCTGGACAGTGTATAAATCAGCAGTCTGGGTCAAGAAATAAAATAGTCAGCCATGTCATTGTCTGGGTGAGATGGTGGGTAGAGTCAAGTGACAGCTGTGGGTGTGGTTACAGCTGACGTGGATTTTTTTAACCCACCTTGTTGTGATCGTTGTCCTCCTGAAGGATTCTAACTGGCTGATTGTGGAATCCTATTTGACTTCAGGCAGAGTTTAACGTTTGTCCGATTTGGTTATAAAATCCTACAAAAACCCTATCGACACTGATAAAACTGATGTCCACACAAGTCCTTCCTTGTGAAATAATTTATTTTCCAATTATCCACTATACACTTCTCACCCTCGTACAATGAACTTAAGAATCCCCATTGATTGCAATATTATTTGGTTCTATTTCATTTATTCTTACTTTAGTTAACAGTTAGACCAACCCGATTCAATTCACTTCTATATTACATCAGAGTTTTATTCTAACTTGGTACTGAGTTAGTTCCAAGGAGTACAAGCCACTGAGATACTATACTTCCTCACGTGCTTGCACTCAAACAATTTTACATTTCAAAGCATTTTATACTTTCGTGAGAGAGAGGTTGGGGGATATTCACCCAGACTGTAGAGGTGTCCTTTAGACAAAAAGCCACTTCGTACATTTCTAAGCAAAGATTCATTTATCAGCTCGGTCACTCTGCTCCAGAACAACACATTTCTTATCATTTAGGGCAAAAGTCTTTTGGCCAGAAATGACAGCCAATTCAACTTGCAGCATAAAAGTTACATTTCTGAAACTCCATTTGTTACAATTTAAAATACATTAATATAAATTTTTCCCCCACACAGCTATCCAACCACAACCAATGGGTGCACATTTCAAAAATTGACCAAATTCATTTCAAAAAATTACTGCACCAAATGTAACCAAATTTTGCATGTGGCCAAAGGGTACCCCAAGTGTGGTGTCTGTTTGTGTAGCATATCTGGAGGAGGGGTTCAAGGTGTCGAGGGGAATGGGTGCAGGGGGGAGACCCCCCCAATTCTCTGTAAATGTGTATACAGCACCCCAGGTGGTAGCCGGTATTACAAATCATATATAAACGTTTAGCTTGATAATATTGTTACGGTATTCGCGCCCGCCGGCGTGCTGACGGCCACGTAACTCGAATCGCGGCACGTCGCCCACCGGACGGACAATCCAGTCGTGACCCTCTCGGACTAACGCCGGGAACCAGTCATGGGTGGACCTTTCGGTCTCACCGCGATCGAGCCAATCAGCCCCCGCGTGGGATAGGGTTGCTCGCCAAATTCGACCTACCTAAGTACCCACACGGAGGGTAGACCGGGCGATCGCACCTCGCCGCAGGTCGACTTCGGACACGGGCCACTTAAGCGACCCGTTCCGTACTATCGGGATAACCGAGCGGTGTTATTCGTCGACCTCGACGGTTCGATTAATTATCGGGCGTATTCAGCCCACTACCAACCCTTTACGTGAAGCAAGATGAGGATTCAAAGAAAGAAATGACGAAGCGAAGCGGGAAACAGTTCAACACAAAGCACATTTATTCGCGATGAAAGGAAAGCACATATATTCAATTCCACCAAAAGCACACAGAAAAGGAGAAGAAACACAATATTACACAAAAAGCAAATATAAAAGAGAAACACAATGCAGAGCTATCCGACTACCGAGCACACGGCAACACTTATACAATTTTACTTCACAGACGGCGCCGACAACACATACCCAAAACCAAGGAAAAGAATACCCTCAAGGATGAGGCGGGCCTGAGGCCGAGACCGGGTCGGGCCTACCCGTCTGGTGATGAGACGCGGAGCGGCGATGGTGCCTCAACTCCGCGGGCCTCGCGGGCAGTGTCTGGTAGGGGTGGTGGGCCCCTTGGTCGCACTATCTCAGCGCGGGGGGAAACAGGAGGGGGTTGCTGATGCTCGGGGTCTAGAGGATTTTTATTGCCCCGCAACGAGCGTCTCCACCTCGGCCAGGTCGCGCTGTCGGCCTCCCTGGGGTGCAGCAGCTCCTGCACGACGCGAGCACCCCCTCGTCTGTCCTCGCCGCCTCTCCACGGCTCCGTCCCCTCCGTTCCGACTCCAACGCACACGACGACCAGCTCCTTCTTGCCAACTCCACCGCCCGCGAAGTCTTGACTCTCTGTTTTCGACTCTCCTACTACTGGACTGACGAACACGGTCGCTTATATCAGCCCCGTGACTTCGCCCTCTCATCTTTGACCCCCTCCCTTCGACCTTTCACCTCGCTCCCCATTGGCCCGAGAAAAAGTGGGCGTGAATGCTTTTTGATCCATAAATTTCCAGACATATCGATCGCCCTCCAACACCCTGGGGGGTTGGGCCACCCGCCTCGCTCACCGATTGGACGGCAAAAAGTGGGCGTGTGTCGTTTTTGATCCGTTTTTTGAAGCACAAAATCCGTGATTTTGTACACGCTGTTCGGCGCGCGCCCTGCACGAGTCCAACGCCGGTACCCACAGGCGGCGCAAGAACGGTGGCGATGCGACGGTTGCGAGGTGTGACGTGAAGGTCGTGGCGGTTGTGGTGAAGCGGCGTTGTGGTTGGTGGTTGATGTTGTGACTGGTGGTGGTAACAATGGCGGTTGGTCCAAATTAAAGATAGTAAAAGAAAAACGGCTATCTTGAAGAGTCGCAGCACGCATGAATAACATTTATTCCCACTAGACAACGGGTTTGGGCCTAACTACACATATACTTACCGAGATATCTCACCTTAGGGACCTGAATGGTGGTTTGCGAATCTGGTAACCACAACACTACCCCCTCCCCTTTTTACAGACTTGTCCCGAGTCGTCAAATTTTTGTGTGCCATCATGTGTAGTTTTCCCCTAGTACATTTTACCTACGGATCCCTGAGTGCGACATTCATGGTATTCGTGTCCCCAAAATAAATAACCTGAGGGCTGCGTAACTACCTAAACAAACTCACTCACACGGACGACTTAAATAAAATTGCCGGCGCTAAGACAGACATGCCGGGGGCGCACTCATATTTACAGTACATCTTAACCTTAACTTACAAATTTTACACTAAACCATGGCCCAGGATCACTGAACTCTGCAAAAGAAAAGCAGTTAGCAGGGAGCCAGGCTGCTCACATGCAGTCTCTGGCTCAAACAATGCAGGCGACAGGGAACGTGGCTGGCTGCTCACACGCAGTCCAAGGCCTTCCTTTTTGAACTGAACGCAGTGAACCACAACGGTGCATGGGCTGCACAACGCAGTCTCCGTGCCAGCTCAAGTGGCACACGCAATGAGCACAACGAATGGATGGATGAATGGTTTGAACTGAATGCAGTGAACCACAACGGTGCATGGGCTGCACAAATGCAGTCTCCGTGCCAGCTCAAGTGGCACACGCAATGAACACAACGAATGGATGGATGGACACAAACACTGTGCACGGGCCGCCACTGCAGGCCCGTGTTGTAGCTGCCAACAGGGCAGTTCTCGCAGCTTGCAAACTGTTGCCTTGCGGATCCTGGCGCACATGGAAATGAACAGGGGGGGCAAAGCAAAAATTGAACGGGGCTGGTGAACGTGGGCAGTGGGCATGGCATGGCAAAGGCAGCAGGCAAACACAGCCCGCAGAAGAAGGCCGCTGCAGGCAAACACAGCCCGCAGAAGAAGACCGTTGCAGGCAAACACAGCCGGCAGATGAACTGGCCGGCACAGGCCTTGAAGTACAGCAGCTGCAGACGAACTGGCCGGCACAGGCCTTGAAGCAAACACGGCCAGCCGATGGCACAGGCCTTGCAGCAAAACAACAGCTGCCGATGAAGTTGGCCGGCCTCCGCCTTGAAGCAAAACACGGCCAGCCGAAGAAGTTGGCCAGCCTTTGCCGTTCAGTGGAGGTTGGTGGAGGGAGTGCGGTGGTGCTGGCCACTTGGAAGGCGGGCTCGGACCTACCTTCCTGTCTCCCTCCCAACCTATCGCCTTTGTCTGTCACTGTACATACCCACTCCCTTAATTTGTCAAACCCCAATTTAGCCCCAACTTATTTTTTTGTTGTTTTTATTTTTACTTCCCCACTATAAATCGTCCCCTAACCCCCTTTATCGTCTTTGTTCGGCTAACCTATCCTGTCACCTAGCCTACTCCCAACCCCTACGTTCCCTTCCCGGAGGGGAACAAGGGAGAGCTAACGTCCTGTGTCGAGGCCCAACGAAGCCTCAGAATGGCCTCCCCAGAGTTCGGCGATCTAACCCAAAGTGGGTCCAGCGGCCCACAACGACAGCGAGGGGATGGATGGTGCGGAGGGGTACATCTCCTAATCTACCCTAACCATTTAACTGTTAAACTACCCCGGGGCTTTCAACAAGCGCCTCTCGCTTAAACTATTGGTTCTAACAACCCAGATTCCCGTCGCCTGTGTTGGTGTCCTCACAATTTCGGGCCTCGCCCCCAATTTTCTCTCCGTGCCCTCACACGGTCTCCTGGCTGGGACACGTGGCTCCCTTTGGCAGGCACGACCCTCTGCCGATTCTCCCGCTATGGCACCCCCGGGCACTACACTGCTCCGAGCCTACCAGCTCCCTAACACCGGGGAGTTCCCCCCATGGCACCTCCCCTGAAACGCACACGTGGCAGGCCGGCCTCCCGGGCCCCTTTCCGAGGGTCACCCGTGCCCACAACACTGCCCACGCGGCTAATGGCGCCCCGGGCCCCCGCACCAAGCAGGCGCACCCGTGCCCACTACGCTATCCCGGCCCCCCATGGGCCCTTGGCCTACCACGGCCGACTAGCCTGGTGCCCGGGGTACCCACTCAGCGATACTCACCTTTCGCAGCCACGCTCCCAAGCCAGTCAACAGGGCTCCTGCACCCCTCCAAATGGGTTTCGAGCCTACTTTCCCACCAACAACAAAACGACCTCCATTTTTCAATTTGACTAACCCAGCTAACTCACTCTACACTGACCCCGGGGTCCCTTGGGCGGGAGTCACTCCTCCCCCCAATCACTCATCGCACCATGCATTCCCCATTCACTCCATACACACAGACCCGCTGGCCTCACTCACTCACCAAGCACATGCCTCACAACTCACCAACTCTTCAACACATTCACCGCTGAACTCTGCCATCCTCCTAACTACATCCCCTAACTAACTCGTGCTCCCACGTCATCCCTTAAACTACAGCACGTTCCTTTTAACACTACGTAGCTAAGCTACGTCCCCTCTACACATTCACAAGTCTGTCCATGTCCTCAAATAAAATCATTTTATTTCCCAACCTAAATCTGGCTACAATCCCTCTAACTAATCCATTCCACGGACTCCATGAGGACTTACCCCTGCCCCATGAAGTCGGTCTAGCTAAGCTAACCCTTCCCCCTAACTAGTTTCCATCCTGTGCCCAGGGGTAAGGGGGTCTTCCACCCCTTGCCCAGGAATCCTGTGCACCCGAAAGTGAGGCTTGTTTTTTTCTCTTTTTTTTTTTTATGCGCAGCACCTGCGCGGCAACTCAGAGCTCGCGCACTTTACACCTGCCCGTGACGTCATGCAGCTGCACGTGTTCCTCGTCCCTCCTTGGACGGTACCATCCGGCAGAGATACCCCTCCTGCCGGATTCCAACCACACGTGCAGCCATGACGTCACCGTGCGCAAAAAAAAAACAAGCCCCACGTCTCGAGGGGTTCCCCACGCGAACACATGTGCTTTGCCCGTTGGAGCTTAACACACACGATCGCGTGGAGAACCCGTCCGGTCCAAATCCATTTACCTGCCTAAACTTTGTCCGTCCGCGGGATCGGCAAATCCACCGCGTGCGTTTCCGGACCGGGACTTCACTCTCGCAAGCGAGTACGTGGCGGTCTGTGCGTTTCACAGCACGAACCGCGTGCTCACTGCTGGGTGAACCCGGCACGGTCCCCGAAACGACCACAGCCGCTACTCGGCTTTCGTTTCTCCCATGTCGCCGTCGTCGCCTCCATTCCACCCACGCACACCTGCGTGTTACGACGCACACAGTCCACACCATTAAACTCACACCGGGAGACGCGGCTGCGTGCTCCCGCATGCCAACCGACATCTCCCTCACATACCGCTCTCTCACACACACGGTCTCCCTTGCACTCGGCCGTTCACTCACGCGTGCCTCACTACTCACACAAACCATACTACTTACACACGCGGGGGCACTCACCCGCGGTGCCTCATCCACACTCCGTGCCTCACTCACACACGCGGGGGCACTCACCCGCGGTGCCTCATCCACACTCCGTGCCTCACTCACACACGCGGGGGCACTCACCCGCGGTGCCTCACTCATACTGGCCGTTTCATCCACACACACGGCCTCACTCACACACGGCGTGCTGGGAAGCACGTACCCTGGCACCATCGCCACCACACCACTCACACACGGGGTCGCTTCCACACACGGGGACGCACTCGCACCTTGCACCACACACACAGGGACAACCACACTGGGGATTCGTGTCCCCACAGGGGTCTCTGGGGCCTCTATACCCCCCAAGCTCTCCAAGCACCCGTTCGCAGCACTCCTCCCCTCAACCTCGCAAAGCACGACCGAACTCACCTGGTCGTGACTCGCCTCAAGGGGGAATACTCCCTCCCCTCGTTCCTGGAGGAGGCCATCCAGGTGCTCGCACTGGGTCTCTACCCAGTCCGCCAGCTCACCCCCATTATCCTCCACTACCTCCGTGTGTGTGTGTGCGTCACTTACCCCGTCTTCATCGTACAGTCTCTCCATTTTTTCTGTCTCCCGTGTCTCTGCCAACTCGGTCACCTCTTCACCCTTTACCTCCCTTGTCTCAACTATTATTATTTCCTTTGTCACGGCCTTCATGCCCGCCTGCAGGCATCGGCCCATGTTCTGCGTCTCACCCCGCAGCTTTTTCGTTTCTTCCTTCATTTGCTTGTTCATGCCTTTCATTTCGTTTATAAATTCAGTTGTGTTTGCATCCATCTTTTCGATTATTTGTTTGGTCATGCCTTTCATTTTGTTTTTCATTTCATGCGCATTCGTTTCCATTTGCTTGTTCATTGCCGCCAGCATGGCGAATAGCTGGGCCATGTCGGGTGCGCTTGGGTGAGCCGATTCGGCAAGAATCGGGAGGTTTTGGTGGAGAGGGGGAGGGGAGGTGTCATACACCGCGGCCGCTGCTGCACCTATTTCGGGCTCTGGGTTCAGTTGGGCGAGTTCGTTTTCCTGTACAATTAACATTTCCTGCACGGGGTTTTCATCCTGAGCCATGGATCCTACATTACTACACATATACATTTCTAATACCCCCGGCTCCCGCTCACCTTGAGACGCCATCTTGCTTCTCTTAAAGGGTTAATTTAGCTCGCTCGTAATTTGGAGGGAATCGGGGGTCGCTTCTCTCACCCCTGGACCGATTCCCGTGAATTTAGCCGGAGACAGGAGAGCCCGTTTTCCTGTTCTCCGATACCAGTGCCGCGAGGAGGGCGATGAATTTGTATCCCACTCCTGACACCAGTGTTACGGTATTCGCGCCCGCCGGCGTGCTGACGGCCACGTAACTCGAATCGCGGCACGTCGCCCACCGGACGGACAATCCAGTCGTGACCCTCTCGGACTAACGCCGGGAACCAGTCACGGGTGGACCTTTCGGTCTCACCGCGATCGAGCCAATCAGCCCCCGCGTGGGATAGGGTTGCTCGCCAAATTCGACCTACCTAAGTACCCACACGGAGGGTAGACCGGGCGATCGCACCTCGCCGCAGGTCGACTTCGGACACGGGCCACTTAAGCGACCCGTTCCGTACTATCGGGATAACCGAGCGGTGTTATTCGTCGACCTCGACGGTTCGATTAATTATCGGGCGTATTCAGCCCACTACCAACCCTTTACGTGAAGCAAGATGAGGATTCAAAGAAAGAAATGACGAAGCGAAGCGGGAAACAGTTCAACACAAAGCACATTTATTCGCGATGAACGGAAAGCACATATATTCAATTCCACCAAAAGCACACAGAAAAGGAGAAGAAACACAATATTACACAAAAAGCAAATATAAAAGAGAAACACAATGCAGAGCTATCCGACTACCGAGCACACGGCAACACTTATACAATTTTACTTCACAGACGGCGCCGACAACACATACCCAAAACCAAGGAAAAGAATACCCTCAAGGATGAGGCGGGCCTGAGGCCGAGACCGGGTCGGGCCTACCCGTCTGGTGATGAGACGCGGAGCGGCGATGGTGCCTCAACTCCGCGGGCAGTGTCTGGTAGGGGGTGGGAAAGGGGCCCCCTTGGTCGCACTATCTCAGCGCGGGGGGAAACAGGAGGGGGTTGCTGATGCTCGGGGTCTAGAGGATTTTTATTGCCCCGCAACGAGCGTCTCCACCTCGGCCAGGTCGCGCTGTCGGCCTCCCTGGGGTGCAGCTCCCTGCACGACGCGAGCACCCCCTCGTCTGCCCTCGCCGCCTCTCCACGGCTCCGTCCCCTCCGTTCCGACTCCAACGCACACGACGACCAGCTCCTTCTTGCCAACTCCACCGCCCGCGAAGTCTTGACTCTGTTTTCGACTCTCCTACTACTGGACTGACGAACACGGTCGCTTATATCAGCCCCGTGACTTCGCCCTCTCATCTTTGACCCCCTCCCTTCGACCTTTCACCTCGCTCCCCATTGGCCCGAGAAAAAGTGGGCGTGAATGCTTTTTGATCCATAAATTTGCATATATCGATCGCCCTCCAACGCCCTGGGGGCGGGGCCAATTCGCCCCTCGCTCACCGATTGGACGGCAAAAAGTGGGCGTGTGTCGTTTTTGATCCGTTTTTTGAAGCACAAAATCCGTGATTTTGTACACGCTGTTCGGCGCGCGCCCTGCACGAGTCCACCCACAAGCGGCGCAAGAACGGTGGCGATGCGACGGTTGCGAGGTGTGACGTGAAGGTCGTGGCGGTTGTGGTGAAGCGGCGTTGTGGTTGGTGGTTGATGTTGTGACTGGTGGTGGTAACAATGGCGGTTGGTCCAAATTAAAGATAGTAAAAGAAAAACGGCTATCCTGAAGAGTCGCAGCACGCATGAATAACATTTATTCCCACTAGACAACGGGTTTGGGCCTAACTACACATATACTTACCGAGATATCTCACCTAAGGGACCTGAATGGTGGTTTGCGAATCTGGTAACCACAACAATATGTATTATGGTGATGTTGAAATCCGAATGAGAATGCAATCCTTTTGAAATCTTCAAAATGTTTCATTTCATTCATGTGAAGTGGAGGTTGAAACCAAAGCATCCAACCCTGACCTTCACAGTGAAGTGGAAGTGATTTTTACTCACGTTGTGTATGAGCAGCAAAGATTGTTGATGAAGGTGATGTTAGCCGACTTCCAAGCAGATGGAAGATGTTTCGGCAAAAGATAGGGTGAATAGAACAGAATGTTTGAAGTACAACATCTTGTCTTTTGTTTAAACCCATCAGCAAAGCGACAGGTACTTTTGCAAGTTCATGCATAAAAATCAACTTCTGCACATGCATACATCTAACAAATCAAGCTAAGATTCACAAATTTTAGTTTATTAAAATATCAACAGGGTCAACATGTACATAAAACTCAAACATCAAATGAAGATTCCAAGAGTACAAATTACACACGAAAGGGCACAACGAAAGGCATTCCATCTCTTCCTTTTAGATGCCAATACCAGCATTACAATGCAGAGTGCATCCATGAGCAGGCAGAATGGCAGAGAGTTACGTACACTCACCTCTCAGCTGTCTAGCCTGGGTTTGAATCCCAACCCAGCTATAAAAACCGTCATCCCAGTGTTTCACAGGCAAGGTAATTGATCAATGTACGTGCCGTCCCTCCGACGGATGTGAAACTTGGCGTCTTGTCTGCCAGCATTCATTGGTGGGAATTCAAAATAAGGCAATGTCGTGGATCTGTTTGTTCGTTGCTTATCGAATCCAAAATGGCTTGACCAACCTCCACCAAACCTTGCATGGGGTACCCATGGTCATGTCATGGGCATTCAATAAAAAAAATTCCTTCAAAGCAAAAATGTTTTTACGTGCCAACTCTACAGCATTGCAAAGTAACAACATTGTGATCAAACGAAGTAACATTTTGGGAAGCAATGCATAAGGGAAGGGAGAAAGGAGAGGGGGGACTGTCTGGGAAACTCAGCCATAATACTCAAGCCAAAAGGTCAAGTCAAAGAATATGCTGGAAAAAGAAAAAGGAACCATTGCTGTGAATAAACAGTGAGAGTCCATCTTGCACAACACAACAGCGTTTACAGTATGGCGAGGAAGGGGTGCGGTTGTTCATTCCAGAGAGAGAGATGAAGAGGTCGCACCATCCTGGAGAGGAAGGGACAAATCTGTCCACTTCATTTCTTGCTCACGAACTGACTCTGTTGTCCCACCATTGTCTTGGTCCAACTCCGGCAGCTCACTCTACGTAATGCAGAAACAATTTCCATACCAGCAAAGCAAAGTCAATGGACTTAAACTTTAGACATGTTTTCAATCTCTCTACACTGATCTCCCTACTTAATCTCGAGCACTGAAAACCGCAGAATTTTACTCTGCTGGAGATTGAAAAATGTCTGACAAATCCAAGGAATCATTCGTGAATACATATATACACACACACATATATATATATATATATATATATATATATATATATATATATATATATATATATATATATATATATATATATATATATATATATATATATATATATATATATATATATTGTTGTGGTTGTGGAAATTCGCAAACCACCATTCAGGTCCCATAGGTGAGATATCTCTAAGTACATGTGTAGTTATCCCAAACCCGTTGTATAGAGGGAATTTATGTGATCCATTCGGGCTGCGACGCTTTGAGTTAGTCGTTTTTCTTTCTCTCTCTTTTATTTCAAACAAACAGCATCTCAACAACCACGCCATCCCCACCACGGCGCCAACCACACTACAACCACGCCACCTCCACCATCAATGCTACCACATCTTCGCCACTCGCCATTCAGTAGGCCCTGTGCGGTTATGATCTCCGGGAACAAACAAAAACCAACAACTCTGCTCGGGGGTTTTCCCACCTGTTTTTCCCGTCGAGGTTCTCCGCGCTCGGTGTGGAGGAGGGGCGATGCAGGGGTCAAAGTGAGAAAGGGTGGGGGCCTCTTTTTGGGGGAATAATTCCCTGGCTCTGATCCAAGACCGGCTCCCCCGGCCCCCGCACGGCGCGGGGTGGAGGGAAAGCGAGAGGTCACGCCCCCCTTCGAGAGGCTTCTCCAAGAAGCTCGAAGGGAGGTGGGGCCGAAAACGGGGTGGAGCGAAGGGCGGAGCCCCGCGCTACAAAAGGCGGACAGGACGGACCTTGAGGGTTGTTGGTCGAGAGTTGGAGTGAGGGTTGGTCTTCATGGTCGTCTTCTGGCTCGAGTCGCGAGCTTGTGGTTCCTGCCTTGCTTCTTTGAACCGTGCGCGAGCGCGGAAAACAGCGCCGAACAAGCCCCGTCCGGTTCTCCAAAACCCCGTCCGTACAGTCGAGCGGACCACACGAGCGACATGCGGCACGAGCTCGCGGAGCACACTGGAGGGGCTCGGAGTTACGGTCACAGAAGGAAGACAACGGGATCAGGGAAGTCGCACTTCCATTTTCTTTTGGGGTTTGGTGTAAACGTGTGTGTCGGCGCCAGTCTGGTGAAGTGAAACTGTTAAGTGTTGCCGTGTGCTGGCGTAGTCGGTCGTAGCTCTGCATTGTTGTTGTTGTTGTTGTTTTAAATTGATATATGTGCATTCTGTATGGCTGTATATGTGTGCTCTCTGTGTGCCACGGAATAAATGTGCATTATGTTGAACTGTTTTCCCGTTTCGCTCAGTCTTTTCTTTAATTGAATCTCCATCTTGCTTCACGTAACGGGTTCGTCGTTGGCTTAATACGCCCGATAATTAATCGGAACCGTCGAGGCCGACGATAACACCGCTCGGTTATCCCGATAGCACAGAACGGATCACTTAAGCGGCCCGTGTCCGGAGTCGACCTGCGGCGAGGTGCGATCGCCCGGTCTATCATCCGCGTGGGTACTTAGGGAGGTCGAATTTGGCAAACAACCCTATCCCACGCGGGTGGCCGATTGGCACGATCGTGGTGAGGCCGAAAGGCCCACCCGTGACTAGCTCCCGGCGTTAGTCCGAGAGGGTCACGACAGAATTGTCCGTCCGGTGGGCGACGTGTCGCGATTAGAGTCACGTGGCCGTTCGCACGCCGGCGGGCGCGAATTCGCAAATATATATATATCTCATGCAACAACAAATAAAAATGCATATACTCTAGTAGGGTGAATATACTGATTCTGGCTCACTTTTCCCCATGTAAATGAATGGGGGATTTTCAGTGATTCATATTTTTTTTTCCCCTAAAAAGTAAACCCCCTTTTTATCCCAAGGTATATTTATTTGTCTCCCCTTTTAACCACGGGACACTTTTTTCAAATAACCAATGCAATAAGATAAAGATTTGTTCAAGTAGTAAAGTAGTAATGTGATTTGTTAAAGGTGATTCTAAAGAAATATCTGAAACATGTAAGCCAAGGGACACTTTTTCAAATAACCAATGCATATTGTTTATATCACCTCACTCATTGAACCTATAAAGATTTGTTCATTCTCAAATTCCTTCAATAGTTTAATTTTCTTTGCACAATAATCCCCATCTAAAATATTTAAAAACAAAAGATTTGAATCTTTATATTTTTTTAGATACCCCTTTTGTGCCATTACGAAATGATAAACTTCTCTTAATGCTCTTGTTTCACCACCTCCTGAGCCACAGGTTATTTTTTGTTAAGCCACGCCTACTTTTTATAAGTCCCACCCACTTGTTAATGGAATTTTTATAAGCCCCCCCCCACTTTCCCAAGCCACACCCACTTTTCCTAAGCCCCGCCCACTTCCCATGAGGTATTTTCATAAGCCACACCCACTTTTAATGAGGAATTTTGTAAGCCACGCCCACTTTTCCTAAGCCCCACCTACTCTTACATCATTTCCAGTTCATCTCTGACTCACAAAGAAATGACTAGAAAATTCTAGCATATTATGGTTTTGAAAAATTTCCCAACGAAGGCTTGCCCAGGGAATTTCCAAAGGAAACCACACCCACCAGTCTTTCCCTACAAAAGCCTCAAGCCCAGGCTCCATTTTAAACATTTCTTTTTGCTGGCAATGGTGTGCTGTGTGCTTGCCTGGAGATCGACGACTTGTATGGAACTAAACCTTCAAGTTGATGAACTGGATTCAAATCTCTTATCTGTTGAGGTAAGATTTTATTTTCAAAGTTTGAATGAAGCATACTCATTTAATAATTAAATCACTTAATTAATACATTATTATTTTCTCTCACAGGAAATTGTATCTGAAAATACCGATTTTGCCACAACTTGGGGCGAAATTGTTGGCTTGGTTGAAGACCTTGTGAGTGACCAAGACCCACAGAACGAGCTAGGCCTTGAGTGGGATGACTTTGGGATTCCTTGGTGATCAACTACTTGTATGGAACTAAACCTTCAAGTTGATGAACTGGATTCAAACCTCTTATCTGTTGAGGTAAGATTTTATTTTCCTATTTTCAAAGTTTGAATGAAGCATACTCATTTAATAATTAAATCATTTAATTAATACATTATTATTTTCTCTCACAGGAAATTGTATCTGAAATACGAAATGAAAATACTGCTTTTGCTACAACTTGGGGCGAAATTGTTGGCTTGGTTGAAGACCTAATGAGCGACCAAGACCCACAGAACGAGTTCGTCCTTGATGACCCAACCAAAGAGTTATACCTTGGAGACCAGCAAAATCCTGAAAAAGAGTTTTGCAACAATAGTACTCATTGTGAGTCATCAAGACAAACCCCCTGAATAAGTTATACCTTGATGAGCCAGAATACAAGTATTACCTTGGAGACTCACAAATTTCAGACATTTTGAAAAATGGAGTTTTCTTTGATGATCCACAGTTATACTATGTGAGATCTATCACTGAAACCCATAAAAATTGGAAAAATGGAGTTTTCCTTGATGATCCACAGTTGTACTATGTGAGATCTATCACCGAAACCCACAATATTTCTGGAAATTGTGATTCTACCTTGGAGTCTTGGATAGATGGTTATATTTTTGGAGACTTGAAATGTGGGTTCTGGCTTGATAACTCACAATGTGATACATATCTTGGAAACTCAACAGGAATGTGGTTATACCTTGGAAAGTTGGGTTTATTTTGGAGACTTGAAATGCTACCACTCTTTGGGATCTAAACCTATCAAGAAAGTTCTTACTCCCCCTTTCTACATCATCAAACCTGAAAGCCTTAAAAGACAGAATTGGAAGAAGAGAAAAAAACATAAAAAAATATATATCTTGTTAGTTCTGGGAAGAAAGTGCAGGCTTACTCCCCTTTTCTACATCATCAAACCTGAAAGCCTTAAAAGACAGAATTGGAAGAAGAGAAAAAAAACGTAAAAAATATATATAGGTGGAAATCTCATTTTGAAAAAGACATTGTGTTGGGGGGTTGGGGTTGAGATTTTGAATGTGAGGGTTGGGACACACACATCAACAAACAAAAGCTAAGCCTTGACTATTTAGTTGAGGATTCTGTGTTTGGGGTTCACAGATCTAAGAACGTCCCCCTTCACACACATTATATACTGTTATACACCTCGGACTTGGCCCTCGAGTGTCCACAACGGTGTATAGTAGGAGGGAATGAAGCACCAACCCATTGCTCCCATTGCACCACACACACACACACACACACACACACACACACACACACACACACACACACACACACACACACACACACACACCAAACAAAAGTTAAGCCTTGACTATTCAGTTGAGGATTCTGTGTTTGGGTTCACAGATCTAAGAACGTCCCCCTTCACACACATTATATACTGTTATACACCTCGGACTTGGCCCTTGAGTGTCCACAACGGTGTATAGTAGGAGGGAGTGAAGGACCAACGCATTGCTCCCATGGGTATTATCTGCTTAGTTTTGTCTTTTGTAATTCCTGTGAATAAAATGAACCGAAAATCTCTTCCCCTTCTAAATCATATATGTTACAAGTCCAAGGAACCGTATCTACTACATAAACAATTTTAAAAAGCTTGTTCGTCCATCGTTTAATATAACCTTTTACAAAATGAGATTTCCACCTATATATTCTTACGATATCACCAACTTTGAACTTAGGTTTTCTGACATTAAGCTCTTTTTCATATTTTAATTTTGTAAATGTTTGTGATGGTTTCATATTCGTTGACGTGTGAATTGTGTCATTATACTTATCCACAATATCCTGAATAAAAGATGACCATTGGTGTGAACCGACTTCTGTGAATTTTTTATATCGCCTCTTTTAAGGTACGATTAAAACGTTCAACAACAACTGCCTTCCCTTCATTAAAGGTACTGTATAATGTAATGCTGTTATTTTTTAGAAAATTCATAAATATCTTGTTATAAAACTCTACCCTCATCAGTCCACAATGTTTTAGGTTTTCTCTTACTTTTATGAAATATCTGTTGAAAGGCTAACATAAGAGTATTACCTGTTTTGGTTTTTAAAGGGACAACCCATGCGTATCTACTTCTCAAATCAATAACGGTTAAAGCATACTTCTACCCCTTATCATCATTGAGTTCAATCAAATCAGCGGACCAGATATAATCAACTTCCTTGGAATAAACCTTCCTTCTACGAAACTTTGTGAATATTGGTTTATGCAATTCATCAGCTAATTGCTCTTCAGTCTTAATGACATCATTAGAGCCTATAAGTTTTTTTGAATTTCCAAGTCCAAGTTTCAATTGAGCACTGATCATCCTCTTCACGATGAACTGATCAACTTTTTCTCTCAAGGTTGGATTTTGTATCAGAGACAAATTATACAACATTTCTCTATCGGCTTCATGCTTTTCTTCCAAAGTTGTGGTATATTCCCATAATCAATATCGTGTCTCATGCACACTTCATCAACTCTATTGCTGGGTTTACTCCATGATTTAGGATTGTCTGTCTCATCTAATCTTTTATCCAAGTTTGTACCTGGACCACAGAAAGAATACCCTGGAAGATGTAATTCCCCTGGTATTCCAGTAGTTGTAAATTCACTTCCTGATAAAAACTTTTGTATATCTCCTCCGCGTTTGTGTTTGGAGATAAATAGTTTTTTTTTTAACCACACACCGAACATATACCTTTTTGTATAACCCTGTTATTTTTACTTTTAATATGAAATATTTTTAGTATTGGTTTTCTTTTTACATTTGAGACAATAACTCATTTATTTATGAGAAAAATTCCTGCAGAGTGCAAAAACCTTTTTAGTTTCCAACATGCACATTTGAATCTTAATTTTTAAAACATAAAGAATTCTTAGAAATGCCTTCACTCTCTCCTCCATTTATTTAAGAAAAAAAACGAAAAACTTGAATTAAAATGAATATCTTGTCGATGTCGAAAGTATTGCAAATAGACTTGTCAATTCTTTGTTTTCCTCCTCGTGGGTTGAGTTATTTTCTGTAATACCACCAATCTTTTTTTAATCTCACTGGTTTCCACATTTTCATATTTATTCATTCTCGCTCTTTCCTCCCTCTCCTCTCTTTCCTCCTTCTCTCTATCCTTCTCTCTCTTCTCCCTTTCCTCTTTCTCTTTCTTCTGCCTCTCCTCCTTCTCTCTCTCTTCTCCTTTTCCTCCTTCTCTCTCTTCAACTTCCTCGTCCCTTACTATCCTTGAATCGCTCACACCCCATAGAATATCATACATATATTCATCAGGATTTCTTGTTATTCCTGTATCCAAAATATTTTTTTTTACAACAAGAAACCAATAAAATTTCTAAAAGAGCCTTACCTTTTTTAACTTTATAATTTTTTCATTATTTAACATTCTAAATAAATCTAAAGTTGTTGGTTTATCAACATCAGCATAATGCCAATCTTTTATTGAAAATACCACATTCTTATGTTGTAGAACATATTAAAATACCGAATACCCTTTTCTTGAAGGTATGCTTGGACACAGAAATGATAATTTTCTTGAAGCCTTCTTGCTGTCATTTATGTATTAGAAATAAATGTTAGAATAATATTATGGCATGAAACACCTCCCCATAGTTAAATCATTTTGTATTTCCTTACTTATTATATATAATCCTGTTTTCATGATATAAACTATGGCAAAACCATTATTATATTTACCATTATTAAATTCTTTTATTTGTTGTTTACTAATCATGCTTCCACAAAACTCATTCTCTTTAACAAGTGGATAATATTCTTCCTTACGAGACTGATTTAATTGTTCCAGGTCAATTTTAAATGACCAATTATACCCTAAATCATTCACATCATACCCCCATTGTTCTATTCTCATACAAACGATACGCCCTTCTTTATAAAAATTTATTTTAATTCGAACTGTGAATTCTTTCTGACCTGGAGATAAAATCAACACTTCTGTATCTTTGGAATACACGGCCTTTTTATTTAAGGATATATATTGTGATAACTCGCTGAATCTCACCAAGTCATTCGCGTCAGTCGGGCTTGGATAATTTTTTAATATTAATATTTTTGATTATATTATATTTATGTCGTTCAGCCTGTGCCTTTGTGTAATAATTTGATAAATCAATATCCAGTTCTTGGGATACACCAAAGACAGAACCATCTTTACCAACACAAGTCATTTATATTAGATTAAAAATAATGCCATAAAATTTTTAATTTTTGTTGAGTTGAAATAACACATTTATACATAATTGAGCACAACACTTGGAATTTAATTCTTGGACTTGAAATGTTTGATAAACACCATTCTGTAAGAATTTTATAACTTCAGCAGGTGGTTGAAGACCAAAACTATTGAAATAATATTTGTCTTGACTATTAAAAATACAAACCCAATGAGAACCGTTCCCATTATTATCTTCTAAGTTCATAATAATATTCTTTGTATGTTTCAGCACATTTGTTAATTCATCCCTCATACAAATAACCACATTATGAATTTTTAATTTCTTACAATATTTGACAAGTTGTAAATTTGATGTTGTATTCTTTCCAAATTCTTTAAACCACTCATCAATGCTCATTTATTTATTAGAAAGATATAATCCATTACCTCTTTTAGTTAATTTTGCACCTGCTTGTGCGATAGAAGAAAGCATATCTCCAACTAACAATCTCGCTTTATCAGGTAGACCCTCAAGTTTTTCAGAAAAATCTACAATTGCACCACTTCCACTAATTTGTTTCTCCAACTCTTTTTTATGTCTTTCCAATTCTTTTTGAGCCTGGAGTTGAGCCTTCCTTTCATTGGCAGTTTTCACCGCTGTTGAAATACCACCCGTCAATGCTCCAACCGCACTTAAACCAGCAAATAAAGGAATTAGAAATGGGAGAAATCCTCCACTCGTCTCTCTTATTGAATATTTTTTCAACATTGGTTTTGTCATTTTAATTTTAAGTGAGCCAGTATCATTCAAGATTTTAACCTGTTCTCTTGTGAGCAAAACATCAATTCTTACTGCTCCTTTTCTCTGAATTGTATTAACGTTAATCGTACAAGGCTTTTGATTTTGAACACAAGATGATAGTTTATGAAGATTGATTTGATTAACATATACCCCAGTTGGTACTTTGCCACTCATTTACTTAACAAAAAATTATGTGAGACTAATCATAACACCATTATCTGTATTAATCTGCAATTCTGTTTCTTCCAAAAGCAAACAATATGCATCAACTTCTTCACTCTCTCCTCTTTCAATGTATAGGGAAGTATCCACTCGATTCGACTTTATAGTTTCCTTTTGAGCGCTCAGGTCAAACGCATAGATTGTATACAAACTTTTAAATGCTGTCATATCCAAAATAGGTTCTTTATTTCCATTACTTTCACACACCTTTTGGTAAGACTTGTATGCTTCAGCAAAATCATTTTTTCCCAATTAATTTCCAATCTATCTCGTGGATAAAATGTTCCATCTCGAGAAACGTGAAGTTGTTTCACCTTAGCATTATCACTCAATGCATTATTCTTATCAGTCGCAGTATCACCATCTGGCTTTTTAAAAATTATCCACAGAAATCGTGGCTTTCCTTCCAGAACACCCAAATTCCACGTGTAAGTGGTTTGGTTGAGTTTAACGTGTTGACATCTTCTTTTGAGGTATGATAGACTGAGTGGTTTCTTTGAGTTAAGTCTTCTATTCAACATCTCTTCTGTTTTAAGATTAGGAGTATATTCACTAATATACCAACTCATTTCATCAATTACAAATTTATTCTGCTCACCAAAAGCATTTCCAACACCAAAAAGCAATCTATTTTAATTATCATTCCTTTGGAGTTGAAATCTAATTTTAAGACCATACAGAACTTTATCATGATCACAAAATCCAAATATACCTTTAAGAGTAACTGCCACAGTAAAACTATTAACTGCTTTTGTATCATCATTATACGCTCCTTTCCTTTGAGAATATCCAGCGTCTGTGGTTGTTCCCGTTGACATACAAGGAATGAAACCTTCGACAGACCCCTTTCCCATTCTATCACTGAATGTATAGAGTGTAAATTTCATCATTTCAGATACAGCAGAGACATAATCAACCGCTTCAACTTCTTGTGTTCCAATGTACAAACGAACACTATCAAACATTTTCCAGAAGAAATAATTTACATGTGTAGCGTTTGTGTTATTCCTAGCCTTAGTGAATGTAAATTTACACAAGAAACTTTCGGATAGATTCAAATAGGTTTGTTGATTATTTATTTCAAAACTTTTTGTACCATTTGTATTCCAGTCTGTTTCAGTTATTGCATTTACCTTGAAGTATTCTTTTTTTAGAGGAGTTTGAGATGACAATGGAATCATCCAAATCATAGATACTATCAATTGCTTCCATACTTGTATTTATTTTGGAAAAAAGATGTTAAAACTTTTGAAACCCTGACCCAAGTATTTGAATTATTTTCTGTCGTTCTTGGGGGGGACAACTGAGTTTTGCCTTTCTTAATTTCTTTAATTGCTTGTAATTTATGAGATTCCTTTTGGGCATCTTTTATGCTCTTTATAGCACCTGCTACATTTCCCACAGCAGAAGCAGTTGAACCAATTTGGTCTATGTTTAAGAATAGTTGAACCAATACCCATTAAAGTATCAATTATCCCATCTCCTCTAAATTGATGTCCAACACCCCTTTGTCTCTTAGGTTTATAGTATCCTCTACCAAGATACATACCTTCACCCTTGTAGTATGGGGAAAGGAACATCCCATCCCCTGTAATTATTTTATATTTTCCCAACTCGTGTTTCCTCACAATAACCATCGTATTTATTTATTGGAAAACTTCACGTAGGTGAATTCTGATGGATATAACTTCTCCATTGAAAGAAATCATACGATTATCTTGGACAGTTATCCTAAAATTTACTCTGTGTATGTTTTTTCCTGACACAGGGAGATAAACCAAATTTTTGGGTTCCATATTGAATTTACAACAAATTGGGGTTGAGTATGCACTGAATGAAAATATTGTATTTGTTTTTATTCCATCATTATAAGCACCATCAATCAAATCAGTGAATTAATACCGAGTTTATTCCTGAGGATATTTGAATGACATTATCACTGTACAACATCCCATTAGTTTCAATCTTTTTTGAGGAGAAACCCAATAACTCTCTAAATGAATTATCAATTGTGAAATCAACCTTGTAGTTATTTTTAAGTTTTTTATCGTTGATTTTGAAGTATGTTTTTGAATGTCTAACTATTTTTTGGTTCATCACCCTGTTCTTTCATAAGACGAGCAATTTCGGAAGATATTTGAGAAATCTCATATGCTCCGGGTGAGACTTATCGTTTTGTATCCACTTCCGGGATTATAACTAAACTTGTCATTTTTATCAGTTATATTAAATAAGGTATTATAAGTTTCCATGGACAATAAAGATGCCTCATATTCTTTTGTTGTGTCAAGTTGTAGTGGGTATGGGAATGAAGATGTGTGGTCGCTTGTTGTGAAATTAAAACTCAGGATTGTGCTTCTCATCTTATTTAATGAGATAAACTGTCTTCATATTGATATTTATTAATTATTTTCATGTTCATCAACTGGTCTAAAATGGCTGATGCTTCATTAAAACAATTATTTGCAGCCTTCTTACTGCCTAACAACAATAACAGTCTATTAACTAATTGTGATGGGTCATTTGGAAGAAAACTAACACCTGAACCAAGGATACTTATAGCCTGAATAATGTGTTTCTCCTTCTTCCTACTTTTACCAGAAAGAATAACCCTATAATCAACAGAGTTCAGCATATCAATATATACTTTATCATCATTATTTTTCATATCCAATGGTTTATCAATATACTTTGATTCATCCCTCACAGTTGAACCTTGTCTTCCATCTTTTGTGAGAAGAAACATTCATCTCAGAGTTAGTTTGACAGGAGGTTGAGCAGAACTCAAGACCCTTAATTCATCATTAAATATCAATTGCTTTTCTTGAACAAGATGAAATATTGCTGGTTGTTCTGTTGGAATGAGTCCTGCTTTGGTTTTTGAATCCGCTGAATATTCATTGTGTTGAAGAGCATTCACAATATAATCAGGGGGTCGATTCATCTCTTCCAGTTGTTGAAATAATCCTTCATCATCATATTCTAAATCTCCTATATGCTCTAATTCTTCCTACGTCATTTGACTGAAATCTTTTAACATTTGGAGCTTTCTTGGAGTATATTTTATTGTGGGAACTGTGGAAACATCTATAATTTTTCTTGGGAAGTTTTTAAAAGTGGTTTAAAAAATTTCTCTTGTTTTCTTTCAAATGCTTCTTCACCCGTTAGTTTCTGTCTGCGTTTCTTCTTTATGTCTTCCTGTTGTTTTACAACTTTTGAAACCAACTCTTGATGTTCCTTAAATCTTCTTGTTCTTTCTTTCGCATCCATTTATTTATTGGAAAATATCATTTAATGAATTGTAAAGATCAACAGGGAAATTTTCCTTTTCTTCATCATCCAAGTAGATGTGTTCAAATAAATCCTTTTCTTTAAATATTTCATCAAATTCCTTATTAACATTAATACGAGTTGTAATTTCTTCTTCACTAATACTTGCATCTCTGCTTTTCATACGTTTGCGTTGAGTTTCTTCATCAACATCAAAACCGAATGATAAAATCTTCACTCCGCTCAGATGTTTAATAATTTGTCTCGTTCCTTCTGGATTAGTTTCTAATATCCCAAGACCACCAGATTTTAGTTTCCTTAACTCAATCTTACAATGTGAATATTTTCTTGTACCAAGAGAAACCTCAAATATTTGACCTTCATTCCTCAATCGCATATGTTCCTCCACTGAAATATAGTGATAATCTTCAACTTTTACTTCTCCAGGTCTTATTGCTCCAATTGTTGTTGATACAATGCGTATCATGGGGTGTTTTTTAAGTAAATTTACAATATTCTCATTTGTACTACACAAGAACCTTGATTTATGAATTTTTTTCCAGAAGCAGATTTACCCACAAGATTTATAATAATAGTTGTCATTTATATATGTAATTGTTTATAAAACATAAAATATATCCCTTAATATCTCATCTTGTTTCACAACAATATATTTATATTTTTCAGTCATGTGCTTCATGTAATCCCCAAATTTCTTTTTACTACATAATGTAGAACAATTATCTCTCCAAAAATTATTTATATCTATTGAATTTAACTTGAATAAAATAAAAGTATTAGCATTGTTTCTGATGGAACGACGAGGAAGCTGAAAGTACGATTGACGAAGATAAATACAATTACAAGAAGAATGTCTCCCTCTTGTGGAGTAGCTGTCTATTACCGTTTGGTTTCTCTCATTAACACAATCATCAAAGATAACGAGGTTCTTTTTTGATTTATCCAAATCTTGGGGAGATGGGATATCATCTGTATTATCACAAAGAATACAAGTTATCGGTTTTGATTTCTTTTTACATCTCTGTGTATCACAAAATAGTTGAATTATATCTTCAATGTTATAATCATTTAGGTTTTTTTTTTAAAGTTGAAATAATCCGATTACATCTTCTTTTTGAAGACCAGCATTAAAACCTTGTGAGAGTAGTTGATACTCTGGTTGAAAACTCGACTTTGTGAAAATTATTAAATTATCATTATCTAAAAAGTTGGGAGTCAGGAGCAGCTTCAAAAGTAAGCAGGTTTTTCCACATCTGCTTGAACCAACTATGAGATATCTTAATGAATTTGGAAGATTTTTATGATTGTTAAAATTTATTTCCCAAATGGGTAAAAAAAATCATTCATTTATACATTTGGAAAACAGGTTATTTAATTTATTATTGGCTTTTTTAGAAATTCTATATTTTATCCTAAGTTCAGGTTTAATTTCAAGATAATCCTTTATTTTATTTATGCAATATCTTGTGTTGATATTTCCCTGAAAAATCACATCCATGAATAATATATAACAACAATCTTTTGAACATTTCGCTAATACATTCAGTTTCTTCCCTTGTAAGGAAAGGTGTGTTATCACCCTCATACTTTACATTTATTTCTCTAATCAATCTTGCAAAGTAATTCATTTTTGGTGTAAATCTAAAATAATTATTTTCCTATTTAAATTTTTTATTATCATTAATTAGAAGATAATCACAGAATATACATTGTTTAGAGGCTTTTGACTCTGTTTAATCCCCGTCTTTCACACGCAGGACAATTCTCAAATTTGTCATATGGAGAATCAGGGAAGTCTAGCATATTTATAAAGCAAAACTTTACTTAAACTGAAATTCATCTATACTTTCAGTTGCATATTGACTCATATTTAATAATATTACCATCGATATCTATATACTTTTTTTTCATTACCAGATTCAACGACAACATTTTTTTCTTAAAGGTAATTTTAAAATGATCCTTAACTACAATTGAAGGAAATGTCATTTCACTTGATATATTAACATCCTTTATTTCATCAGGATTTACATCTTTAGGGTTGTTGAAAAAAATACAAATTTCTCCTTGCATATTACAGATGGTCTTATCTTTTCTTTCGAAAGCTTCATCCATAAGGTTTTTGTTTTTTGATACTTTTTCTTGTTTCATTGCTTTTTCTAGTTTTGAATATATTACCAGAAGGAGAGGAGAAACTTTTGTTAGAGATACTTTAATTGATGTTCTTCCAGATATATTAAATGCCCTTCTACTGAAGGAAATTGAAGAACTCATATTATTCACCATAATTGTTTTTATCCAATAGTTGTTATATTTATCTTTGTTCAATTTTACATCCTTGACACATTTCTCAGTATCTTTTACAAATGAAGAGATTGATTGAAACTTGTCTTTTGTGTCTTGAAACATTGCATTTATTTAGTGAAAAATGTTGGAGGATAAAATGGTTTTAAGCACAGATTCACCTATAAATTAAACGAAATTTTCATCAAGAAAATTTTAGTTTAAGCAAAGTTTTATTATATAAATATGGTGAATACAACGTACTGCGATGTTTGTAATCACAAATATAAACATAAAAACACCTTCGAACCAACAAACACACATTTAATCTATTTCATCAAATATCTCCTTGAGTTGGAAAGAAAACATTGTGATATCTGCTCAAAGGATGTTTTGAAGAGTAGTTATAATAGACATCTTCAATCACAAAAACACAAGAAAAATGAGTTGAAAGTAAAGGGAGACTATTATATTGAAAACACTGATGGGGCATTTAAAGGGCATATAAAAATAAGGATTTTTCAATTTGGAGAACCCGGTCCATCATCAATAGCTGAATCAATTGAAATAGTGAAACCTGATGTTGAAAAAGTTATTTGAAAGACATTAAAAGAAATGAAAACTTTAAAGTTTTATATGGGAGTGAAAATGAATATGAAAAGACAAGATGAAGAACAAATCTTCATTTTATAACATCATTTCAAGATTTTTTGAATAGTGGGGTTTATGAAGAACTATCAAGACAAGAGGAGGATGTTGATAATACAGTGGTAGGAAGTGGATTTCATATTTTTAAAAAATAATCTTTTTAGATATACACATTCTAAAATCAAACCCTCTTAAAGCTTCTTCTTATATTGAATTACCAAAAGAAATAAAACTAAAGAAGGCAGTTGTTAATATTAAGAACAATGATAATAAATGTTCTCTGGTCTGTTCTTGCTCACTTTCATCCACCAAATTGTAATTCAGAAAGAGTAAAACAATATATGAAATATGAGAATACCTTGGACATTAAAGATTTTAAATTCCCAATGCCACTAACAGATATTCCTAAATTTGAGAAAAAGAACAATGTTTCTATTAATGTATATGGATTAACGGATACAAACAAAGTTCAAATATTAAAAATTTCAAACAAGTATAAAAATGAAGAAACACACATTGATCTTTTATATTTTAGTATTGGAAAGAATTCACATTATACATACATCAATAATTTGAAGCCTGGTGTTGGCGCAGTGGTTAGGGCAGCGGCTTGGGATCCAAAAGGTCCTGAGTTCAAGCCCCGTTGGGCCACTGAATTAATACACCAGGGGGTTGACTCAGCCTGTCATCCTTCCGTGGTCGGCGAAATGAGTACCAGTATACTGGGCCGGTGTATACCCCGGTTAAAATAGGTGTACCATATCCCTGTGTCGTAAGAGACGACCAGGGTTGCGTCAGGAAGGGCATCCGGCGTAAAACATGTGCCAAATCACTATGCGGATCATACGGATGATCCGCTGTGGCGACCCCTAACGAGAGCAGCCGAAAGAAGAAGAAGAAGAATACATCAATAATTTATCAAGATTAATCTCTTCTCAGGTATTCAGAACAGCAAACAAAATATATCCTTGTAAGCGATGTCTTAATTTATTTCATACAAAAGAACGATTAGAACAACATTCAAAATATTGCAGTAATCATAAATCAGCTGTAATTACAATGCCTAAACCTGGTGAAAAGATTTCTTTTGAAGATTCTAATAAATCTATCATGCACCCATTTGTGATATATGCTGATTTTGAATGTATCCTAAAAAAGATAAATACTGCTTCTCCTAATCCAAAAGAATCATATACAAATAAATATCAAAAACATATTCCTTGTGGTTTCTGTTATTATATCAAATCATCTGTTGGAGAAAAGTATAATAAACTTGAACATTATAGTGGAAAAAAAGCTTCACAAGAGTTTGTAAAACGATTAGAAAAGGATTGTATAAGACTAACTAAATTAATGAAAGAAACAAATGAACCGATGAAATTAACCGAAGAAGAAAAATTAGAATTTAGAAAGAACAATATCTGTCATATTTGTGAGGGGGAAATTGAGGAGTCTAAAGTTAGGGATCATTGTCATCTTACTGGTAAATATAGAGGTCCCGCTCATTCCTGTTGTAATCTGAATTATAAATTTCCTTCTTTTATTCCAGTCTTTCTTCACAACAGTGCCAACTATGATACACACCTATTTATAAATGAACTTTCAAAAACACCAGGGAATATTTCTGCCATAACAAACACAAGCAAAAGCATATTTCATTTACAAAAATTATATTCACAAAACCTTTAACTCGTATTAGGTTTCTATATTCTTACAAGTTTATAAAAACACCACGGGGTCTTTTCCAAATCTTAATTCATTCTTTCCAAAAGAGGAAATTCTAATTAATGAGGAAATTAATGAAGAAATTCTAACTGAAGATGAAATTCTAATTATAAAGAAAATTCAAACAATGAATGAAATTCTAACGAAAGAGGAAATTCTGATTAAAGATGAAATTCTGATTAAAGAGGAAATTCAAAGTAAAGAGAAAATTCTTACAAGTAAGGGAATTTATCCTAATGATTATATGGATTCATTTATGAGATTTGAAGAAACACAATTTCCTTCAAAAGAAAGTTTCTATAATAACCTTAATGAAGAAGAGATAAGTGATAAGGAATATAAACACGCACAAGAAATTTGGAAAATATTTCAGACAAAGAACCTTGGAGAATATCATGATTTGTATCTAAAAACAGATGTTTTATTGTTAGCTGATGTGTTTGAAGCTTTTAGATCACTCTGTCATAATAAAAATTGTTATGGATTTGATCCTGCCCACTATTTCACAGCTCCTGGTTTAGCTTGGAGTGCAATGTTGAAAATGACAAAAGATATAGATTTAAATCGGTGATGTGGATATGCTTTTGATGATTGAGAAGTCTAAGAGAGGTGGAATATCACAAGTATGTTCAAAAAGATATGCTAAAGAAAATAATAAATATCTTCCAAATTATGATAGTGAAAAAGATAGTAATTATTTGATGCATTTTATGCTAATAATTTGTATGGATGGGCAATGTCTCAATCTCTGCCTTATGGTAAATTAGAGTGGGTGGAAGAAAAGGATTATGAAAAGGCTTTGATGAATATTGTTATTTCTTCTCAAGAGGAATTGAATGAGGAAGAAGAAGGTTATTATTTTGAAGTTGATTTCAGGTAACCGAGTGATCTTCATAATAAGCATAAAGACCTTCCTTTTGCATGTGAGAAAAACTCCAAAGAAAGAATGGTTAAGTGATTGTCATAAAAGTTTTAATATTAAAGGCAAATCAACAGAAAAGTTATTAACAACATTCTATGATAAAGAGGGATATGTTTTGCATCAGAGAAGTTTGAAACAGTTTTTGAGAGAAGGATTGAGAGTAGCTAAAATTCATAGTTTTAAAATTTAAACAAAGTCCTTGGATGAAAAAGTATATTAAATTCAATACAGATATGAGAACAAATACAAAAGTAAAATTTGAAGGGGAATTCTATAAATTGATGAATAATGCTGTATTTGGAAAGACAATGGAGAATGTTAGAAACAGGCAAAACATTAGATTTGCAACATCTTGGAAAGAAGTTTCTAGATTGATAAATAAACCAAGTTTTAAGAGAGAAGAGGTTTTTTCAGAGAGCTTTTCTGCTATTCATATGGAAAAGGAAAGTATTGTTATGGATAAACCAATTTATATTGGAACAGCAGTTCTTGATTTATCAAAGATATTGATGTATGATTATTTGTATAATGGCTTAAAGAAAGAGTATGGTGAAAATGTTTCATTGTTGTATATGGACACTGATAGTTTTATCCTGGATATAAAAACTGATGTTTATAAAGATATGAAGAAAAATATTGGAGTATATGATACAAGTAATTTTAGTTAGAAGAGAGTTATTTTCCAAAAAGAATGAAAAGGTTATTGGTTAGTTTAACGATGAGTTTGGTGGAAAAGTAATGAGTGAGTTTATTGGATTGAGAGCAAAGGCATATGCTTACAAGTATGGTGATCAGATTGATAAGAGGTTAAAGGGAATAAAGAAATATGTAATAAAGAAATCAATAACTTTTAGAAATTATTATAATTGTTTGAATAAGAAAGAAGAATATAGGAAAATGAATACAATAAGAAGTTATAAACATAACATATATAGTGAAGAAGTAAATAAAAAGGCATTAGGAGCCTTTGATGATAAGAGATTTATTTTAGATAATGGAATAGATTGTGTTCCATATGGATATTGTATAGAATAGATTGTGTTTTAACGATGGGAAGGTGGGTTAGGGTTTTTAAGGGCTACCGCCGCTATTTTTCACAATATATAAATGGTCAAACCAAGTATTAATCAAACTAAAGAGTGGAGAAAATCTCAGTCTTAGTATATAAATGGAAACGTAATGAATGTGAAAAATATCAAATCAGTCTTATTGAAAAAATAACTAAAACAAAGGTAAATAAAACAAATAAGCGAATCAATTTAAAAACTAGTAAGTTTGAGGATGTAAAGAAAAAAAAATATCCTTGAATGGACTGAAAACTTTGATGGTTATCAATTGAACAATGAAAAAATAATTTACTATAATCTCAAAATGATATGTGGCTCAGGAGGTGGTCAAACAAGAGCATTAAGAGAAGTTTATCATTTCATAATGGCACAAAAGGGGTATCTTAAAAAATATAAAGATTCAAATGTTTTATTTTTAAATATTTTAGATGGGGATTATTGTGCAAAGAAAATTAAACTATTGAAGGAATTTGAGAATGAACAAATCTTTATAGGTTCAATGAGTGAGCGAAACAATATGCATTGGTTATTTGAAAAAGAGTGTCCCAAGGCTTACATGTTTCAGATATTTCTTTAGAATCACCTTTAACAAATCACATTACTACTTTACTGCTTGAACAAATCTTTATCTTATTGCAATGGTTATTTGAAAATAAATGTCCCGAGGTTAAAAGGGGAGACAAATAAATATACTTTGGGATAAAAAGGCGGTTTACTTTTTAGGGAAAAAAAAAATGAATTGCTGAAAATCCCCCATTCATTTACATGGGGAAAAGTGAGCCAGAATCAGTATATCCACCCTACTTACTCTGTGCAGTACTCAACTTGAGTGAAGTTAATGGTGTGCCATTGCAAATCCCCACACTTCCTCAACAAAAGCAAAGTTGAGAGATGGTAAGATTTCCACCAGGAACGACCCAATATCAAATTTGAAGTTAAATTTTTTTCTGTTTTTGACCCCTGTGACCCCAAGCCTCCACACCATGGCCCATGAACTGGTGATGGGGGAGGAGGAGGAGGGGGTCTAATCCCCCCAAAATCCCTTACATTTTTTCATGCATCCCCCAATGATTGCGTAGACAGTTTCATGTTTAAAAACATGCCTGTAATTGCATTTTTTTGGTATTTGACCCTTTGACCTCACTCCAAGGCCCCGATAGGGGGGGGGGGGGTGATACTGCTCTTACTTGCACCTCCTTGCCACGTGGTGATCACAAACCATCAAATTTTGGTGAATTTCTGCACAGCCGTTTATACGAAAGTGTGACGGACAGACAGACTGTAGCCGATTAAAACATCTCTCCGTTTTTTATTTTTCCTTTTCTTTTCAAAAAAACGTGGGGATAATCATGGAGATCATTCACAGCAAGCACTGTGTTGAGAACCAGAAAAACAAAGCTATCGTTTAGTATTGAACATCATCACCCAAAGGTCAGGTTAGATCTGTGATCTGCTACAGGTACAATGTAAACCTGTACTAATATAACCTGTTCCATGGTCGGGTTGTCGACGACTAAACAGTCTCCCCCACCAGGTTTTTTGGTGAGGAGGGTGTTTGGATATGGACTCCCAGCAGGATTAAAAACAAAACCTGTCAAAGGGCGGAGGAGCTCCTTGTGAGCCAACGGCCATCCATATCTAGTGCCCAACTGTGTCTGCGGACGTCCTTCTGCAGTTGGGTTACTTTTTATTAGGATGGTGGTAGCAGGATTTGCACTCCGGCCACCATAAAACCCTTCATTCCACAAAACACAAAAACAATCTGAAAACCCACTCCGTGGGAGTACCTCCTGTGCAGCTTCCCTTCACAGGGAAACTCACTGGATGACGGGATTGGGGCAAAGCCTTTGGGACCCCCAATCTTTGATGATAGGAGGGAAACCACGGGGTAACATTCCCGGGTCAGATTGCGGGAGAGTGTGTCGGAGTGGTGCTGAGGTGTCATCCACCAGACTGCGGTCTCCTTGGTTTAACCTGAGGCGGTCCCTTCTGGTGGGTGCCTGGAATGTCCTATCCCGAAGAGAGGATGATCACCTGTCTCTGTTATCATCTGAGCTCAAGCGTTTGGACATCGGTATTGCAGCTCTCTCTGAGGTTCGGAGACCGGATTGCGGCGAGATAATGGTGGGTGGTTACACCTACTATTGGTCTGGTTGCTCTGATGGTTACCATACTCAAGGAGTTGCTGCAGCTGTGTCCAATAAGCTGACCCCAATGATAATTGAGGTAACACCGGTCAACGAGTGTATTGTGAGACTACGGATTCGTCACTCTTTCGGTGTCATTTCCCTGGTCGCCGTCTTTGCTCCGACTGAGGCGAGTGATCTCACGGTGAAGGATGCATTCCATGCCACGCTCGAGACTGGTTGATCAGTGCCACAGACGAGATACACTTCTAGTCTTGGGGGATTTCAATGCATCGACTGGAACTGATAGGGATGGTTATGAGACGGGTGTTGGTCCCCATGGGTCAGGAACTATGAACCAGAATAGCACTAAGTTCCTTGACTTTGCAAGAAGTCATGGACTTAGGGTGGCTGGTTCATGGTTTCAGCGCCCACAAGCTCATCGCTGGACTTGGTATTCCAACGCTGGTGGTGTGGCAAAGGAGATTGACCATGTCCTCGTTGGTGGTCAATGGAGGATGATCCAGAACTGCAGGGTCTACCGGAGTGCTCAGTTCCTCAATACTGACCATCGGCTTGTTGTCGCAACTCTAAAGCTGCACCTTAAATCCGGGAGGATGGTATCATCCCAGCCTAGGCTGGACGTTTGCAAGCTCAAGGATGAGAGGGTAGCTGAGGAGTTTGCGAACAGTCTGAGTGGACATTTGGGGGTCTGGGTGCTTTGGGGGGTCCTGAAGAGTTGTGGAGTGCCTTCAAGACCATCGTCTTTGATGTTGCCGGTGGATGTCTTGGAACTCACCGCAGGGCGAAGAAGAATTTTGTCTCAAGGGACACTGGATACCATTGACCAGTCACAGGGCCAGGTTGAATGGCAGAGCTGAGCTGATCAGGGAGCTAAGGCGTAAAACTGTTCGTGCACCAAGGGTGAACAAGGAGGCCTATGTGCGAGGAATCTGTGAGGGGCGTAGAGCATCACCTGTGGACAGGTGATTCTCGTTCCGCTTACAGGTTAATTCACGCATTGCGTTCATCCAAGCCCATCCCTCTGAGCACTGCAGTTAGAGTAGAGGGTGGTGGGCTCTTGAGAGAGGAGTCTGAAGTGAAGGCCCGCTTACTTTGAGCGGTTGTACAAGGGTGTTACACAATCCCTGTTGCTGACCCTCCAATCAACTGTGGTCCACCTTCGCTTGTGGAAACACGGGCTGCGGTGAACCGGTTGAAACGGGGTAAAGCTCCAGGGATCTGTGGCATCCATGCTGAACTTCTCAAGGCTGGTGGAAATGCTGTACTCGTGTCGTTGCATGCAGTTTTGTGCTCTGACTGGAACACAGGCATCATCCCAACTGGTTGGAAGAAGGGCCTTGTTTTCCCTCTCTGGAAAGTGAAGGGTGATCGCCAAGACTGCAACAACTACCGAGGGGTGACGCTGCTCTCAGTGCCGGGCAAGGTCTTTGCTCGGATAATTCTTGATAGGGTTCGCCACCATCTGCTTGAGCACCAGCGTCCAGAGCAGTCAGGCTTTACACCAAAGAGGTCAACGATTGACAGTATCCTTGCTGTTCGGGTCCTCACCGAACACAGACGAGAGTTTCGGCAGGGGCTGCTTGCAGCCTATGTTGATCTCTGTAAAGCGATGAGTGAAGGAGTGAAGGAGGCCAATGGGCCGACCACATGCCTCGTGGTTGCAGCAGGTTGACCGGCATCTCAAGGAGATGGGGATGGGCCTGGCATCTGCCTGGGGGATGGCCAGATGGAGGCCCCTGGAGTACCGGTGGAAAGTGGACGCAGCGATGCACTGTTCTGGCACATGCTCCCATACCTGATCTGACCCAAAGGATTTTTTTCCCATGAAGTGGTTTTGGAGATGGAGCTCCAAAGTTTTTCCTTTTTTCTTCTCCTCCTCAAAATCTCTGCCACACAACGTGACCTATGACACAATAATCATTAAAATATCCTACATGAGCAGTCACACCTGAAATGAAAATTGTGTCAATCGGATTAGCAGTTTCAGAGAAAACAGAAAATTAACATGGACGGACATACGTATGTACGGACTACTGCCAACCCAAAAACACAATGCCTCCAGCGACTTCGGCAGCCGACGCATAAAAGAGTGCACTACTGACACACGATTCCCATGACCCCACTAAACAAATAGTGGGATTTGTAAGCCCAATAGACTCCACACATAAATGCCCCTTTCATTCCATCTTTCTTACCTTCTTTCTCATCTTGATTTATCACACACCATTCCCATTTGTGGATGCCATATATATATATATATATATATATATATATATATATATATATATATATATATATATATACACACATATATATATATATATATATATATATATATATACACAGGCAGGCAGGATGGCTTACTCGTAAGACTCCCCAGGGTGAAAGCAGCGAAGTGTGAGCCAAATTTTTTCAGAAGTCGTGAAAAAAATCAATTTTCATGTACAGTGAAGTTGTTGCAGCATAAAAAAAATCCAAGATTCACTGAACATTTTGCAAAAAAAAGTTTATAAAAAGGATTGGTCATCACAAAATGTCATCATTTTCAAAATAGGGTAGGATTTTTGATTTGGTGAGGCTGACATGCAAGTTTGCAGCTCAAACAACAGCAAAGTCAGCTCTAATGATTGGTCCAGGACAAAAAAATTGTAGTTTCGGGGTTTTATAGCTTGTACCATTGTTTCATAATGCTATGTGAACCATTGTTTAAAATATGCAAGTTTTTTTATATTTTTTTTGCAGATTCGAGATGAAAATAACGGGCTTCGGATCAATCAACATGAATTAAAAAGATGTGAACTGTGAGTGGTGCATAGTGAGGGGTAGAAAAGGGAGTCTATCCCACCGCCTGCCCCCTCCCCACCGCTTCCCATCCCCACCGCCCGTGTGCAGTGAGATCGGAAAAGAGAGAATAATATAAGGGATTGCGGTACGGTAGGATTCCAACCAACGCCATCAACCGGAAGCAGTGACGATATAACTGGTAACTGAGACCTCTGGCAGCCCTTTCAGTTTCGGTTTCAAGCAAAAAAAACATGAAATCTTGACCCAGAAAACGGTCTCAAATGCGAGTTTAAAGCTTTGACATAATCTCCACCACAGTTGGGATCGCTCTATAACCTTATAAACAGGTAATGCTACGATTTTAGGCGTGCACTCGCCATTGAACTGATCAAATCTTGTGATTTTATGAAAAATTATTTCTATTTGATTGCTATTTTCACTTTCCAAGTATCGTTTCACAATGTATCCAAGTATCTAGCAATTCACAATGCAAATAATCACTATATTGTAGTTTTAGCAGTCAAGAAAGGGAGAACAATCCTACCTTTGATAACTAACTTGAAGAAAATTCGAAGATACAAGTATTCGATAATATTTTGTACGGCTTTCCAGATTGGATTCTGCTCGAGTTCGTTGGAACAAGCCCAAGGTCAGGCAACAGATTTGGGGTTGCCATAAGTATTATTCTAAGCTTTTGAGTTTCCAGTTTCCCATAAATAATATTAATAATTGAATTCACAATCAATTTTCATCTGCAAAGACTCACCTTATCGCTAGTTATCGATCAATTTTCTGATAGAACCATGGCCACAGCTGTCGGCAGCTCATCGATGACTGTCATTCGAAGGGTCAAAAACCCCAAATTGTCCAGAAATGATAACCTGAATAAAATACTGCATCAATGCTATCAGTAAGTTTAGTAATATAATAAAAAGCATTTATTATGGAAAATAACATGAATTACACAGAAAAATCACCTTTCTGAAAATGTGACGGACAGGTGGAGAAATTTTCATCGGATGATATTTTCACTAATAGGGGGAATAAGGGAATGATAATTGGTCAGATTAATCACTCCCATTGTATTTGAGTATATAACCAACAACAATTTAATTGCCATGTTATTAGTCTAAACTATTGACTGAAATGCAAAATGTGACGGACCGGTGGAGATTTTCACTGGCCAAACCCAATTTGCTAGCAGAGTCATATCAGTTCCCTTATCCTGATGGTACCTAGCATGAAAGTTTACGATTACTCGAAGAAACTTTCAAGCAATATCATTAGAAAAAATATTTATTTTCTATCGGATTGGACTCAAGGGAATTTATAGGCACCAATAAGAGCCTTCGAGTGTGAAAATGGTCAATTTCGACGTTTTCCGTCAGTTCACATGGATAGACCCTTTTCGAGCTGATCCAATTCTATTTTCAAATAATATTGGGGCTATTTGTCAGACTGGGAACCAGGACTAGCATAAAAATTGAAATAATTAATGTCAGCCCAACAAGAAATATTAATTTACAAATGTGAAAATTAAAAACAGGCCCTTATTGACAACTTCATTACAAATTCCCCAGAGTGAGCACATGAAGGACTCAATATAGACCAGGAAGACCATACATTTTTAATAGATTTTCAAATGCTTGTTTAGAATATCTCCTCCAAAATTTTGTTTAGTAAACTATTTAGGCACACTGCAGCGGGGCAACTTAGCATAACAATTGTGCATTTTGTGAGGAAAGCACCAAATTTGGCACACTAGTAGCCGAACATATTATGAACAGATTTGGATATTGCGCCATCTCAAATTCAGCTGCGGATGGCTGTGGCAGCCATTTTCCACTGCCATCAAAAATTTTGAGATGGCGCAATATCCAAATCTGTTCATTATATGATAGGCTACTGGTGTGTCAAATTTGGTGCTTTCCTCACAAAATGCACAATTGTGATGCTACATTTAGCTAAGTTGCCCCACTACTGATCGCTTTCTACAATGAGAGTCCCCTGAAACACCGTGGCTCACACTTCCCTGCGTTGGGCCCCCAACACCCCCATTAGACCCCTAAATCCCCCCCTCCAAGTCCCGATTTGACCCTTTAGAACCTTTTGATCTTGGAAATACGAGTATAATTATTTACTAATTGCAAGTTGTGACTGGCAGTAATATTTGAGGGCCTTCTGCAGTAACACTTGAGGGTCACCAGCCATTATCAAAAGGCCCCCCACTACGAAAAGAGGGCACAAAATGGAACAATTAATTAATTGTCTCTTTTTAGCTCATCAAGAACAGTTATGGCTTAGAACAACCTAGAACAGAGACAAAAAAGTCCCATGTGACAAAGCTTATGGGATAGCGCATCATCCGTCCGCAAATACTTTCAACTTTTTCTCTGAAACTACACATAAGATTTCAATGAACCTTCACTACAACGTTCATCACTGTGTAGGTACCAAAGTTTGTTCATGACATTAAAAAAAAAATGGTGTCTCAGGGGTTCTACATGGGGACTGCCCCCCCCCCCAAAATATGTATTTGCTTTCTTTTCTGAAACCATACACAATTTCGATTAAACTTGACCACAACCTTTATCAACCGTGATGAAACAAGGTTTGTTCATGGTACGAAAAAAAAAAATTCATAGGTATTAACTTTCTTTTTCATTATATATTTTGTGGGTCATCCAGGCCTACCAGTGGTTCCCTGGTTATCTTATCCAGCCACTACCAGGTGAGCACCCAGGGGTATTGCCCATATACTATATATATATATATATATATATATATATATACACACACACCGTGGTGCCCCCAGAATCCGAACGCCTCATTGTTTGAACAAATTGGAATCCAAACAATTTTTTCGAGAAAATTTTGCCCTAAAAAGCGAACACATTTTCGAAAACCGAACACAACGTGGCGTTCATGTTTGTTCACGTGCATCTCCCCCGCCTGTTCGACCCGCATCTTCACGCTTTGTTCATTCAGTTCGTCGGTGGAAGGACTCGTGAAAGCATCTCTCGTGTGTCGATCGCGACTTTACCTCGTGTTTTCACCTTGATTTGTGCATTTTTTTTTCTTTCAATTATCACCCTTGTGCATTCACCATGGCACCCAAGAAGAGCAGTGAAACAAATAGGAATAAGAGGAAGTCTGTGAGAACGACAATTGAGTTGAAGAAAGAACTTATCGCTAAGTATGAGAGCGGTACGCGTGTGTCTGATGTCACTTCCATGTTCGAGCAGCCAAAATCGACCGTGTGTACGATTCTGAAAAATAAAGAAGCGATAAAAGCGCGAAAACCCGTCGTGAAGCGAACTCATTCAATGAACCCTCTGACGAATCGGCTTTAACAAACTCAACATTTTTTTTCGCGAGCATGGTAGTGACGTCATGCTGCGTCACCCAATCGCTTCACCTCTTGATTCTCTCCCGTGGAACCGTGCAGTGAAAACGGCACGTTTGTGTCTCCACAGAATGTACTGGGATATAAAACACCATTTGGTGCTTCATGGTTAATTACATACCTCCACCAGGCTGAACAGTTTATTTTTGGATCCCAATGGCCACTGATAGGCCAGAGCTGCATCCAGACTGATGGAAGAAGCGATGACGCTCCTGCTCATCCTCCAGGCTTGGAAGAAGATTCATGACCCAGAAAAGGTCATTTACTCATCTTATTTTACCTTAAACATGGGTAATTTCAGTTGAAAGTGTCTTGAAAGTGGGTTTTCTTGGGGTCCAGGAACGGATTAATTCACTTTCCATTATTTCTTATTGGGAAAATAGTTTTGGAATCCGAACTTTTTGGAATCCGAACAGCCTACTGGAACGAATTAAATTCGGATTATGGGGCACCACTGTGTGTATATATATATATATATATATATAGTTACGAATTTACCGCCCGCCCAGCGTGCGAACGACCGCTTTTCACTAATAGCAGCTGCACGCCCACCGGACGAGCAATTCAGTTGCGACTTTCTGGAACAACGCCAGAAATCAGTCACGGGTGGGTTCATAACCCCAGCACAGCCTAGTCCGTATTCTACCCGCGCGCGACAGGGTCAATCGCCAAATATCGATATACCTAAGTATTCGCGCGGGTAACCTACCGAGAGACTGTACCTCGGCGAAGGCCTGCTTGGACACAAACCGCTTCAGCGGTTCGTTCCGTTCTGGGATAACCGAGCGGGTATTATCGCCAGACCTCACCAGACCCGATTCTATAATCGGTATTCAAAAACCAACTAGTATTCCGAAAAACAATATGGCACTTCAATGGGGGAAAATGACACGACAAACGGGTCAACATTCACACAAGGACATTTATTATTTACACACGTACACAGTAATGCAATTGATGGGGAGGAGGGGGGAAGGAAGAAAAGGGAGAAGACACGAGCAAGGTAAAAACACTACAACCGTCTATGGTTATTATTTACAATCACTTAAGCAGGTTTTACTTACGAGACTCTGCACCACAACATTCACTCAAAAGAAAAGCAACAAAGACCCCCTCATAGACAAGGGAGTCAGACTGGGCCCGTGGGCCTTTATAACTTGGGGCTTTGGTGATCGAAAGGGCCCCACGAGACCGTTGCAGGTTACCTGCACCCTCGTGGTGCCTTGATGGGGCGAGTCGCCACATCCCGTCCCCACGGCAGCTAGCGTAGCTGCGGTTGAGCTCGGGCCTTCCGCGTGGCAGGCGAGCTCTCTCCGGCTCTCCTCACACGAACGCAAAGGCTTGCGCGACACAGCAGGGCTGCACCTCCAGCCCGTGTCTCCTTCGCGACGCCCGGACCTCCACTGACTGACTGGTCCAAGCTCCCGACTCTGGCACGAGCCCAGACCTACAGCAGCAGCAGCAGCTCCAGCAACAACCACAACAACAGCAACTCCCTATGCTGTGTCCCTCGCACCTTTATATTTCCCACGCTCCGCCCCTCCCCTCTCGCCCCACCCTCCTTCCAGCTCCTGCAGGGAACTTCCAGAAGGGGGGCGTTTCCCTCGTGGGTCGGGGTTTTTCGAAGCAATCATCCTAGCGCTTCTCTTCTCACTCCACTCACCTTTCCCCCGTCCCGAAGTGCGGGAAAGTAAGAGGAAAAATTTGTGCGTGTTGTAACCCCTTCTTCTTTCTCCATGGCAGAGACGGTTAGGATGCGGAGAGGGTTGTAGCATGGGTGTGGAGAAGGTGATTGGGGGTGTGGTTGTTGTAATGGTGGCGTGATTGGCGTTGGGTGGTGGTTGTGAGGTTAGTGTGGTTGGTGGTGAGGTGATCATGGTTGGTCCAAAATAACGATAGCAAAGAATAACGGCTAACTCAAAGATCACAGCATTGTCCACACGAATAATTCCCATTAAACAACGGGGGGGGGGGGGGGAAATCGATCTAAACACACACTTCGCGATATAACTGAACTAAGGACCTTTATGGTGTTCTGCGAATATCCACAGCCGTAACAATGTATATACATATACACACACACATATATATATATATATATATATATATATATATATATATATATATATATATATATATATATATATATATATATATATATATATATATATTGTTTTTTCAGGTTCTGCTGATCTTGGTTGGTGGAAAAAGAAAAAGTCCCATGTGAGAAAGATATCTATAAAAATTTTTAAAGTGATTCTTCTCCATTGAGGGATAAGGTCAAAAAGTATAAATAGCACAATATCTCAAGAAGTTGTGGAGGAGTTGGATAGGTGACAAGAACAAGCCGATTAGTTTTGGTTCAGGTATGGATTCAGATCTGGTCTCATCAGTGGAATACAAAATGTAAACTGTTCAGCGTCGTATGGAGGTATGCACATTACCGAGTGGTGTTCTAGTGAATCATTAGTCAATACTTAAAAGGAAATATACCTCATGCAACCACAAATAAAAATGCATCGACTCAATACAGTACTCAACCAGAGTGAAGTCGATGCCATGCCAGTGCAAATACCCATGCTTCCCACCTCAATAAAAGTTTAAAGATGGCAAAAAGTTCCACCGAGATCGACCCAATATCACATTTTTAACCACAAATGACTTCTGTTTGACTCATGTGACACTAAGTCCCCACCCCCGACAAAGAGTCGGGGGGGGGGGGTCTCCGACAAGGTCGGAGACGGGGTGGATATTAAAATGAGCTCCGTCCGACCGACTGATCATCTGCCCATGTATTTTTGTGTACGTGATATTTCAAAAACTGTCGAACATTTATCTTTCATAGTGCAGATATCTAATCCTCATGACATCATCTCAAACTGAGATCACAAGAGTTATCCACTGAATTATGTTGCAATGGCAACCATCTTGGTAACTTGGCTTGTGCACATGATACTGTATTTCAAAAACCGTTCAGGATTTAGTTTTCATATTACACAGATCTATTCTCCATACCACTCAAAAAGGTGGGGGCTCCTTGTTTGTTTGTTTTTTGGAAAAAAGAGTGGGGGGTTGTTAGGAGAGAGAAAGAGTGGTGGGTTTGTTAGGAGAGGGAAAGAGTGGTGGGGTTGTTAGGAGAGGGAAAGAGTGGTGGGGTTGTTAGGAGAGGGAAAGAGTGGTGGGGTTGTTCGGAGAGGGAAAAAGAGTGGTGGGGTTGTTCGGAGAGAGAAAGAGTGGTGGGGTTGTTAGGAGAGAGAAAGAGTGGTGGGGTTGTTACGAGAGAGAAAGAGTGGTGGGGTTGTTAGGAGAGAGAAAGAGTGGTGGGGTTGTTAGGAGAGAGAAAGAGTGGTGGGGTTGTTAGGAGAGAGAAAGAGTGGTGGGGTTGTTACGAGAGAGAAAGAGTGGTGGGGTTGTTACGAGAGAGAAAGAGTGATGGGGTTGTTAGGAGAGAGAAAGAGTGGTGGGGTTGTTACGAGAGAGAAAGAGTGGTGGGGTTGTTAGGAGAGAGAAAGAGTGGTGGGGTTGTTAGGAGAGAGAAAGAGTGGTGGGGTTGTTTGGAGAGAGAAAGTGGTGGGGTTGTTTGGAGAGAGAAAGAGTGGTGGGGTTGTTAGGAGAGAGAAAGAGTGGTGGGGTTGTTAGGAGAGAGAAAGAGTGGTGGGGTTGTTAGGAGAGAGAAAGAGTGGTGGGGTTGTTACGAGAGAGAAAGAGTGGTGGGGTTGTTAGGAGAGAGAAAGAGTGGTGGGGTTGTTAGGAGAGAGAAAGAGTGGTGGGGTTGTTAGGAGAGAGAAAGAGTGGTGGGGTTGTTAGGAGAGAGAAAGAGTGGTGGGGTTGTTAGGAGAGAGAAAGAGTGGTGGGGTTGTTAGGAGAGAGAAAGAGTGGTGGAGTTGTTCGGAGAGAGAAAGAGTGGTGGAGTTGTTCGGAGAGAGAAGAAGGGGAGGGTGTGGGGGGGGGTTGTAATTCACAATGTTTGGTTTGTTTTTATCAAGTTGTCATTGTCGGAACGTTATTGTGTTGGCTGGGCTACTGCGATTGAACATGAAAGTCGTTCAATTCAACGCGTATATTGTGACGTCATCACGTGCACGTTGTCTGTTGCAGAATAGTGTGACGTCATCATGTGCGTGCGCGTGCACATTGGTGTCGGCGTCACCGTTCTGGGGGAGCTTCGGTCAATGAATTCCAGAACAATCGGTGATTTTTAGCTCGCCTGTTCAAAGAACAGAGAGCTTTCGCGATACCCCCGGCGTGAGCGTGAAAATGTTAAATTTTTTGTATTACGGAAAAACTCCTCGACGGATTTCGACGAAACTTGGTGGGGGGGGGGTTAGGTATGGTCCAAGGATCATACCATTAGATTTTGGACTTGACCCCCCCCCAAAAAAATTGAGAATTTTTTTTTGCATTTCTTCATGTTTTAAGTGATTTCCAACCCCCCCCCAAAAAAAATTGAGGAAAAATTTTTAGCAACTTTTTTTTCAACAAAATTTCGATTTCTTTTTTTTGCATTTCTACATGTTTTTAGTGATTTCCAACCCCCCCAAAAGAATTGTTAGATAATTTGTTTTTTTGCATTTCTACATGTTTTAAGTGATTTCCAACCCCCCCCCAAAAAAAAAATTTTGCAACTTTTTTTCAACAAAATTTGGATTTCTTTTTGGTGGAGTGATTTCATGTTTTAAGTTAAGTTTCATGTTTTATGTTTTAAGTGATTTCCAACCCCCCCAAAAAAATTTGGTAGAGAAAAAAAAGTTTTTTGCAACTTTTTTTTCAACAAAATTTCGATTTCTTTTTTTTTTGCCTTTCTACATATTTTAAGTGATTAGGATTAAGACGAAACTTGGTTGGGGGGTTAGGTATGGTCCAAGTATCATGCCATTCGATTTTGGACTTGGTCCCCCCCCCCAAAAAAAAAATTGTTGGAGAAAATTTTTTTTTCCATTTCTGCATGTTTTAAGTGATTTCCAACCCCCCCAAAAAAATTTGGTAGAGAAAAAAAAGTTTTTTGCAACTTTTTTTCAACAAAATTTCGATTTCTTTTTTTTTGCCTTTCTACATATTTTAAGTGATTAGGATTAAGACGAAACTTGGTTGGGGGGTTAGGTATGGTCCAAGGATCATGCCATTAGATTTTGGACTTGGTCCCCACCCCAAAAAAAAATATTTTTTTGGCATTTCTACATGTTTTAAGTGATTTCCAACCCCCCCCAAAAAAATTTGGTAGAGAAAAAAAAAAGTTTTTTGCACCTTTTTTTTTCAACAAAATTTTGATTTCTTTTTTTTTGCCTTTCTACATATTTTAAGTGATTAGGATCAAGACGAAACTTGGTTGGGAGGTTAGGTATGGTCCAAGGATCATGCCATTAGATTTTGGACTTGGTTCCCCCCCCCCAAAAAAAATTGTTGGAGAATTTTTTTTTTTGTTTTTGCATTTCTGCATGTTTTAAGTGATTTCCAACCCCCCCCCCCCAAAAAAAAAAATTGTTAGAGAATTATAAAAAAATATTAATTATTAGACGTCTTTTAAAAACGATAAATGTATAAACAGGCGAGTATTGGGTGGCTTTGACACCAACTCTCTGGTTCTTCAAGTGATGGTCAACGGATAGATTGTTTGTTTATTTATTTATTTTTCCCTTTGACCCGTATTTCCGGAAATAAGTTTCACAATTCTCTGGCGGGGTGGGCCCAGACCGGTCGGCCATTCCTTGTGATATTATTACTCTCACTTATTCCACACACGAGCCCCCCGAGCCCCCACCCCACTCTGTTGTCTGGTTATGGCGAATCAGAAATCTGGTAACCCTGGCGATGATTCACGTAGACTTCCCACCGATCGAGCGTCCATCACACACTCTTCAAGTACAGTCGTTGTACCTGAGGTTACAAGAACAGAATCAATGAGACGACACCAGAAATACAACACGAACCGAACAACACGAACCACGGGCACGTTGATGTCTTCGTACGGCAGCTTGTCGTCCCGCCACGCGTCGTCCACAAGTTCCATCAGTTTTCCGTCACGCAAAACCTCACTGTCCATGATGATCAGGAGAAAATCACAATTATCCCTTCAGTACGGTCACGAGGATGCTTCAGACTCCGAAACAGCTTCCCAATGGGCTCAGCACATACACCGCCCATAATAAAATGACGACTTATCACAAAAAATAATCGTCGGATTGGACAAGGAATGGAATAATAACAATAATGTGAGCGACAAACGGAAAAGACTTGTGGTTTCAACCCTCGTTATTAATAAAACGGCCTCGTTAACGTCGATTTCCACCGTTTAACCGACGGAACAGCGTTCCCCCGTGACCTTGGCCTCGGCCCATTACAGCCTCCGCCGCCGGTGTTGATAACTTCTGGTTGTTCTCGTCTGTGCTCCGTCGCTTCAAATGAGTGTGAAGCAAATAATCAGAGCAATGTTCCATTTTGAAGTGTTTGATAAGGCTCGGTCGGGATTCGAACCGACGACTTCCGAGACTCGAAGCATTATGTCACCGACTTTACCGTTGACGAATGTCTGCATTGGACTATTTGCGAGTATAAGTCTGACAATGGTCAGAGAAATGTTACTACCGCTAACTACACCGCCTTGTCTCGGAGAACTGGAGGAAAAATACAATCAAACGTCATCGTCATCGTCATCATCATCATCATCATCGTCACCTTCTCCCCGTTTTACAAAGAATAGATGAGAAGCCTTAACCTAGGTAATCGGTATCTATAAAAGCAGGATCTTTCGTCTCCTTTGTGGGGAACATTTTAGAGACTTCTGTACTCTAATAGTCTGGTGGATATGTCGAAAATTCCTGCACTTCATGATGATAAAAGCATGAAACTTGATACACTGATACTACGTGATATAGCAATCATTTTCAAGATTGGAGGCATTCCTAGAATGTTCTCCGTTAGCCATGGCGGCCTTTTTCCAAAATGGCCACCATCAAATTTTCCAGTGGTCAGGATTCTTCATTGTTGGGTGGTCGCTAGACCGTTATTCTCAGGTTTTCCATCTGTCTGTATGTTTGTTTGTAATGGACAGCTCTGAAGGCCAAAAGAGTCAACCGATTTTAATGAAACTTGACAGGTAGGTTCATACCAGGATCTAGTTGTATGCTTTTGAGCACCGTTGCTATGGACGCCACCGTTGCCTAGCAACGGGACTGAAATTTTTGGAAAAATCGGAAAAATATATATATATTTTCGAAAATCAAAAATCGGCTTCCGCGCTTTTATGCATACTATAATCAACCTCTTTGTCAAAAATTTTCAGCCCGATCCGTCAAAATCTATGACTAGTATGCAATTATATAGCGACCACCCATGTCGCCTACCGGCTTGTCATGGTTTTTATAGACAGAGATTTTGCCTACCTCCATAAATCTACTACAAAAATTCCAAAAATGAATGAAAAAAAGGATGTTATTGGTTAAAAAGGACCGCTGCGGTCTCAGAGATTAATTTATCGTATGAAATGGAGATAATATACGGTGGTCGCAACTTATAATAATTGATATATTCAGTCCTTGAATTGTCAGTTCACAAAATCTGTTGAATTGCCTTTTGGGTACATCTTGGTCCCTTAATAGCAGTTACTAACTGAATTCAGGGTTTATTTTGGAGCAAATCTGAACAAAGTCAACACCGATACTCCATCCATATCCGTACATTTTGTCAATCGTCCTGCACTTATCGGCATTGTTGTAACACTTTAGAGGTACGTGTAACAATAATAAAATTATTTCAGATACTGGAATATTCAAAAATAATTAAAAAATCTACTCTTTGTAATGCGCACAATTACAGGCTGGTATATTCAACTGTTCGCGCTTGTTCAGTTCCAAGATTTTCAGTGTCCGAGTGCTGAAATAACGAGATGCCTGTCCTATGAAATGATCCATGAGCACTCATTGCAGATGGATCGTGACCAATATTATCAACAACCGATGTTGTAAAGATGCCAAATTTTAGTGAGGGTGGACACACTGTTCCCACAGTCTCAAAATGTCGAATGGAAGAGTTGCCAAGATCAGTAGAAACACTGAGCACACGATCATATGAAACGCAGTACCAAGCGGTGCATTGTCTCTACAAGATCTTTTGATCGTGTCCGAGTGCACGAAGGCACCAAGGAATAGAGGCAGTGGGGTCTCTCGTTGCTCTGTGTGCCGTGTATCCACAAGTGATTTTCGGCAATGCATGCAGCTGTTGTACGTCAGCAACTGTGTTACGGCTGGCTGTGACAAGTAGTTTGTTTGATTCTGTATGTTTGACCCATAGAGAATCATGGTTACAAGCATCAACAGGGAGGGTGCCACAGATTTCTCTTGGCAACTTCCTTTGAATTCGCCACTTAATGAACTCGAGAGAGGAGCACAGCTTCATTGTCATAGTCAAGCTGTCCTGCTAGACTTGCCCACATTCTTTTTAGCCACAAGCAGCACATCACGGCCCTCATGGTGTGCCTCTAAATTCAGGAAAGTAGCCAAGAACTTTGTCTTTAAATCTATCAAGTGTACTGTTGGAGAGTCCTCTCCAAGCTGGCTATCGGTATACAGTTCTTTGAGTATAGACAGTTGTAAAACTGGGGTATCAACATCTTCAAAAACAGTTGTATACAAGAGAAGAGTTTGGCAAATGTTTTGCTATGGGTAATCCGTGCTGCAGTCCTCTCATGATATTAGTTGTTTGTCCCTATCCCTATTGTACAAGGAGACCAGGCAGTGAACATGATATTTGTCCTCGGTTGTTATCATGTCTCCTTGACTGAGCTTCGCTATGAGAATCTTCTCCTGTAAAGTGAAAGCACACTGCCTCACATGAGTGTCAAGATCAAACATTGAAGCTGCATGAAGAGGTTTTTCAGATCGTGCTGGCTTATCACAGAAGAAACATGTGTGAACGACATTATATAGTCGGGATACTTTCTGACGCGTGAATATCCCTTTGGCTTCAGAAGAATCATTCCCTTCATCAGCAGACTGTTTCCATTTGCTTGCTCTTTTCAGTTTAGTTTTGTTGAATTAAAGCTGCAAGATTTGTGGAATTTTGCTTTCCAATGTAAGAAAGTTTGCTCAAGCCAATCATCCCCATCTACAGTCGTGGCCAAAATATTGGCACACTTGCACTCTTTTTTTCAAATAAATCACAAAATATGTTGAAATTGACAAAAGTATTTCGTGTCCACAATTCTTTATTTCACTGTTAATATTACAGAACCTTTGTTTTTGATTCAGAACTTAATATATCCTTTGAAATCAGAAAATAAAAAGAAATGGCATTGACGGAATTATTGACAACCAAGACTTGATATTTGGTATCACAGGCTTTGGACAAAATAACTGCAGTCAAGCACTCCCTATAGCCATGAGTGTGAGCTTCCTACACCTCTCTACTGGTAGTTTGCCCCACTCTGCATGTACAAACTGCTCCAGTTCTCCCAGATTTGAAGGGTTCCTTCTCCCAACTGCTGTTTTCAGATCTCCCCACAGGTGTTCAATGGGATTTACATCTGGCCACTTCAGAACAGTCCAGCATTTTGTCTTGAACCATTCCTGGGTGCTTTTTGAAGTGTTTGGGGTCATTGTCCTGCTGCAAGACCCAGACCTTCTACAGAGACCCAGCTTTCTGACACTGGGTTGAACATTACGCTCCAAAATGCCTTGGTAATCTCCTGATTTCATGATGCCATGCACACATTCAAGGCCCCCAGTGCCAGAGGCAGCACAGCAACCCCAAACCATCACTGAAACTCCTCCATGTTTGACTGTAGGGAAGGTGTTCTTTTCATTGATGGCTTCATTTTGTTTTCTGTAAAAATAGAGATGATGTGCTTTACTAAAAAGCTCTAATTTGGTATGATCTCTCCACAGGACATTGTCCCAGAATGATTTTGGCTTGTTCAGGTGTGTTTTGGCAAACTCCAGTCAGGCTTTCTTATGTGTCTCTCTCAGCAATCGGGTCCTCCTGGGTGGCCTACCATAGAACCCCCTTTTATCGAGTTTTGTGCGAGTTGAAACTGTCGTTCCTTGTGACTGAAGGTCAGCGTGAATGTGTTTGGCGGTTGATAAAGGTTCTTTCTCCACCATTCGAACAATCCCTTGATCAAGTTTTCTCTTGCGGCCACGTCCAGGGTGGTTGGTTCCAGTGCCATGGGCCTTTAGCTACCTGATAACATTGTGTATGGTGACATGGGAACACCAAGGTCTCTAGAGATGGACTTGTAGCCTTGAGATTGTCCGTATTTTGCTACAATCTTGTGTCTGTCCTCAGACAATTCTCTGGTTTTCTTTATTTTCTCCATGCTCATTGTGGAACACACAGTGACACAAAACAGCAGAATGACTCCTTTTCTCCTTTCAAACTGGTTGTCAATGTTTTTTTTAATTTTAATTTTAAATATTGCAGGCACCTGCAACTCACCCCAGGTGAGTTCAATTCCAAAGTAAAGGAGAATCACCTGCTTGAAATCTAATTATTTCTAACAACTTCTGAAATGCGCCAATAATATTGTCCGGGACATTTTAGGATTTGTGTGGAATAAGCTAAGATTTAATAATTTTTTTCAGCTTTTTTGTTTTGTTTCACTGCAAACCAAAGAAATACATATGTGGATATGAAAAGATTTTTTAATTTGAAAAATTTTCTGAAAGAAATGGTGCATTATTTAAAACAAATTTAAGAGTGTCAATATTTTTGGCCCCAACTGTATTTAATTCAAATTAATCTTTCGGTGATTGGCGTGTAGCAGGCTCCTTGAAATCTCTGAGCGAAATCGGCAGGGCATCGAGTTTCTCGCCGGTTTCTTTTTGACAAAACAAACACTTTTTTTCCCAGTCCATGGGTGCTGCTTGTGTCGAGCTTGATGCACCATCCCCCGGTAAAGTTTGAACATTTTGTGGTCGGCGATCACCTCTAAATGCCAACACACATTCAGCTATCGACCTGAAAGAAGCAAAGATCTGTTAGCTTATGATTCATAGAAAGAAGCAATACATCCAGCAGTTGGTGCAAGCAAAGACATCGCAATTGAGGAGGTAGTGACCAGCAATTACCGGTGTTGTGTTTGTGAAGCATGATGTGCCACAATGTCAATGAAATCATATTTATAAGAAACGAGTTAATTTCACTTTCATCATCCTCTCACAAATGTGAGAAAATTACTCTCCAAACTTCGAATTGGGATAAGAACAAAGATTTAGCAGCATTTTGGAACCAGATTCCAGGCCAAATTTTGCTGCTTATTACCCTGGGAGATCCTAAGAGATCCCAGTGGTCATCAAAAGTTAACTCGAACTGTCACTTCTGTAATCTTACAAAGATAATTCAGATGATTTAATTACAAATTTTTTTTGACATATTTTGGGTGATTTTGCAAATAACCCACAATGTGGAAATGGTCATGGTGGCCATCTTGGAAAATGGCTGAGACGGTAGGTTTTCAGAGTGCCTCCATTGTTAAATATGTTTCCTTTGGTGTCTCGTAGACGTGTACCAAATTTCATGCTTTTATCATAAAGTGCACAATTTGGCCAAATTTGAGCACATATCTACCAGACTAAAACAGTCTTAACCTATTATCTCCTTCCTCATAAAATGTAACAATAATGTCGTCTATTTGTTTGTATTAGTTTAAAATAAAGCTTTTTTGATGGCTTCCTGTGCTACATGCCACCATCAGGGGTGTTTATTTTATAACGGCAAGGCACTATATAATTATATATAATGTACTACTTTTTAATAGCCCTCTTTATCCCCACCTCCTTTTGGGGTCGTTAAGGAATTTTTGTTTGCCCAAGTCTCATGAACCGGCAGGCCAGATCAGACATTCAACTGAAGCTCCAGGAATTGGTCACGGTTCTTGAAATAACTCACCTACTCCACAAAAGACACTGGGATCATTATCAACCAGTGCTGGCAGATGGGTTCTCCAGCTTAACATCCTTCCGATGGATGCAAACACATTGAGGCATTGCTCTGCAAGCAAAACTCTCCCATCGAAGGTGGCCACCAGATTGAGGGGTTCGGTGAGGATGGATGGAACAGTCATGGGGCAAGTAGAGCATCCCCCTGGTAGACAGATGTATCTACGGTTCTTAACAATATTTTGTCAACATTTAGTTGCTTTTGCAGTCATCTGCCCTATAATTGCTGTGCTGAACAAAATGGCCAAAAAAAGGTAATGCTGACAGCCTCAGAGGACACCATTTAATGATTATAAAAACACTGTAATGTTTTTTTGTCTTGAATACAGAGTTCAAGGTATTGTCGAAGAGCTAGCCGAGAGGATGAGGCCAATGCATCAAAACTCGAGCAGAGCAGTACGCACTTAAACAAGTTAGATGGAGAAATAAATGTCAGGACAGAGGGCAAAGTCAGCCAAAAATAATAACAAGATCCGGGTAGCAAGGGAAAGAACAAGTTTGTGGTAGGTCACCACAATTAACAAACGACTCGAGAGAGGACCGAGTCAGGAAGGCGATTCCACAGATGGGAGAAAAGAGGACTGAGGTTCAACAATCGTCTGACAAATTTCAGCCCACCTTATTCTTAAAGCCAAATGCTATTAAAAATAAACAAATAACAGATACATTCTCCTTTAAAAACAAAGAAAAGTATGCATACCGAAAATTCATTTCAATATTTCCACCATGCGGATCAGATCAACTTGTACCTTAAACCTCTTGGTTTGCTTTGCTTTCCAAAAAACAACAACATATTTTCATTCCAAAGTGAGCCATTTTAAACTGGTGATACATTGTACATTTTGCAAAAATCAAAGCTGCGTTTTACACTCAAAATAACTTTTAATCTCAGGAAATTATTCAACAGTATAATTTTTAATACATCACAGCTGCCCCAATAATTTAAATGGTGTAGCACAGTTAACCTTATTTCATCCAAGGACCAAAAGCTACATTTTAAAGGCAGTTACATTTTATTTTTTGTTCTTGAAAATCTAGTACAATATATACACTTCACCATAAGCATGTTAGAAATGCAGCCACACGTTTGAAAGGGCCCCAAAATGAACATAATAGAAAGCAGTATTGTCCTCATAAATAAACTTTAAAATAACAGAATGAGGCAAAGATTGGGGTTTTTGCACAGGTAATAGCACCGCATAAAGTTTTGATTGGTTTCCATACAACGATAAAACATACAAGACAAACCAACTTAAAACAGGTAAAACATTCCTGCAATACAGAGACCTTGGTCTTGGATTATGCAATGATCCCACAATTCAGCCAAGCTCTTGCTTTTCTGTTATTTGAAGCAAGCCATGAGACGTTCCTTACGATTCAGCATGATAAAAGGTGAGTTTGAGCAATAGTCTATGTGGCGCATTGCTCTCATGGATCCAGAACCTCCCCAAAAATGAGCAAACTCCATCAGTGTCCTCCATGAGCCTTCCCTTCGTTGTGATGGGACACAAGTCTTAGGAAAATGTCTGCCACAAGCCACTAGCTCCTTGCCTGAGTTTGGTGCAGAACAAGGCAGGAGAAGACGCAAGGCCCATCATCATGCAGGTGCAAAGTGAGGAGCAACAAGTTGCGTCTACTGACCAGGCCCTGATCCCATTATCTCAATACCATGCTGCTGCAGCTGCGCACGCAACAGTGACCTTTCACTTTCCAAATCTTCCAGCTGCATGCATAAGAAACAAAAAACAGGTTTCAAATCAGCAGAGACCATAGTATGAAGTCCAATGTTTGGAATTTCAGGTTTAAATATTTCAGTGAAAAATTGACATTATTAACATTGAGCGCAATAAGCGGCAAACAACACCTTCTGCCGGAGGAGTTCATTGTCCATCTGTACGCGTTCTGTCTCTTTAAGTGCTTCCATCATGTGCTGATTCGTCTGCCGTAGCTCCTGAATGTAGTCGCAAGCCTTCGAAAGAATACCGCCCTTGCTCTGTGCAGGGAGGCAGAGGGGCGGCTCGGGGCTGCCGCTGGTTTCCTCCGGCTCCAAGCCGCACCCAGAGCAAACGCTCCTTAGCACACCCACCGAGTGCGACGATGCGCGTGTAGAAAGCAATTTAATCTGGCGTACAGGGGTGCATTCTCACCTGTCCCGTTTTGGTGTGGTCCCTAGAGCAGTCAGGTATCACCTTTGATAGCTGCACAATCCAATTGTTTATTTTGTCTCTTCTTCGCCTCTCCACTGGACACAACAAAAATGGATATAACAGTTATGGAGCAAAACACAGGTAGATGCACACAAAAGTAGACAGAGTCGAGGATTAATAGGATAGCTCAGCAGAAACATGCTTCCCTCTCTGCTGTCTGGGTCCTGACCAAATCAGATCTGGCTAATGCAGTACGAGTGTCTGGTGAAATGCGAGTAGGAAATGCTGCATTCTTCTCACTTTAAAGTTGAAGCATGCTAATCTGACCTTCATTGTGTTGCGCCCGCCGCCTTTCATCTCTTGGTGTCCGGCTTCCATCACCCTTCCTACCACAGGTGGCATTATAGGATCAGACTTACGAAAACAAATACTCCACATACAAACACTTATACCTCTGTGGTAGTGCTAATGCATGCGTGGGTGAGTACCTCATCAGGTGAACTATACCATGTGTGGCCAAGTTCTCAAATAAGGTGATTACTGCAGGTGTGGTGTGGTTGTGTTCTCACATTATCTGTGCACTGTGTGTGGGTGTGTTCTTGGATCAGGTACACACTGTGTATATGGATGCGTTCGAGGTGCAATTGTTCTTTGCACTCCCCCTTGAAGTACATCCTGTGATGCCATCATGACATAGAACTGTCCAGATGGAGAGATGAGACGCTCCGCACCTGCACTCAGACACATTCACCCAGCAATGATGCAGATTACTACAGCAGCAAACGTTAAAAAGCCGAAAATGACGACTGTTAATTAAGCAAAGGCAACTGATGCCCAAAAGAAAACTATTTATTTAAAACTTAAATGATCAACTTTACTAAAAAGTGTCATTCCACAGGAATAGAGATTTGCGGATATAATTATTTTTTCACTCATGTGCCAACCACCCTAAAAGTACATCCTTCACACAAATCATGGGTCTTTATTTGAAGCTTATAAGTTTTGTCTCGAGGACAAAATGCCAAATTTGCAACTTATAAATGCCACGGCAAATCTTCAGATACAACACTGAATGGACAGCTCTTGATGAACAGGTAAGTTGCCTCACAGGTCATGCTCACAAAACGAGTGAGAATAACTGCTTGGAACGAAGTTTTCTCAGAATTACATTTTTGCTGATTGGATACCATTCAGACATTAAAAAAACAAAGCAATCACACCATCTACATGATAATTAAGACTTCCTATATGGGATGCACATATACATATGCACATGATTTTTATTATTATTATTTTTGACAGTGGAGCCAATGCGCTCAACAAAGTGAAAAAAAAAAACAGAGAAAAAGATGTAAAATGTCATAGCCCCTGTGGTTTTAGTAATTTTGCTGTTCAGAGTTAAAGGGCTAGCCCATATTTACAAGATTTATGTGTATGCGCAACTGACTTGAGTGGTCATGTGACACGGAAGATTGCGTATGATTGGGTTATTAGGTCATAAATATTAATGATGTGGGTTATGTCGTTATATTGTGCAAGAGAGTTGGTCTCGTGATATGTATGATGTTTTCGAATGGGAATGCAAATTTCACACAAAAGTGAATCAATGTTCAGATATTTTGGGGGAGAGTCAGCCATCTTGGATCTCATTTATCTATAATTCCAGCAATGTGTGTGTTTCTGTGACCGCTGTTTCTCGACAACCACTGGTCAGATCTAATTGAAACTTGCCAGGTATATTGCTGGGGACCTGAGTATGTGCCTTTTCAAGGTTTGATATTAACCGAACAAGTGGTTCCAAAGTTATGGCCATTTATTTACCAAACCAATGACAGGACATGTTGCTGTGTAGGTGTAGCCGTTGGGGAAGAGATCCTCAGCCGCGTTCCCCATTACGGGTTACAACGTACGGACTTCCGGATAGTGATGACTTACTGTAATCTAATAATTTCTCGATTTCTTATGCGCATTTATAGATAAACAGAATGCCCCAATCCAGTCGTCGTTTACGAGAGCGAAGGAATGGCCTGTGTGGTTGTTTGAAAGTTTTTTTTTTTTTTGCACGTATGGCCACACACGTACGGCCACACACGTATGGGCACGCAGTAGTTTAAATAAATAAATGGACATGCAGATGTACGTCATCATTCATAATCTGTGTGCCAAGTTTGAACAAATCGGTAAATGCATGTCCGAGAAATAGTTGAGGACATGTTCAACACGTGGCTTTTTTTTAAAAACTAAAATGGCCGCCAGTATACCAGTCGGCCATCTTTGATAAGATCGCAAAATAAAGCGAGGTGCATGTGTATGCCATAATGTACTGTGCTTGTGCCAAGTTTGAACAAAATTAGTCCATGCATGTCCGAGAAATGGTTGGGGACACGTTTAAGCAACAAAATGGCCGCCAATCGGCCATCTTGGATCTGATCTCAAAAAAAATGATGTGCATATGTAAGCAATCATTATCTGTGTGCCAAGTTTGAACATCATCGGTAAATGCATGTCTGAGAAATGGTTGACGTGTTGAATATCGGGTTTTTTTCCAACAAAAAATGTCCATTAACCGGCCATCTTTGACCGATCGCGAAACAAAATGATGTGCATATGTATATCATCATGTGTTGTCTTTGTGCTAAGTATGGATAAAATCAATACATACATGCTTGAGATATGGTTGCGGACACACATACAGACACGAAAATCGAGACCAAATTCATAAGCCCCCGTTTTGGACTAAGTCCAATGGAGGCAAGACCTACATTTTTTTCTGCTTTCAGGAGCCAATGTGTAAACTCTCCTTCATTTTACAATTATGGCCGAGTATTTAATTTCAGCAAAATGGATGTAATTAAACAGTTTTTTGATTGTTAATTTATTGTATGACAAGCAGGACACATGTTTTCACGACATTGTTATTTCAATACACACAATTGGAAATGCAACCAGACTCGACATCATAGGGTAGTAGATAGTAGAAAAATCGTGCAAATTATGATACAAGCATCAAATTTGGCATTTCTGTTCTGCAGGCCGTTCTGATCAAATCTGCCCCATTGGCCATTTGAAAATCCAAATTTTGAAAAAAAAAATAAATAATAATAAAAAACTTCAAAAAAATTTGAAGTCACAGCTGGCTGAAATTCTTGAAGCGCAAGTGAACATCCCAGACAGAAAACAAAGGGGAGATGCAGTCATCATTGATGGCTCAGCACTTATCAATGCCCTACCTCCACGCACTTCAAAGATATTTGATGACTATGCTAAAGAAGACATCATCCCAAAGGTGGAATCCTATGGTGCCAGGTACGAGAGGGTGGACGTATTGTTTGATGTGAACAAGAAGTCAAGTCTGAAGTCCGAGGCAAGGTCGAAAAAGGGGCAAGGAATCGGAAGAAGAGTGACAGGAACCAGTAAGGTCCCAAGTAACTGGAGAAGCTTTCTTCAAGATGACAGCAACAAGACTGAGCTGTTTCACTTCCTTGCGGAAAAGATGTGTGAAGCACAGACCACAAGCACAGTCATTGTCACAAAAGGAGAAGATGCCATTAGCAACACAAGGAAGTCATTGGATGCTGTGTCTCCATGTTGTCATGAAGAAGCTGACACTCGAATAGTTGTGCACGCCAGGGATGCAACGACGGATGGTAGCAAGTCCATTATCATTAAGGCTAATGACATGTATGTACTAGTCATAGCAATATCTGTACTGCCATCCTTACAGGAACTAGGTCTTGAGAACATGTGGATTGCCTTTGGCCAAGGAGCCAAGGCACGATGTATTCCAGTCCATGAGGTAGTTTCTGCAATAGGGCCTGAGAAAGCAAGAGGGATCTCAAACTTCCATGCGCTCACTGGATGTGATGTCGTGTCTGCCTTCCGCGGTAAAGCGAAGAAAACTGCATGGCAGACTTGGAACGTCTTTGATGATGTTTCTGAAACATTCACCAATCTCAGCCAGCATCCAACATCGATTCGTGATTTTGACTTTTTGAAGTTTTTTTTTTTTTTTCCAATTTTTCAAAATTTGGATTTTCAAATGGCCAATCAGGCAGATTTGATTAGAATCCACTGGAGAACAAATGTGCCAAATTTGATGCTTGTATCATCATTTGCACGATTCCTCTCAAAAATTGCTGTTATCTGCCCCACTATCAGCATAAGAGTGCCCCCTCCTCTTGAAATATATTGCCATGTCCCAAGTGAGATACGCTTCCAGAGAGGGGTCAAAAGAGATGACAGGGACATACATCTCCACCCACCACTACCGGGTAGGGGGTGACACCACAGGATAAAAAAAAAACAAAACAAATGTTTTCACTAAAATTGTGTTGTGTTGATGTGGAGTTATGTTTAAAAAAATCCTTTAAAATTGTCCAAAAATTCTCCATCTCACCCCCATCACCCTGACATTCCGAGGTCCTGAGAACCTTGCATTGACATTGCGACACGTGTTTCTACGTCGAACGGTTTACGAGTTTAACAATCACACACATACTGTATTTACACACACCTTTATAAGGAGTAGAGAGATCTACTGCTTTCTTTCCAGGCAGAGGTAATAAGAGCTAATCTGTTACTGTTTGACGACTTGCCTCGGATAGTATTGTGTTACCTCTGCCACCAAAGGTGGAAGGAGGTCATGTTTTCACCCCTGTCTATTGGGTGGTCGCAAGACTACCGTTATTCTCAGGTTTTCCGTCTGTCTGTATGTATGTAATGGACAGCTTTGGAGGCCAGAGGAGTCAAGCGATTTCGATGAAACTTGACAGGTAGGTTCATACCAGGATCTAGTTCTATGCTTTTGAGCACCGTTGCTATGGACACCACCGTTGCCTAGCAACGGTACTTTGAAATTTTTGAAAAATCATAAAAAATATTTTTTTCGAAAATCAAAAATCGGCTTCCAGGCGAACTATAATCAACCTCTTTGTCAAAAATTTTCAGCTCGATCCGTCAAAAACTATGACGAGTATGCAATTATGTAACGACCACCCATGTCACCTACAGGCTTGTCTGTTTGCTAGTCTGTTTGTGTGCAGGATATCTCAAAAACTAGTGGACGGATTCGGTTGAAACCAGGTGGACATGTTGGGTGTGTGACAAGGGCAAATTGTTTCAATTTTGAAGATCTGAATCCGGATCCGGATCTGATAATATTTTCAGTGATTCTTCATTATTGAAATTGTGGTAAAAACGATGTGAGGCATGATATTTCAAAAATGTATTGGGCCCGATATGTTCTCGTGGATCAGGCATTTTGTGGCGGAGGTATGTGCTCTACCGAGTGCCCTTATCATTTCTATTGGTTCACGAAAAAATATAAGTGACTACTATATTCGTTGTTGTGTATCTGTCTGTCTGTCTGTCTGTCTGTCTGTCTGTCTGTCTGTCTGTCTGTCTGTCACGAGCATAGCTCCGTGGGTTTTGATCCGATCCAGATAAAATTTTGGTGGGAGGTTTATATCATGATTTCGTTGTGTTTCCTGAGAATGGGTGTGGTGCGCCCATTATGGGCGGAGCCACACCCAAAAAACATGTGTTTTTAGGGGGTAGCCGATTTCAATTTGCATCTTCTCCTTGGGGGTTTGTCGAATCTGGCTGGAGTTTCGGTATTTGGTTAGCCCAATGGCACCTGCATAGCCCCACAGAGCTCGATTTTTCATTTTCGTCCCAAGGTCAAGGCCACAAACTTAGGAAATTGCGAATTTTGTTTTTAGGGGGTAGCTGATTTCAATTTGCATCTTCTCTGAGGGGATTTGTCGAATCTGGCAGGGGTTTTCGGTATTTGGTTAGCCCAATGGCACCTGCATAGCCCCACGGAGCTCAATTTTTCATTTTCGTCCCAAGGTCAAGGTCACAAGGTCACGAACTTAGAAAATTGCGAATTTTGACATAAAAATCATACGACTGCCCAAACTTTGAGAACTAGGATGACAATATTTTTAATGCATAATCTTGAGGTCATTCCTCACCTAAAGTCTTGAAACCATTTTGCTCTATCTCGAACACCTTGCCCGTGGCGCCCCCTTCAACATTGTTTTTACGCTGATTTCATCAAAGTATGGATAATCCGAGGAGTGTGAAATGCCATATAGCCTCTATGACGTTATATTGTTCCTGGAATGTTCCAGAGGAAGTTTCGCACTAAAAGTCATAATCCTTGACCTTTGACCTTTAAAGTTCACAAAGGTCAAATTTTCAAAGTTGTGGGAATCGAATCGGGTTTTCGACCTTCTTCGACTAACTAACTCCAATAAGCTATAGCACGTATCCTGTTTCCTTATTTTAATGTCCACAACATTGTTTTGTGACCTTTAAAGGTTATGCAAAGGTCAAATTTTTAAAGTTGTTGAACGAAACCGGGTTTTCGACATTTTGCAGCTGGGTACTTCCATGTAAAAGTGGACACTGGTTGAAAAAAATAAAGTGAACCATATACTATATTTTTTAATATATTGCGAAACATCCCCAGGTTCTGGCCCATTTGAGTGACCTAGACCTATTGGCAACAAAACAATGATCAGATTCTATCCTAAAGTACATAGCAGTCATCTATAAACTGTAACGTGAGTTACTGTGTAACGTGAGTTACTCACTTTTTCATCGTTATACAAGTTACATGTTGCAGTTCACTTTTCATTCTTTCTAAAATTCAAGTATGGACCCTCGGTCATTATACGTAACTGGCCGCTCCGTAATTCATATGTCTGTTTGAGGAGAAACAGTTAATAAAGTTTAGTTGTTTTTGACCATGTCCATTTGTTGTAACGTGAGTTACCATGCCTAAAAAGGCCATGCTACACCATACATTGAAGACATACATAATCAGACCATACCACAGAATAGGTTCAATATCAATGCTAGCCTAATCAATAATCTGGATCATTGTCGTTAGCAATGCTGTGGGGGACTAGATACATTCTCATATGACCTTCAAATGTAACGTGAGTTGCCATGGAAGTCACCAGCTAATAACCTGTCACTCGTACCACATCATGTTGATCATTTTTATAACTTGGTCAAACATTATCACATTGTCTCATCCTTGACTTCTGAAACAATCTACATCGTCAAATACTGCTCGTGAACCATCATCGTCTTCAGACTTGTTTTATTTTATTATTATTTTTATTATTAAAAAAAAATAAAGTCAAGGCTTGTGGAAGAGTGAGAACACTGAACGGATCAGGACACAACAAAACTAAAGTAACTGCAGAGAGGGGAAACAAAAACAGGACTGAAGGACAAAATGGTGGAGACTTGGACAAATAATTGGTGTGGGGAGGATGCATGTGGTGGATTGTGTATATTATTTATAAACGAGCAAATACCACGTGTCGCTTCTCCAGATGGAGATGCTCTGCACCTGCACTTAGACACATTCACCCAGCAACCCAGCAATGAGCACGGGCCGCTCGCTCAGGGCGACGGAGCGCGGGCCGCTCGCTCTGAATCGGGTGACGGAGCGCGGGCCGCTCGCTCTGAATCGGGTGACGGAGCGCGGGCCGCTCGCTCTGAATCGGGTGACGGAGCGCGGGCCGCTCGCTCTGAATCGGGTGACGGAGCGCGGGCCGCTCGCTCTGAATCGGGTGACGGAGCGCGGGCCGCTCGCTCTGAATCGGGTGACGGAGCGCGGACCGCTCGCTCTGAATCGGGTGACGGAGCGCGGACCGCTCGCTCTGAATCGGGTGACGGAGCGCGGACCGCTCGCTCTGAATCGGGTGACGGAGCGCGGACCGCTCGCTCTGAATCGGGTGACGGAGCGCGGGCCGCTCGCTCTGAATCGGGTGACGGAGCGCGGACCGCTCGCTCTGAATCGGGTGACGGAGCGCGGACCGCTCGCTCTGAATCGGGTGACGGAGCGCGGACCGCTCGCTCTGAATCGGGTGACGGAGCGCGGACCGCTCGCTCTGAATCGGGTGACGGAGCGCGGACCGCTCGCTCTGAATCGGGTGACGGAGCGCGGACCGCTCGCTCTGAATCGGGTGACGGAGCGCGGACCGCTCGCTCTGAATCGGGTGACGGAGCGCGGACCGCTCGCTCTGAATCGGGTGACGGAGCGCGGACCGCTCGCTCTGAATCGGGTGACGGAGCGCGGACCGCTCGCTCTGAACCGGGTGACGGAGCGCGGACCGCTCGCTCTGAACCGGGTGACGGAGCGCGGACCGCTCGCTCTGAACCGGGTGACGGAGCGCGGAGCGCTCGCTCTGAACCGGGTGACGGAGCGCGGAGCGCTCGCTCTGAACCGGGTGACGGAGCGCGGAGCGCTCGCTCTGAACCGGGTGACGGAGCGCGGAGCGCTCGCTCTGAACCGGGTGACGGAGCGCGGACCGCTCGCTCTGAACCGGGTGACGGAGCGCGGACCGCTCGCTCTGAACCGGGTGACGGAGCGCGGACCGCTCGCTCTGAACCGGGTGACGGAGCGCGGACCGCTCGCTCTGAACCGGGTGACGGAGCGCGGAGCGCTCGCTCTGAACCGGGTGACGGAGCGTGGAGCGCTCGCTCTGAACCGGGTGACGGAGCGCGGAGCGCTCGCTCTGAACCGGGTGACGGAGCGCGGAGCGCTCGCTCTGAACCGGGTGACGGAGCGCGGAGCGCTCGCTCTGAACCGGGTGACGGAGCGCGGACCGCTCGCTCTGAACCGGGTGACGGAGCGCGGACCGCTCGCTCTGAACCGGGTGACGGAGCGCGGACCGCTCGCTCTGAACCGGGTGACGGAGCGCGGACCGCTCGCTCTGAACCGGGTGACGGAGCGCGGACCGCTCGCTCTGAACCGGGTGACGGAGCGCGGACCGCTCGCTCTGAATCGGGTGACGGAGCGCGGACCGCTCGCTCTGAATCGGGTGACGGAGCGCGGACCGCTCGCTCTGAATCGGGTGACGGAGCGCGGACCGCTCGCTCTGAATCGGGTGACGGAGCTCGAACACTCGCTCTGAATCGGGTGACGGAGCACGAACCACTCGCTCTGAATAACGTGGTGCGGTAAAAGCATCTGCAGAGTGTGAACGCTTCGCTCAGAATGATGTAGCGCGGAACCGCTATCGACAATGGTCGCTAAGCAAGTGGCTTAATCACCCATGTAAGCACTCCAATTAAATGGTTGAAAAGGAACGGTTGGCCAGGCTGTCGCTGCATATCATAAACGATGGTTCCGTCGCACGTGTGGTGAATGTCCGGGGTCCACGAAGGGGGGTCGGGGTCGCTCTTCCCTTCCTCGTAGAGGGCCAGTCGAGACACATTCGCCGCCTCGACGCCCACCAAAAACTCTTCAAAAGAACTTTTAAAAGACTCTCCAAGACCCCAAAAAGACTCTCCAAGACCTCAAAAAGACCACCCAAGACCTCAAAAAGACCCCCTGCCTCAGAGAGTGCTCGGGAATTTATGGACCTCCCTCAGCGGGGAGGGGCCTTGGTGAACACACCTCGCTGTCTCTGCCTCTGATTGGACAGGTCCTATGGCCCACCTTTCCGGGGTGGGGACTTGGCCCCTGCCGGGTAACAACAGCCACTCCTCCACGCGGGCTCATACTTGACAAATTTAACTTTCTTCACCACACACGCAGCAGTTAATGGAATGATATGAATTCGTTCAAAAAAGTGGCTTTATCCACAAAAGAGTTGCTGCTTGATGCAGAACAACCCTGGAAATATCGCAAAGATCAATTGCCCGTGAAATCAACATTGCAAAAAATCCGCAATTTTGCCAACTCGTCTGTGCATGTGTCGCGTTGTACATCGGTTCGGGGTCCGTGCAAATGTTATAACTTTTATGAAATGTCCGTTTTTCACCAGATTTGCTTTGATTCCCTGTGGAGCACCTTGCGAAACCTCCAAAAAATAAACAGATCTGGCAGACGCTATGGATAGGCAGTCCCTCTGGGGGAAAGGGCACGAGGTCCAGCTGTGAATGCATAAAATTATGCAGCTCAATGAAGCCAGTTAATTTCGTTAGGTTCCTAAAATTATTGTTTGCTCAATATAATTCTCAAAACAGCAGAAAAAAGTTGAAGGAATTGGAAATTTCACAATTTATTGTGAATGAATGGTGGAGGGAATATAGCCTTGTTTGCTTAAAGTAAATAGGTATATCGGCTTAGATACAAGACTTGTTGGTCCACGAAAAAAAAATTTTCAAGAAAAAAGTAATTGACCACTATATTCGTTATTGGTGTGTGTCTGTTGGGTAGTCAAACTAGTCGGAAAAATTTTTTTTGGAAATTTGTTCTACCCTTCTTATCACTTTTTCCGTCGATATGTTTGTCTGTCTGTCTGTCCCTCTGTTCGATCCAGTGCTCCGTTAATACAATGGCGATTTCGATGAAACTTGGTTGGCAGGTTCATACCATGACCGAGTTGTGTGCAAATGAGAATCGTTGCTATGGACACCACCGTTGCCTAGCAACGGGACTTTGAAATTTTTGAAAAATCATAAAAAATTAATTTCTTTGAAAATCAAAAATCAGGCCACGAGCGACTGTGGGCAGTACATTCAGCCATATTGTCAAAAATTTCCAGCCGGATCCTATGAAAACTGTCAGAGAAGATAGACTTTCAATGAACCCTGGTCAAATACAATAAAAAACGAAGTTCTTAATATCTCAGAGACTGAGTCAGATATACATGAAACTGGTATGCTAGGTTAATGGTATGTCCTAGTTCTGTGTGAGAAAGAACCGTTGCTATGGACCCCTCCGTTGCCTAGCAACAGCCGAAAAACCTCTAAATGTGGGGGTATTTTAACGAAAAAAACAATCTGCAGCATTAACCCTTGAAGCTAGAATCATGAATTTTCTTGTGCTTAATCCTCAGGACATTCCCCATCGAACGGGCCCATCGCGTCAGGTTCTATTGGGTAGTCGACTACCTACTACTATTATATTCGTTGTTGTGTATCTGTCTGTCTGTCTGTCTGTCTGTTTGTCACGAGCAAAGCTCCGTGGGTTTTGATCCGATCCTGATAAAATTTTGGTGGGAGGTTTATATCATGATCTAGTTGTGTTTTCCTGAGAATGGGCATGGTGCACCCATTATGGGCAGAACCACGCCCAAAAAACATGTGTTTTTAGGGGGTAGCCGATTTCAGTTTGCATCTTCTCCTCAGGGGTTTGTCGAATCTGGCAGGGGTTTCAGTATTTGGTTAGCCCAATGGCACCTGCAAAGCCCCACGGAGCTCGATTTTTCATTTTCGTCCCAAGATCAAGGTCACAAGGTCACGAACTTAGAAAATTGCGAATTGTGTTTTCAGGGGGTAGCCGATTTCAATTTGCATCTTTTCCTAGGGGTTTGTCGAATCTGGCAGGGATTTCGGTATTTGGTTAGCCCAATGGCACCTGCATAGCCCCACGGAACTCGATTTTTCATTTTCGTCCCAAGGTCATGATCATAGAAGATTGCAAATTTTGACATAAAAATCCATCTTCTCTGAGGGTTTTGTCGAATCTGGCAGGTTTCGGTATTTGGTTAGCCCAATGGCACCTGCATAGCCCCACGGAGCTCGATTTTTCATTTTCATCCCAAGGTCAAGGTCACAAGGTCACGAACTTAGAAAATTGCGAATTTTGACATAAACATCATACAACCGCCCAAACTTTGAGAGTGAGGATGACAATATTTTTTATGCATAATCTTGAGGTCATTCCCCACCTCAAGTCTTGAAACCATTTTGCTCTATCTTGAACACCTTGCCCGTAGCGCCCCCTTCAAGTTTGTTTCTACGCTGATTTCATCAAAGTATGGATAATCCGAGGCGTGCGAAATGCCATATAGCCTATATGACGTTATATTGTTCCTGGAATGTTCCAGAGGAAGTTTTGCACCAAAGATCATAATCCTTGATCTTTGACTTTTAAAGTTCACAAAGGTCAAATTTTCAAAGTTGTGGGAATCGAATCGGGTTTTCGACCTTCTTCGACTAACTAACTCCAATAAGCTATAGCACGTATCCTGTTTCCTTATTTTAATGTCCACAATATTGTTTTGTGACCTTTAAAGGTTATGCAAAGGTCAAATTTTTAAAGTTGTTAAACGAAACCGGGTTTTCGACATTTTGCTCGTACCACATCATGTTGATCATTTTTATAACTTGGTCAAACATTATCACATCGTCTCATCCTTGACTTCTGAAACAATCTAAATCACCAAATACCGTTCGTGAACCATTGTCGTCTTCAGACTTGTTATTTATTTAAATTATCAGATTTCACAACAGCTTTCGACACTTATTTAGTCCGGACGATATCCTATCCTCAAAATTGAAATAACATTTCGATGACATACTTTAGTCAGTGAGAGTAGATTGTGGAAAATCATATCATATAATGCATGAAATCGCTCCAAGCTCCTAATTTGAAAACTTATAGAACTTACAAAACCAATGTATACAACGATTCGTAGCGATGATGAACAGGCATTCGATATGAGTGAGGAAAGTGAAAAATAAACTTTATCGTTAAGAAATTGTTGTGGCCTGTTCCAAGTCAAGGTAAGGTTGGGCAATCCAAAAACATGGTGGCTTCAGACCCCAGCGAGGTTACCCAGGAAACGCCTTAAGACCCCAGACAGTAAGGTGGCAGAGGATCGCCTGATGAAGGATATAATTAAATAAGGCCGTTAATTATTTTCAAAAGGGGTGTTTTAATTAACCTAAACTCCCAATTTTCACTCTTGCACTTCCTTGGAGTTTTCTAAGTTTGCAAATAAAGTTTCAGGCAGCCAGGTTTTATAGTTTTGGAGTGCACGCACACGCGCGCGCACGCACACACGCACACAGACCCTCTTATTAGTATAGATATACAGTCAAAAATTTGGACACCCTACTCATTCAAGGGTTTTTTGTATTTTTACTATTTTCTACATTGTAGAATAATAGTGAAGACATCAAAACTATGAAATAACACATATGGAATTATGTAGTAACGAAAAAATTATTACACACAACACACAACAAGGGGGGCAGGAAACAAGAAGGGCAGGAGAGGGAAGGATAAAACAGTGGGGAACATTGACATGAGGAGCTCTGTGGAAGGGAGTGGAATGGGGCAGGGTACACAGGGTATACAAGATGACACCACAGGGATTTTCACGACCTTACACGACAGGGAACTTTCAGGAAGAAAGGCAGGGAATTTGAAGGAGGTAGGTTTGGGGTGGATCAACAGGGGTAGAAAAGATCGTGGTTTTGGATGTGGGAAGATAAGAAGTGGTGGGGAACAGCTGTTTTGAAAACCTGAAGGGAAGAATGGGATTGAAGAGAGTGTGGGAGTTTTTTCCAAAGGTGGGGAAAAAGAGGAATGAAAGAGTAAAGGTGAGCAGTGATTTTGGTAGTTTTACCAGAAGGAAGTTTTTAGTGGACCTTGACCACGATAAGGAAATATGGAGGGGTTGTGGGGGGGATGGAGACAGATCACAAATAGAACAGACAAGGGAGGAAAGGCCGGAAAGGAGACGGTGGAAGACAAAAACACCACCGACCTGCCTGCAGTGAGAGAGTGAGAGACCCAAAGGCTCACCCAAGGTGAGCAGTGGTTCATGATTTTGGTAGTTTTACCAGAAGGGGGTCTGCTAGCTTACCTTGAGCACTCTGCGGAAATATGGGGGGTGGGGAGACATATAGCAGACAGAGCAGGGGGGGCGAGACCAGAGAGGAGACAGTGGAAAACAAAGACCACCGACCCGCCTGCGGTGAGAGAGTGAGAGGCCCAAAGACTCAGCCTCACCACGGGAGATACTCTCCCAGTCAAGACTTTTAGAACACCCCCATTTTCCAGTTTTTACTGAAATTTAAGCAGTTCAAGTCCAGTGAATAACCTGAAATGGTACAAAGCTATGCAGTAAACTGCCAGAGGTTAAAAAAAAAAACAAGCTTAGGTGACCAAAAACTGAAAAATAATGCAAATTTCAGAGTTGTTAAAAAAGGCCCTTTCAGGGAACAAGTAATGGGTTTGCAACAGCAGCTGTTCTGCAGGAATTGAAGTAAATTAAGCCTTGAAAGTTGATGCAAACAATTCCTACAGGTGTCCCATCTTTTGTTGATTAGTTACACACCCTCTGTCTGTAAAAAAAGCAGTGTTGGAAAAGACTGTGTTGCAACACCCTCTGAAGCATTATTTGGACAATATTGCACTGCAGGAAGTAGTATATTGCTATCATAATGGCGAGAAAAAGACAATTAACAAAGGAAGAGACAGACAGACCATTATAACCCTTAAAAGTGGAGGTCTTTCCTTTCGAGAAATTGCAAAGAAGCCAAGGTGTCATTGAGTACAGGTTCCTACACCATAAAAAGGCACTTGGAAACTGGAAGAAACTCTGACAGGAAGAGGTCTGGCAGACCCAAAACCACAACACAATCAGAGAACAAGTTTCTGAGAGTCAACAACTTGCGTGATAGGTGGCTCACAGGACAGCAGCTTCAAGCACAGCTTAACACTGGTCAAAATAAGGAAGTCTCAGTTTCAACTGTGAAGAAAAGACTTCGAGCTGCAGGTTTGACAGGTCGAGTGGCAGAAAGAAAGCCATTGATAAGATGGCAAAATAAAAAAAAGAGGCTTGCCTGGGCCTTGAAGCACCACCAGTGGACCACTGAAAACTGGAAGAAGGTCTTATGGACCAATGAATCAAAATTTGAAATCTTCGGTTCATCACGCAGGGTTTTTGTACGCCGTCGAGTAGGCGAAAGAATGGTTCCGCAGTGTGTGACACCAACTGTCAAACATGGAGGAGGAACCGTGATGATCTGGGGCTCTTTTGCTGAATCCTGAGTCGGCGACTTGCACAGAGTGACTGGCACCCTGAACCAAAAGGGCTTCCACAGCATTTTGCAGCGCCATGCAATACCCTCTGGTCTATGCCTAGTTGGTCAGGGGTTCATCCAACAGCAAGATAACGACCCAAAACATACCTCCAGGCAATGTCAGAGCTACCTTAGAAGAAAAGAACAATACAGTCGGCTTAAAATCATGGAATGGCCAGCACAGTCTCCAGACTTAAACCCCATCAAGCTGGTTTGGGATGAATTGGACAGAAGGGTGAAAGCAAAGTAACCTACAAGTGCAACACATTTGTGGGAACTTCTGCAACACTGATGGGAAGAGCTTTCCCAAGAATATTTGATTTCCATTGGAGAAACAATGCCACGAGAATGTTCGGCTGTTATATCTGCAAAAGGTGGCTACTATGATGAGTCAAAAATTTAGATTAAATTATGTTCAAGAAAAGGATTCCACGATTTATTTTTTATCTGCAATTGTTTATTTGTTCTTTGCTTTAATTTCAGAGTACATTGAAACATAAATTGCTTCAATTTCAGTAAAAACTGGAAAAATGGGGGTGTTCTAAAACTTTTGACCTCAATTTTTTTGTGCTCAAAAACTTTTGACCTCAAATTTCAAATAAAACTCAAATTTTGTGCAAAGCTTGGCGATTCCCAAGTGGAAACGATCCGCAAGATTCAACAGGCCTTCGGGAACGAAGCAATGGGCACCACACAGATAAAAGAGTGGTACAACCGCTTCAAATATGGTCGCACATCAGTGGAAAGTGAAGCACGTTCTGGTAGGTCCTCAACATCCCGAAATGAGATCGTCATTGACCAAGTGAGGATCCTGCTGATGCAGGATCGTCGAATCACAATCAGAGAACTTGCAGACGAGGTGGGCATCAGCATTGGATCCGTTCATTCCATTGTGACTGAGGATTTTGGCTTAAGGAGAATCTCAGCGAAGTTCATGCCAAAGCTACTAACGATCGCGCAGAAGCAACTCCGTTTGGAGATTGCACAGGACATGCTGGAGACTGTGAACAGCGATCCCAACTTCTTCAACACAGTGATCACTGGCAATGAGACCACAGTGATCCGTCATTTTGTCAAAACCGAAAATCCGATGGCGCTCACTTACACTTCCTCACTCATTGGCGGTCTGTCGGCGACTGACAGCTTCTGCAGGCGGGAAAATATTCACGCATACGAATTATGATCACCTATATACGTGCACCAAACCACGCCTCCCTAGCTTAATTTGTTTACGCACAAAAAATTAAGGTTGGATACTTTTTGAACACACCTCGTATAATAAAATATATATATATATATATATATATATATGTATATATATGTATGTATATATATATATATATATATATATGTATATATATGTATATATATATATATGTATATATATATGTATATATATATATATGTATATATATATGTATATATATATATATATATATATATATATATATATATATATATATATATATATATATATATATATATATATATATATATATATATATATATATATATATATATATATATATATATATATATATATATATATATATATATATATATATATATATATATATATATATATATATATATATATATATATATATATATATATATATATATATATATGTATATATATATATATATATATATATATATATATATATATATATATATATATATATATATATATATATATATATATATATATATATATATATATATATATATATATATATATATATATATATATATATATATATATATATATATATATATATATATATATATATATAAAAGCCGGTAGGCGGTGATGGGTCGCCGAGCATGGAAACTATAAGATGTAGAGAAAAATGGATGTCATATAGCGGATAGAGAATCACCTTAAGATTATGCATTTCAAATATCATCCAGCTCCATCTACTGATAACTATTCGGTATCCATTTGAATGAAAAGTACCGAAAATGCGCTTTGAAATCGGAAATCCCCAAAGTTTGAGGGGGTGCTGTGGGTGAACAAAGATCTAAATCGAAAATCCGGCTCGATCGTTTGTGCACAATGTATTCCAGACGATTAGTGTGAATTTTCATGACCATCCGACCATAACCAGAGGAGGAGTAACATTTGGCGCGAAGGCACCTCCAGCTCTCGCATATTATCGATTTTTGCACTAATTGACCTTTGACCCCTGACCTAAGCAAAATCGGTCAATATGTCCTGAGGCAAAGTTGTACTCATTGAGTACCATTAACCTGCAAAGTTTCATTCGTATCGATGCACTCAGCTGGTCGCAAGGGGGGCTTCAATTTGCCAATTTTCACGCATACCCTAATTGTAGGGGGCACTGCGGGTAAAGTATTCCATATATCACAAAAACCGGAATATATTTGATAGAGCATCACCTGAAGATCATTCGTGCCAAATTTCATAACCCGACATGGGATAATGGCTTTCGGAATTGATTTTGCGTGAACGGTACCGATTTTGAAGGTTTTTCCGTTGTTGCTCGGGAACCAAAGCGCCTCTAGCAACCATCACAATTTCCAAAGCACTAGGTCATAAGATGTACCTATCACCCGAGTTTGGTCAAAATCCGCCCATGTTTACTACCAATTATGCTGATGATAAATGAACAAACATCCAAACAAACAGACAGAATTACTGACAATAAGGGTCACCTATTTCGGCGACCCAATATATACATATTGTGGGCCGGGGGTCGGTGGCGAGGAACGACCGCTACATTGAGCAGTCGGGCCCTCTCCCACCGAACACCCGGAATTAAAGATCGTCACTCCGGATAACCCCGAAGTCAACGGGTCGCTTAAAAGAACTGTGGTCCCAAATATTTTGACGGCGTGGGGTCGGGTGTATTTGTCTATTCCAATTTCCCAAAGTACCCACGCCGTCCAACTACCGGGGAAGCAACACCCTCGGCCGGCTTTGTCCGAACCGAGTCGCTGTTACCGACTGGGATCCGGCGTAACCGAGGAGGAATTACCAAAGCCGCGACGGTCCAAATAACAATTAACGGCACAATCGGCCTCACGAAAACTCAAACCCGAACCATGCAAGGTCAATGAAAGAAAGCACAGACAACAAACTGGAACATTTAACAAGAGGGTTTATTTTACAATAATCGGGAAGGGAGGGAAACACAGAGCAGACTTAGGCACGAATATAATATGCAGGCAAATGTACAATGGCAATCACTAAAACGATTTATACTTATCAGACTGGCCACAGACAGACACACACACCCAAAAAGAAATGGACCTCGTAGGTCTTTATTTGGCCCTTCAGCTCGGGAGGGAAAGCGAGCTGAGGGTCAGAGTCTGGCCGTGTACCTGGCTGCCTCGTGCGGTTTCTTAGACCCGAACTTGTTGAGCTCGGAGTCCATGGAAGGGAACAGGGATCCCAGCTCGAGCGCTCCAACATAACCCACCACGGTGGGACTTGAACCCACTACCCAGAATCCAATGAGCGCAGCCAGGATCCCACGAACGACCCGGCTAGCCACGAGCGATGACTGACGACCAGGAGCACCACGAAACACCTCCGCCACGACCACCAAGACTGCTCAAGACCGACTCAACCGAACCAGACCAACTTGAACAACCACTGAGACAGCTCGCCACCCTTCTTTTATCCCTCCCCCGGGCGGGTGGAGGGATCCGCTCTGAGGTAACTCTCCTCTGGATTGGTCGGGAGGCATCGGGCGATCGGTATCCTCCCCTCATTGGACGAGGCCAACATTCCATCTGGTTGGGGTGGGGTTGGCCCTGAGGTGATCTCATCCCCGATTGGGCGAGGGGAACATTCCATCTCGCTGGGGCGGAGTCGGCACTGAGGCGATCTCACCCCCGATTGGGCGAGGGGAACATTCCATCTCGCTGGGGCGGAGTCGGGGCTGAAGCGATCTCACCCCTGCCTATGACCGTGGCCTCGAACACGTGTGTAATGGCGCTGAAGGAGTGGAGGGGATTGATGTAGAAAACTAACTTAAAAAGAAACTCGCAGCGCACACATGAAATTCCCGTTCGACATAGGGGATGGATTCTAACTATACACATATACTTAACGAAATAACTAAACTTTGGGTCAACTGTATGTGTGAATGCGAATGGTTTCCAGATTCGTACACCACCCCCCCCACCCCCCCACCCCCCGTTTTTATAGACTCGTCCCGAGTCGTCAATTTTCGTATGCCATGCAGGTGTAGGATTTTCCCCTAGTACGTTTTACCTATGGATCCCTGAGTGTGACATTTGAATACATGTCCCAAAAATAAATAACAGAGTGCGCTGCGTAACTAAACTGACAGACTCATTCAGACAACTTAAATACATTGCCGGCGCTGAACAAACAACAGTGGGTTTTAAAAAATTATATACATTCCTAATATTTATACCTACCATGGCCCAGGACCTGTGATCTGTGGGAAAAAGGCACAGCAAAGTCAATAATTTTGTGTGGGTGAGTGCACAGCAGCTTGAAGGTCAGACGTCTTCAGGGCCTACTCAAAAGGCCCCTTTTATCACTGAACCTTCTTTTTCATTTCAGTCTTCAGCTGCTGGAGGCAACTCACCCAAACATGGCAGGCCATTTGAACTGGCCTTTATGCAAGAAGACAAGGAGGTAGCCGGGCTGCACAATGTATTCCCTGGCACCTGTGAACGGAATGTATGCACGGGCTGCGCGATCGCAGTCCTGTAGTGAGGCTGCCTGCAGGGCAGTCTTTGCAAACGCTTGCTGGAATGGTCCTGACACACATGGTGGAGATGGTTGACACAGGGGAAATGCAAACAAGGGCTAGGCAGGCATGGGGTCAAGGCAAAGGCAGGCAAACAAGGCAAGGCAAATGCAGACCAGGCAGATGCAGCACAAACAGGTCGGCATATGAAGCTGGCCGGCCTCTGGTCTGGTCCATGAGGTTCTGGAGGGAGTGCGGTGGTGCCGGCTACTCCGAAAATGGGCTCGGACCTACCCTACTGTCTCCCCCCAATCTATCGCCTTTGCCTGTCTTTGTCCATATCCACTCCCTTAGTTTGCAACAACAAAATTTAGACTTCCCCTTTTTTTTTTCCCTTTATAATTCCAAGTGTCCCTAACCCTCCTACTGTCCTTGTCTGGCTAACCTATCCTACCTGCCTACTCCCAACCCCCTAAGATCCTTCTTGAGGGGAGCAAGGAAGACAGGTGGATCTGTCTCGAGGCCCAATGGAGCCTCAGAATAGCCTCAATAGATTTCAGCAATCTCTCCAAGGTGGATCCAGCGGCCTACGGAGAGCGAAGGGATGGATGTTGCGAAGGGGTACACATTTCCTATCTGTCCTATCCTTTATTAAACTTTAAACTATCCCCGGGGCTTTTCAACACGCCTGTCTCTTTAAACTATCGGTTCCAGCAACCATGATCCCCGTCGTCTGTGTTGGTGTTCGTTATTAATTTGGGCCTGGCCCGCAAATTTTCTCTCGTGCTCTTGCACAATTTCGTGGCTGGGCAGCGTGGCTCAACTGGCAGGGATTCCCATCTGCCAAACTCGATCCACGGCACCCCCGGGCAGCTGAGGCTGTCTCCGAGCCTACCTACTCCGTATGAACGCAGGGAGCACCCTCCCTGGCTACTCCCCCGTATATGCCCACGTGGCATTTCTGGTGCTCTGGGTCCCATTCCATGGGTCGCCCGTGCCAATTTCACTATCCCGGTCACTTGGACCCATGGCCTACTCTGGCCGACCTCTCCGTGCCTGGGGTGCCCTCTACTTAGTACTCACCTTTCCACAGCCACGCTCCCAGCCTGTCAATGGACTCCTGCACCCTTCAAAGAGGTATCATACCTTCTTCAAACACCAACAACATCCGATTAGTTAATTTAACTAACCCACTAAGAGGGGAACCATGGGGTAACATCCCTGGGTCAGATTGCGGGAGTGCGTCAGAGTGGTGCTGAGGTGTCGTCCACCAGACGGCGGTCTCCTTGGGTTAACCTGAGGCGGTCCCTTTGGGTGGGTGCCTGGAATGTCCTATCCCTAAGAGAGGATGATCACCTGTCTGTTATCATCTGAGCTCAAGCGTTTGGACATCTTCCCCTAAGCTTAGGTCTGAACCCACCTGCTCCAGCCCGTCTTAGCCCGATATGGTTCGACTTGAAAATAATTTACGCTCTTAATGTGGAGGGGGGGGGGGATTTGCTCCGCACACCCCTGATCCGAATCCCGTGAATTTCTCTATGGAGGCGGAGGGGTTCTAATCCCACTCCTGACACCAATTTGTTGTGGGCCGAGGGTCGGTTCCGAGGAACGACCGCGAGATGGAGCAGTTGGGCCGTCTCCCACCAAACACCCAGAATTAAAGGTCGTCCCTCCGGATAACTTCAAAGTCAACGGGACGCTTAATGGGCCGTGGTCGCCAATATTTTGACTGCATGGGTACTTAGGTAAATTGGAATAGACAAATAAACCCTACCCCACGCCGTCGAAATATTGATCCGGATCCGGCGTAACCGAGCGGGAATTATAACTCAAACCCGAACCATGCTTGGTCAATGAAAAAGCACAGACAACGAACTGGAACATTTAACAAGAGGGTTTATTTTACAATAATCGGGAAGGGAGGGAAACACAGAGCAGACTTAGCCACGAATATAATATGCAGGCAAATGTACAATCGCAATCACTTAAATGATTTCTACTTAACAGACTGGCCACAGACACACACACCCAAAAAGAAATGGACCTCGTGGGTCTTTATTCGGCTCTTCAGCTCGGGAGGAAGGCGAGCTGAGGGTCAGAGTCTGGCCGGGTACCTGGCCGCCTTGTGCGGTTTTTTTGACCCAAACTTGTGGAGCTTGGAGTCCGTGGAAGAGAACGGGGATCCCAGCTCGAGCGCTCCAACACAACCCACCACGGTGGGACTCGAACCCACGACCCAGAATCCAATGAGCACAGCCAGGATCCCACGAATGACCCGGCCAGTGCCGAGCGATGATTGATGACAAGGAGCACCACGAAACACCTCCGCCACGACCACCAACACGACCACTGACCACCAAGACCAAGACCGACTAACAACTACTGAGACAGCTCGCCACCCTTCTTATCCCTCCCCCGGGCAGGTGGAGGGATCCGCTCTGAGGTAACTCGCCTCCGGATTGGTCGGGGGGCGTCGGGTAATCGGTGTCCTCCCCTCATTGGATGAGGCGAACATTCCATCTGGCTGGGGCAGGGTTGGCCCTGACGTGATCTCACCCCCGACTGGGCGAGGGGAACATTCCATCTGGCTGGGGCGGAGTCGGCCCTGAGGTGATCTCACCCCCGATTGGGCGAGGGCAACATTCCATCTGGCTGGGGCGGAGTCGGAGCTGTAGCGATCTCACCCCAACCTCTGACCGTGGCCTCGAACACGTGCGTAATGGCGCTGAAGGAGTGGAGGGGATTGATGTAGAAAACTAACTATAAAAGAAACTCGCAGCACACAAGAAATTCCCATTAGACATAGGGGATGGATTCTAACTAGACACATATACTTAACCAGATAACTAAACTTTCGGTCAACTGTATGTGTGAATGTGAATGGTTTCCAGATTCGTAACAATATATACATACATATATATATATATATATATATATATATATATATATATATATATATATATATATATATATGCAGTACAGGTAGTCGTCGACTTACGACCGCAATTGGTTCCGACCAATCGGTCGTAAGTCGACTTGGTCGCAAGTCGAACAACGTATATTTTACATACCAAAAAAAATAAATAAATAAAAAATTTTGGGGCCACTTTACGTGGTCGTAAAGGCGAATAGTCGTAAGTCGCATAGGTCGCAAGTCAACGACTATCTGTATGTATGTATATATATATATATATATATATATATATATATATATATATATATATATATATATATATATATATATATATATATATATATTGTTGTGGTTACCAAATTCGCAAACCACCATTCAGGTCCCTTAGGTGAGATATCTCGGTAAGTATATGTGTAGTTAGGCCCAAACCCGTTGTCTAGTGGGAATACATGTCATTTATGCGTGCTGCGACTCTTCAGGATAGCCGTTTTTCTTTTACTATCTTTATTTTGGACCAACCGCCATTGTTACCACCACCAACCACAACATCAACCACCCACCGCGGCGCCGCTTCACGTCACACCTCGCAACCGTCGCATCGCCACCGTTCTTGCGCCGCTTGTGGGTACCGGTGTTGGACTCGTGCAGGGCGCGCGCCGAACAGCGTGTACAAAACCACGGATTTTCCACTTCAAAAACGGATCAAAAACGACACACGCCCACTTTTGTTCCGTCCAATCGGTGAGCGAGGGGCGATTTGGCCCCGCCTCCAGGGCGTTGGAGGGCGATCGCTATATGCAAATTTATGGATCAAAAAGCATTCACGCCCACTTTTTCTCGGGCCAATGGGGAGCGAGGTGAAAGGTCGAAGGCAGGGGGTCAAAGATGAGAGAGCGAAGCCACGGGGCTTATATAAGCGACCGCGTTCGTCAGTCAAGTTGTTAGAGAGTTAAGACTTCGCGGGCGGTGGAGTTGGGGAGAAGAAGAAGCAAGAAGGAGTTGGTCGTCGTCGTGTGCGTTGGAGTCGGAGCAAAAGGAGACGGAGCTGTGGAGAGGCGGCGAGGGCAGACGAGGGGGTGCTCGCGTCGTGCAGGGAGCTGCACACCAGGGAGGCCGACGGCGCGACCTGGCCGAGGTGGAGACGCTCGTCGTGGGACTCGAGGCAGAGTAGAAATCCTCTATACCCCGAGCATCAGCAACCCCCTCCTGTTTCCCCCCGCGCTGAGATAGTGCGACCAAGGGGGCCCCTTTCCCACCCCCTACCAGACACTGCCCGCGAGGCCCGCGGAGTTGAGGCACCATCGCCGCTCCGCGTCTCATCACCAGACGGGTAGGCCCGACCCGGTCTCGGCCTCAGGCCCGCCTCATCTTTGAGGGTGTTCTTTTCCTTGGTTTTGGGTATGTGTTGTCGGCGCCGTCTGTGAAGTAAAATTGTATAAGTGTTGCCGTGTGCTCGCGTAATCGGTATTAGATCTGCATTGTCGCATTTGCTTTTTGTGTAAAATTGCATTGTGTTTCTCTTCTTTTCTATGTGCTTTTGGTGGAATTGAATATGTGTGCTTTCCGTTCGTCGCGAATAAATGTGCTTTGTGTTGAACTGTTTCCCGCTTCGCTTCGTCATTTCCTTCATTGAATCCTCATCTTGCTTCACGTAAAGGGTTGGTAGTGGGCTGAATACGCCCGATAATTAATCGAACCGTCGAGGCCGACGATAACACCGCTCAGTTATCCCGATAGTACGGAACGGGTCGCTTAAGTGGCCCGTGTCCGAAGTCGACCTGCGGCGAGGTGCGATCGCCCGGTCTACCCTCCGTGTGGGTACTTAGGTAGGTCGAATTTGGCGAGCAACCCTATCCCACGCGGGGGCTGATTGGCTCGATCGCGGTGAGACCGAAAGGTCCACCCGTGACTGGTTCCCGGCGTTAGTCCGAGAGGGTCACGACTGGATTGTCCGTCCGGTGGGCGACGTGCCGCGATTCGAGTTACGTGGCCGTCAGCACGCCGGCGGGCGCGAATCCGTAACAATATATATATATATATATATATATATATATATATATATATATATATATATATATATATATATATGTCCATTGGGACCATACTCTGTACAGAGCGTTGGTGCTGCCAAAGCAGTCTCCTTGGCTATTGGGCACAATCCTGGACAGGTCGCCACTCTGACGCAGGATACTTGAATGACTCGGTCATCCCAGCAAGCTGGTACTCATTTTGCCGACCTCGGAAGGATGGCAGGCTGAGTCAACCCCCTGGTGAATTAATTCAGCGGGCAACGAGGCTTGAACTCAGGACCCTCGGATCCCAAGCCGCCACCCTAACCACTGAGCCAACACCAGGCTACATATATATATATATATATATATATATATATATATATATATATATATATATATATATATATATATATATATATATATCCATTGGGGCCATACTCTGTGCAGAGTGTTGGTGCTGCCGAAGCAGTCTCCTTGGATATCGGGCACAGTCTTGGACAGGTTACTACTCTGACACAAGATACCAGCAAGCCGACACTCATTTTGCCAACCTCGGAAGGATGACAGGCAGAGTAAACCCCACCTGGTATTAATTCAACAGCCAAGGGGGATTTGAACTCGGGATAAAGCACACCCAAGTCATGTAAAATATGACTTTAGAAAGAGTGACGAGGACTTTTAGAAACAGTAAAATTGCTTTAGAAACAGTCACAAGGTCAAAGAAAACGTGATCGCTTGTATGTTGCTGAGGTTTGAAGTTAAAACCTCCATAAGATATGGGATTAAACTTTGCCACCATAGTGAATGTAACCAAGCATGTACACACAATCACAGAGAGTTCTTTTACAGCTCCAAATCTATCCATTTGTACCACGTCTGTGTGTGCTGTATACATACCTCTACCTTGTAAAACAACTGCCGACTTTACATCCCGATCGGGACATGAACTGTACCGCTGCCGAGTGTATGGCGCTCGGCAAGTTTCTTAAGCACTCAAAGTAAGCACTCATTTGAAATGGATGATAAGGAACGGCTGGCTTGGCAAGCGATAACAAATAAAAAAACAAAACATCGCCAGTTTCTTAACATTTTCAGATTACAATCCAGATTTCGGGTTATTTAGTCAATGGGATCCGATCCTGAAAACTCAAATTTCTATTCTGCACTTGAATTAGTCCGTGAGAGAGCATGGAAAAAATCACATCATGCAATGCATGAAAAATCGCTCCATGCTCCTAATTTGAAAATTATAGAACTTACAAAAGTGATGCATTCGGCGATTTGTAGCTGTGACGAACAAGCATTCAATGATACGAGTGAGAAAAGTGCAAAAAACATTTTGAGCACTTTATCGTTGATAAACCGTTGCAGCCTGTTCCAATTCAAGACATTGTTGAGCAGGAGAAAAATAATGGTGGCTTTAGATCCCAGTGAGGTAACCCAGGATGCATCTTAAGACCCCATCGAAAGCGAGTTGGCTAAGGATGTGCCTGATAAAGGATATGATTAAATCTTCTTCTTCTTCTTCCGGCTGCTCCCGTTCGGGGTCGCCACAGCGGATCATCCGTATGATCCGCATAGTGATTTGGCACATGTTTTACGCCGGATGCCCTTCCTGACGCAACCCTGGTCGCCTCTTTCGACACAGGGATATGGTACACCTATTTTAACCGGGGTATACACCGGCCCAGTACACTGGTACTCATTTCGCCGACCTCGGAAGGATGACAGGCTGAGTCAACCCCCTGGTGTATTAATTCAGTGGCCCAACAGGGCTTGAACTCAGGACCTCTTGGATCCCAAGCCGCTGCCCTAACCACTGCTCCAACACCAGGCTTAAAGGATATGATTAAATAAGGCTGTTAATTATCTTCAAAAGGGGTGTTTTAATCAACCCAAACATCCAATTTTCATTCTTGCACTTCCTTGGAGTTCCCTTAGTGTGCATGCAAAGTTCCAAGCTGATAGATTTCCTGGTTTTGGGGTTGTGGAGCACGCGCACGCACGCACGCACGCAAATCTGGTGCAATATCGAACTGCAACGGAAGATAAGGATCCATGAGAATTGAGGAGAAACAGGCAGAAAATAATTACATGTGGGGGAAAAAATACAACAATTAAGTTGAATAGAAAAAATTAGTGAACTTTCCCTACATTATATACTTACACTACTAAACAACAAACAAAAAAGCAAACTCTGATTGGCCAGGCAAAGGGAGGACAAAAATATTAAAATAATTTCCTTGGTACATTGTGCTTTCCTTGGAATCTGGTACGTGTGCCACTCAAGAGAGGAGCATGTTGTGTTGAAGGTGGCACGAATATTGCAAATTGTTTGAAATTTTTTTAAAGAGTACTGTACAATCAATGTGATGAAGTAATTAAGGAAATTGTGGTTTATAAACAAAGAAGTATATTACCATCACTAGGTGGGCTCCCTCCTCCAGTGAAAGGGCTTTGGATAACAGCCTGCAGACAGGAATGAACCAGAGATTTTGATTATGCTTGAAAAGATATTACCAAATTGACAAGTGTAGCTTCCAGCTGATGGTATGCATACGACATTTTATGATATCCAAGATAAATAAAATAGTTTTTTTTCTGACATCTGTGGCAATTTTAGTGATAACTGTATGAAATAAATCTATTCAAAATATTTTATTTCACTAAAGTGAAACATGAGCAACCAAACAATCTACATTTTACGTGAAAATAAGGAGTCAATGAATTACTCCACTTTGCTCCCCACAGCACTTTATCGAGTCCATAATGTAACATCGTGCTGGTCATTTTTTAACATGACCCACAAGGAACAAGATTCTTCTTCTCTTTCCTTTATGATGGGTGAGGTTCAACAGTATCAAGCTTCTGCCCTGCCTCGTCCACAATACTCCTCCACTTCTCCCTGTCCTCAGCCATCCCTCTTCATTCTCCAACCACCCCACCTCATTGATATCCCTCCTCACACAATCCGCCCATCTCAACCAAGGTCTGCCTCTTTTCCTCCAACCTTGCTCCCTCAATCTGTCCGCTCTATTTGTTATTATCTCTTCCTCCATCCGCACCAATCTCCCCGTCAAATTAATCTGCACACCAAAAACTGAACCGCTGCCCGCTTGGCAGAGCTAGTACTATACTGATTCCTTTGTTCAATCCCAGTGCTTGTAATGTACGACACTCTATACTTGATGCATCGCCACACCCAGACAAACCTCGACAGAAACAGGCACGCATGCATATCATCAAGTGCGCACATGTGTGTCGCTGGAAGGAAAAGTGTCATAATTTATTGACTCACCCTTGTATGTTTCCACCTTTCTCTTGTCTATAAATTTCCTCATCCCCTTTGCTCTCCATCCGACCCTCATTTTCTCCAACACCCTAACCTTTCACCCCCATCCTCCCCACTTGCCAGTTTTGGTCAATTTTATTCACCTTTTCGAAACTTATGTCAATTTTCATTTCTTCTTATAATATTTTTCACCAGATTAAATAAGGCACTATGCAATGAATGTACAGATAATGTAATTACTACCAGATACTCCTCAGAAATGACACTGTTAGTAAACTAGTCTGGGAAAAAAAGAAGCAAGCCAACACCCCGACACTGGTATCGGTAGTGCTTCTGGGATACAAATTTATTCTGGAAGAAGAAAGTGACCTTCACTCATTATAATGAATATAGAGGGGTGAAAACGAGATAAATTACCAGAGGAAGCAAATGTGAGCTATGTAAAGACTGAACTGAAGGCAGGAGGAGAGAACTCAGGAGATGGTGCCGATTGGTTGTACGAAACTAGATTACTGTGATGTCATTTCACCCTTGCAGCACGAGCACATAAGGATCACAGTACATACAACCCTCCGTTTACACGGTGGTTATGTTCCCGGATTACACCGTGCATATGGAAAACGTGCAAAAAATAAATAAAAAAAGATACGAAAGGTTTGTGGGAAATAACTTCCCAACCTCACAAAATAACCTCCCTCCTTATCCAATAACACCCTATACACTCAAAACCATCATCATGTAAAACGAGACAGTGCTGCTATAGGTAAATAATATTTGTCGTGGGTTATGCAACACCTCAAGATGCAGCACTTACGTATATCAACGTTTACATTTATAAACGTTTATGTTTACTTACACTTACGTTACTCAGCAATAAGGAATGTAGCCTGAAAAAAATGTTTTTATTATTTTTTTTTGAAAGTAAAAAAAAGTAAACTTCCTACAAACTTTGCGTCATGAGTGGTGGGTTGGTGGGAAGGGATGGCCATCACATGACCACCAACAGTGTAGAACCATGTATAAGTGAATGTAGATCGTACATATATAAAAATGGTCACAATTAATTGACCGTGTTGGAGTGAAATTGTGCCCCCCCACCCCATGTAAATGGAGATAAATGTACCTTTGCCACAGGTATAAGCAAAAAAAATCAAGATAATTTGATTTAAATGCAGGACAAAGTGCTGCCATGCAAAGCACACATGTCAGGGGGCTCAGGGGGCACACTCCCCCAGAAAAGTTTTCCGAAATTTAACTGCATTTTCTTAAATCTGGTACATTTTAGAAGAGCTTTTACTCCAATAACACGATTAATTATTGGATAAGGTTGGCAAATTAAGTCGCGGAATGTGTTTCTTATAAAAAATGATTATGAAGCAGCTGCAAAATATTTAACCTGACTGCGGCATAATTCACTCTTAATCAATAACTCCCAAAATGAATTTCAAGACAAACAATTAAAATTAAATTATTGCCATGCACAAGCGAAGCAAAAAGCAGTGTTAAGCAATTGGTTCACTTGTCTGTCTGTCTGTGTGTCTACAAACGTTATTTTATGACTGAGGAAGAACTTCATTTCAACTGAATGTTATATTTTAAACAAGAATCGGAACATTCATGTTCCGATTCGTGTTCGACAATGCTAAAAATATAAAATTCAATGGAAACAAGAACTGCGCTGGTCGAGCTCATTCTTTTCATCAGGATGAACAGTTTACGTTTTGTATCCCACTGATAGGCCGGATCTGAATCCGAACCTTGAACAAAATTGAATCAATTCTTCCTTGTCACCCACCCAACTAATACAGGAAGTTTTGTCATAATCTGTCCACAACTTTTTGAAATATCGTGCCATATATCGTTTTTTGCCCTATCTCTCAATGGTGAAAAATCACTTTGTAAATTAAAATAAATTCTTGTATCCAGATTATGAATCCGGATCTTCACCCAAAATCAGAACACGTAGTCCTCGTCACATAACCAACCTGCTCACCAATTTTCTTCCGAATCCATTCATAACCTTTTGAGATATCGTGCTATATCGTGCTCGGACTCTCTGGAAAATCCTCTATTTCTCTTTGCCGACGACTCCACCCTCTGCTGTACCATCTGTCATCCCTCAGACCGGCAAGCAGCAGCTTCTTCACTCACTGCAGATCTGGATAAAATCACAAACTGGTCCAACACGTGGAACATGTCTTTCAATCCAGACAAATCTCACACTCTCACTATGTCTCTTCGAAAGGACCGTTTACAAAACCCCCCCATCCACTTTCTCAACAATCCTCTGGAAGAAGTCTTTTCTTTCAAGCTTCTAGGTCTCACTATCTGCCATGACCTTTCCTGGGAAAGTCACATTTCCAACCTCGCCTCAAAAGCCAGTCGCCGACTGGGAATCCTCCGTCGTGCTAAGTCCTTCCTCGGCCCTCTTGAGCTCCTGACCACTTACAAAGCTTTTGTCCGTAGCCTGAAGGAGTACTGCTCTCCCCTCTGGGCTGGTGCTCCTGCCTCCCACCTTTCTCGGCTTCACGCTGTCGAAACCAGGGCATTTAAGATCATCGGCATCTCCCGCAATGAAGCTGAGTCTTTGGGCCTCTCACTCAATCACCGCAGGTTGGTCGGTGGTCTTTCTGTCTTCTACCGACTCCTCTCCAGCCTTGCCCCCTGCTCTCTCTGCGATTTGTCCCCACCACATTTCCACAGGGCGCTCAAGGTCCGCCAACAACCCCCTTCTGGTAAAACTACCAAAATCACGAATCACTGCTCATCTTCACTCTTTCATTCCTCTTTTTTCCCGCCTTTGGAATAAACATCCTCACTCTATTCTTTCCCATTCTTCCCTCCAGGCTTTCAAAACAGCTGTTCACCACCACCTCTTATCTTCCCCCATCCAAATCCTCGATCTTTTCTACCCCCGATAATCCACCCAAGCCCACTTCCTTCATTTCTCCTACTTTCCTTCCTGAAAGTCCCTGAAATGTCCATCTTCTCTTCGCCATGTTCCCCGTCCCATCCCCATCCCTCTACCTTCCACAGTTCACCTAATGTGTCTGTTCCCCACTGTTTTGTCCCTTCCACTCCCGCCCCTCTTGTCCCATGCCTCCTTGCTGTGAGTTGTGTGTTAGCTCTCATACGAGCCTCGACCAAGGTATACAAAAAATAAAAATAAAAAATATACAGGGGGCTGCAAAAGTAGGTATACAGTAATTAAAACAAGTACAGTCTTTATTGCAAACCTACTTTTGCAGCCCTGTATATATAGTTTTTTGCCCTCTGACTCAGTCACTTAAAAAGAATCACTTAAAAATTTATTGGACCTGGATCTTCACCAAAATCAAATCAATTCTTTCTTGTTGCACACCCAACCTGTCCACCAAGTTTTGTCCATAACTTTTTTTAGATATCCTGCTCACAAACAGACAGGGGTGAAAACATAACCTCCATCCACCTTCGGTGACAGAGGTAATTCAGTAGTTTCTTGATCATAGACTGACATCTGTAGACAGAGTGAAAGAATTGCTCAACCCCACTTTGTGCTTCGTGCACAGGGTAATATGTTCCAGATTATATGTCACACATCTTCAATTAACAATTGATGAAGTTCTTATATAGTGCTGTTTTTTTGTAAACAATATATATTAAAAAAGAAACAAAGTTTTGAGACAATGCATTTAAAGAGATTTAAAACTAAGCGATGGGGGGGGGGGGGCAGGGGACTTTCAAAACACAGAAAAATTTACAGTTCAGAAGCCTATCTGAAAAATGCTCAACCACCAAACATTTTCAACCTTGTGCGAGCAATTAACATCCAGGATACAGTATACAGGGTGTCCATAAAGTCTCTTTATAATTTATACTGTCTTGATGTGCTTCATGCAACTAATGGTGCCCATATAGAAGTGTATTAAATGAGGCAAAAAAGTTCAATATCTACTCCTCATTGTGTAATAATTTCCACAGGTTTATCTGTTCATTTGCTTTTGTAATAAATTTTTTAAATTGTAAAGAGACTTTATGGACACCCTGTATACTGTATCCTGGTTGTTAATTGCTCGCACAAGGTTGAAAATGTTTGGTGGTGGACACCATAGCATTCTTGCAAGGTTATAAAGTGTGATCAGGTCAGCAATGCAGGCAAGAACCAATTTTATCTTTGTTTAATACATCATCAGTGATTGGTATGTACTGGGAGTCCGTGAAGTCACTTGAGGATTGGAGTGATGTCATCAAATTTCTGAGTAGTAACTAACGTTCTAAGTCATATTCTAAGCTGGATGGGGTTGAGAGAAGAAACAGATCGGCCAGCTCACAGTGAGTTGCAATAATTCATAGATCAGGTTTTTACTAAGCTCTACCAAATATCGGGCAGCAACAACTGCAAACAGTTGAAAGACCGGGGATTGTCCAAAAATGTCAGATAAAATTTCACCAAGCAGAGCTTCTTCCTATAAAGTGAGAAAAGGATCAGAATTTTTACATTGAAGGATTATGGGTGAAGGGATGGAAATGGTGATTTATTTAACAATTTAACATATAGAGTGCCAAAGGAGAATGAAGGTATGCTTGACCACCAAAATACTGAACCTTGCATCCCACCAATTTGGTCAGATTTTTATGTCATGCAAGGCCACACAGATATCACACCGGATCTGCTGCAGCATGTGGGGTTTCACAGAAATAAAAAAAATGTAAAGTTTGCATCAACTCCAAAATGTAAAGATGCAGCAAGTCCATTAAACCTGCTGCACTTTCCTTTGACTGCTCTCCAATAAAGTAGCAGCCCTGTCTGTCTTTAGCAATATCTCATCGATTCTGCCCAGCTTCCCATCAATGGAAACAATGCAGATTCTGCAACCGGTTTCTGCAACCAGTCCAGACGGCATCAGCCCACGTGTCCTCAAAGCCTGCTCTTCTGCTCTTGTTCACCCTCTCTCTGTTCTATTCACCCTCTCATTTGCCCAAGGTCATCTGCCATTTGCTTGGAAATCTGCAAATATCACTGCCCTGCATAAAAAAGGTGCAAAAACAGATCCCTGCAACAACAGACCAATCAGCCTTCTCCCAATCATCAGCAAGTTAAGGAATCCATCATCGCTTCAGACATGAAATCCTTCCTCTTCTCCAATGGCTTGATTTCTGATCATCAATTTGGTTTCAGACCAGGTCACTCTACCCTGGATATGCTGCTTCTGCTCTCCCATCAATGGATGGAGGTCCTCAATGCCAGACAGGAAATCCGAGCCGTATCCCTGGACATATCACGTGCTTTTGACACAGTCTGGCACCTGCCCTACTCACCAAACTCTCTTCCCATGGTATCCAAGGCATCTCCACTCATGGCTCGCAGACGTCTTCCTCTCCTGTCGCAGTCAACGTGTGGCCCGAAATGGAGTTCTTTCATCCCCTCTTCCTGTCCAAGCTGGAGTTTCTCAAGGTAGCGTTCTGGGCCCTGTTCTTTTTCTGGTTTTCATCAATGATCTCTCCGACTCTCTGGAAAATCCTCTATATCTCTTTGCTGATGACTCCACCCTCTGCCATACCATCTGTCATCCCTCAGACCGGCAAGCAGCAGGTTCTTCGCTCACTGCAGATCTGGATAAAATCACAAACTGGTCCAACACGTGGAACATGTCTTTCAATCCAGACAAATCTCACACTCTCACTATGTCTCTTCGAAAGGACCGTTTAGAAAACCCCCCCATCCACTTTCTCAACAATCCTCTGGAAGAATCTTTTCTTTCAAGCTTCTGGGTCTCACTATCTGCCATGACCTTTCTTGGGAAAGTCACATTTCCAACCTCGCCTCCAAAGCCAGTCGCTGACTGGGAATCCTCCATCGTGCAAAGTCCTTCCTCGGCCCTCTTGAGCTCCTGACCACTTACAAAGCTTTTGTCCGTAGCCTGATGGAGTACTGCTCTCCCCTCTGGGCTGGTGTTCCTGCCTCCCACCTTTCTCGGCTTCACGCTGTCGAAACCAGGGCATTTAGGATAATCGGCATCTCCCGCAATGAATCTGAGTCTTTGGGCCTCTCACTCAATCACCGCAGCTTGGTCAGTGGTCTTTCTGTCTTCTACCGTCTCCTCTCCAGCCTTGCCCCCCCCTGCTCTCTCTGCAATTTGTCCCCACCACATTTCCACAGGGCGCTCAAGGTCTGCCAACAACCCCCTTCTGGTAAAACTACCAAAATCACGAATCACTGCTCATCTTCACTCTTTCATTCCTCTTTTTTCCCGCCTTTGGAATAAACTCCCTCACTCTATTCCTTCCCATTCTTTCCTCCAGTCTTTCAAAACAGCTGTTCACCACCACCTCTTATCACCCCCCACCCAAATCCTCGATCTTTTCTACCCCCGATAATCCACCCAAGCCCACTTCCTTCAATTCCCCTGCTTTCCTTCCGGAAAGTCCCTGTAATGTCCATCTTCTCTTCCCCATGTTCCCCGTCCCATCCCACTCCCTTCCACAGATCTCCTAATGTGTCTGTTCCCCACTGTTTTGTCCCTCCCACTCCCGCCCCTCTCGTCTCATGCCCCCTTGCTGTGCGTTGTGTGTTAGCTCTCATACGAGCCTCGACAAGGTATACAAAAAAAAATAAAATAAAATAAATGGAAACAACTTGAATCCTACTTTCAACTTTAAGATTTGAATGAAGGTTCCATTGCCCCCCCCCCTTCCCCAAGAACATGCATCTTATTTGTGCAAACCTCGAGCATTGTTTCAGTGGTCAGAAAAATCTCTGATCTGTAAACATCGCCTAGGAAAACAGAAAAAGAAGAAGAACCACTCCTTTTGCATCTTCAGACGCTTAGGGCTGCCGAGGCAGTTTTTCATTGGTTAGGAGGCACAATCTTGGACGGGTCACCACTCCGATGCAGGATACTCAAATGGCTCATTTTGCTGATCTCGGAAGGTTGACAGGCTGAGTCAACCCACCTGGTGTTATTTAACAGGGTGACAGGGGCTAGAACTCAGGACCCTAAGATCTTAAGCCAACCACCTTAACCGTTAAGCCAACACCAGGCTTTGGAAAACAGAGCATTATTTATTTGTTGTTCGTTCATTCATCAAGGTAGGCACGTGACCTTCTGCGCGTAATTGACTGGTAGTTTCACAGTGCATATGATCTATGAATTAGGAAGAAACTCACTGTTCCTGGTCCATCGCCCTGCCCATCAGCCACTTGTACCACACGGTAAGTGACCTACACACGGTGGAAAGAGTAGCATTATGTGCACTGCAATATTGCACTTTGCATGAGTACATTGCAAGCAGAAGATGATGCAACGAACAATGCAAAGCGAAACAGAATAAAAGATAAACCTATTTTTAAATCTCAAAAGGATCCGAACACTTGATATTTAAACTTGCCCTCTTCTGCACAAACTATACATTTATCTTTGACTGCAAAGAAAAGTTAATTATACACATGGAAAACCACTGAAAAAAATATTCCAATGTTGTTTCGTAAGTAGCCTGTGGTTGGTGGTTGAATCATTTTCTGGAAGTGTGGCTGTGCCGCTGATGCAGTGCCCCTGTTACCAGTAAGTATGTCCTCATTTTGCTGACCTCAGAAGGATGATGGGCTGAATCAATCCACCTGGTGTTATTCACAATGGCGTGACAGGGGCTCAAACTCAAGACCCTAGGATCTTAAGCCAGCCACCTTAACCCTAAAGCCAACACCGGGCTATTCCAACGATAGTATTCCAACCGCGTGATGAGAAAATTAGGATTGGAAATTAAATAATGATGCACAAACACCAAAACACAAATCTTTTGGTTTTCACCTTTTTTTGGTTCACGAGTCAGTAAGTGACCACGATATTCGTTATTGGTGTGTGCCTGTCTGTCTGTCTGTCTTTCCTGAGCATAGCTCCGTGGGTTTTGATCCGATCCTGATAAAATTTTGGTGCGAGGTTTATATCATGATCGAGTTGTGTTTTCCTGAGAATGGGCATGGTGCGCCCATTATGGGCGGAGCCACGCCCAAAAAACGTGTTTTTAGGGGGGAGCCAATTTCAATTTACATCTTCTCCGAGGGGGTTTGTCGAATCTGGCAGGGATTTTGGTATTTGGTTTGCCCAATGGCACCTGCATAGCCCCACGGAGCTCGATTTTTCATTTTCGTCCCAAGGTCAAGGTCACAAGGTCACGAACTGAGAAAATTGAGAATTTTGACATAAAAATCATACGACCGTCCAAACTTTAAGAGCTAGGATGACAATATTTTTTATTCATAATCTTGAGGTCATTCCCCACCTAAAGTCTTGAAAGCATTTTGCTCTATTTTGAACACCTGGCCCGTGGCGCCCCCTTCAAGTTTGTTTTTACGCTGATTTCATCAAAGTATGGATAATCCGAGGAGTGCGAAATACCATATAGCCTATATGACGTTATATTGTTCCTGGAATATTCCAGAGGAAGTTTTGCACCAAAGGTCATAATCCTTGACCTTTGACCTTTAAAGTTCACAAAGGTCAAATTTTCAAAGTTGTGGGAATCGAACCGGGCTTTCGACCTTCTTCGACGAACTAACTCCAAAAAGCTATAGCACGTATCCTGTTTCCTTATTTTAATGTCCACAACATTGTTTTGTGACCTTTAAAGGTTATGCAAAGGTCAAATTTTGAAAGTTGTTGAACGAAACCGGGTTTTCGACATTTTGCAGCTAATTAATGTCCACAACATTGTTTTGTGACCTTTAAAGGTTATGGAAAGGTCAAATTTTGAAACTTGTTGAACGAAACCGGGTTTTTGACATTTTGCAGCTACTTCACGTCCACAAAATTGTTTTGTGACCTTTAAAGGTTATGCAAAGGTCAAATTTTGAAAGTTGTTGAACGAAACCGGGTTTTCGATATTTTGTAGCTAATAACCTGTCACTCGTACCACATCATGTTGATCATTTTTATAACTTGGTCAAAAATTATCACATCGTCTCATCCTTGACTTCTGAAACAATCTACATCGTCAAATACCGCTGGTAAACCATTGTCGTCTTCAGACTTGTCAATGTTTACAAACTCTTGTAATTTTGGAATCTTTCTTATTGCAACTCAAATTGCACAATGGCTGCTTTGTTTTATTGTGAAACTTGCAAGACTGGTACACACAAATAATTATACTCCAAATTCTACAACCAGTAATTTCATAGTGCATTCAATTTCATTATCATGACTGCTACAAGTTACTTAATGGCACTAATCACTCAGGTAAAGTGTTTGAAAATTAACGTTCTTCAATTGCACTCGAGTAAAATGTGATAAAAGACCACGTGATAGAGCAGCTCAATTTTGAAGCTGTCAACAAGAGAGTACTCTGCGAACAATTGTAAGTTCAGTGTCCATCATGTCTTGCGCATTAAGGTTGCCGTGATCAATTAATCCCACTCACTAATCGCCACGGTTTTGCAAATGAGAACATAAATATACTAGAAAGTTCATAGAACACGATACCCAGCACAGTGTTAAAGTTTATACTTCAATGTCAATAACATAATGATTTTAAAGATAGTTAAAAAAAAAATCCAGAAGTTTAGCGCTATTGAAGCAGTCTTACAACCCTTATACAACATGTCCAAGTACTGTTAAACTGGAGTTTGTTGGAAGTACTTGGAAGGTGATTTGTGTTGTAGTGTTGAAATGTATAATTAAATTTAAATAAAATAAAGATTTTAAAGATTATATAAATAAATTATTTCCAGGTTTTACCATTTTGCAGTGGCTGTTACATCACCATTTCTAACACGTTACATTAGTTCTTCATGTCTGTTGTTTGTCCTTTATGACATCCTTAAAAATAGTAAGTTTCCTGTTTGGAATGATTTTAATTTTTGTTTGACTGCCAAGTGGGCAGAAAGAGTAACAAAAAAAAAAATCTCACTCCTTTCTACACATGTGCGATCATAAACTGAGAAGACAAATAGACTCAACCCTGTTTTTCGTTTCGTGGATGCAGGGTAAAAACCTTGCCGGCTTAAAAAAATGCTGAGGCCTGCTTTGTGAACTGCAGCCCAGCCTCTACTTGTGTAAGTTTTAACAGAAAAAAAACATTCACCAAAGCATCAGCACAAACAGTCACCCGATAACTATCCCATGTCAAATGACCTGGTTTCACCCGTGTTTGGGCACCATTTTAGCTGTTGAAAGCACCATTTATAAGAACTGTCATGGGGTTTGAGACATGACTGCTGCCGTTACAATGTGGCTTTTAAGCAAAATGTGCGTTTGCCTAAACATGAACTTTATTAACTTTTAAAAAATGGCTATTTTGAGACTAATTTTTCTATAATGGGATGCAATTAGTTAAGGAACGATTTAATTGTGCAAGTTTGTAGTTTGTCACATCCACAATGTTATTTGCTGAGGTTTGTCTGTGCATTGTTCTGCTTAATTTTTTTGCATTTAACAAAGGCCAAACAAAGCTCAGCAGGATTCCCTCAGGAAAAAAAAAAGACGAAGAAAAAGAATAAAAAAAACAAGAACAAACCTTGTGCAAAATACTGATGCATGCTCTATGGATAAGCTCTTCCTCTCCATGAAAATTGTTTTCCTCGATAAATATAGGATTATATTAGAAACCGACCCTGCCCCTTTCCACAAGATATTGCAATTTTGGTGAGCAAGGCACTGATTTCATCACAATGGATTCTTTGCATTTTCATCATGGATGGAATGAACACAACATTGGTTGAGGAAACTACCATGTAGATAGCCTCTCAGTTTGTGATGCCTATGTGCGACGTCATTGTGTATGGAAAGGTGAAGGACTAAAGTGCAACGTATTTTTGATTTCATCTATTGTTCCATCTGCCCCTCGTTCTTCATTCTACATCAATTTAAGACGAGCATTTCTACTGATGCAGACGACATTGACAGTCAGACCACAAAATTATTTATTTATGGCTGTTGTCGAAATTTGTTGCAGTACCAATTAAATTGTCTATACTGTAACAGGAAAATCATGAAACTGTGAGGCTAACCTTGATGAAAAGTTTAAATGCAATTTATTTCGGCCGTAATAAAAAAGATCCTCCAAAATGAGTACAGCACGTCATAACTATTAACTTCACTCAATTTTATGGTCCTTAGGTCAAGAACTACATGCACAATTTGCCAAAACGAAACGACTTTTAAATATACTCAATCTCAACCAATATCGACCATTCCATTACCTCCATTTTCAACCCCCACTTATCTCATCCACCGCTTCTCCTCTCACTAGAACTAGACCTTCTCTCCACTTCACCCATCTCCTTCCTTTACCACCCACCAACCACATTCACTTTGCACCTCTTCATTACTGCCCTTCCATTCTTCAATGTCACCTCTCTCCGTATCCTACACGTTAAGTTTCACTCTTCACATAAACTCCTCAATATTGCTGAAAACACTACCGAAATTCAAAAATAACATGCGACTGCAAAGGCACTTCACACAGTATTTATATGAATGTAAAAAAGCAATATTATCAAGCTTGATGAAAAGGCATCAAGAAATGGCAATGTGAACCTGGCCTCCGTTGTTTTCAGTACGAAAGTGGTATTGGATATTTGGATCGCTAGCAAAAGAGGTGGCTTGTTGCACTGTGGCGATGGATGCTGCGACTTGCTCCTCCGCACCCGTCACCTCACCTGCAAATAAGCACAGCGTGGCATGAGAAACAAAAGGTAAATAGAACGACACTGAGTAGAGCTCACACCTCTGCCAGATTGAACAGTTTACATTTTGTAACCCACTGAAAGGCCAGACCTACATCAGGACCTTAACCAAAATCTAATCGGTTTGTTCTTGTCATCTACCCAACTCATCCACCAACTTTTGTCAAAATCCGTCTAACGTTTTGAAATAACAATACAACATGCTAAATGTCGTTTTTGGCCCTATCTCTCAATTGTGAAGAATCACTTTAAAAAAAAATCCTCGTATCTGGATCCAGATCTTCACCAAAATCGAATCAATTCGTCCTTGTCACACACCCAACAAGGCCACCAAGTTTCGTCCAAATACATCCACAATATTTTGAAATATCATGCTATATATTGGTTTTATGCCAAGTGTTGGCTTCATGGTCAGGGTGGTGGGCTTGGAATCCGAGGATTCTGAGTTGAAATTCCACTCGGCTGTTGAATTAATACCAGGTGGGGTTGACTCTGCCTGTCATCCTTCCAAGGTCGGCAAAATGAATGTCAGCATGTTTGTATCCTGCGTTGGAGTGGTGACCCATCCAGGATTGTGCCCAATAGCCATGGAGACTGCTTAGGCAGCACCCACGCTCTGCACAGAGTATGGTCCCGATGGATGGATATCGGTTTTGGCCCCATCATTCAATGGTGAAGAAGCACATACAAAAATTATCAGACACAGATACAGATGTGGATCTTCACCAAAATCTAATCAATTCATCCTTGTCAAATACCTAACCTGTCCACAACATTTCGGCCGAATCTGTCCATAAGTTATTGAGATATCCTGCTCACAAACAGACAGACATGGGTGAAAACATAACCTCTGTCCACCTTCGCTCAAAATGATGATTACAGCAAATGTGTGTAATGGAGTGCTATCTCACCATCTTGTAGCTGCACCGGCCCATCATCTCCATCCTGCACCTTACCATGGCTGCAACAAAATGAGTAACACATAATGAACACAGAATAACTTTCAGAAGTATGCATTGCATTCTGCAACAAGACACATTTGCAAGCTCTAAGATGAACCACAAAACGATGGTCACAAGGCAAGCATACAATCATGATGGATCCCATAAAGACATCAAGACACAATCTTTATCTGGATACCAGCTGTGCCCCATTTGCCGACTCACTACTACTAACCAGCATGCCTAGTGTTGGCTTAACGGTGAAGGTGGCTGGCTCAAACACAAGACCCTGTCATGCCATAAAATAACACCAGGTGGGTTGACTCAGCCTGTCATCCTTCCAAGGTTGGCAAAATGAGTACCAGCTTACTGGAAGTAGGGGGAAATGCATCAGTGGCACAGCTGTGCTTCCAGCAATGATGCAACCAGCAGCTACAGGCTGCAAATTAAATATAAAAAAAACTGACGAGCGATTTGAATGTGAATGCTCCATTTTTCACAATTAATGCAGCTCAGAGCAACAGCCAACGTAAAGTCAAGTAGAATAGCATCAAAATGCCACAAGGCACATTCACAAGAAACAATGACTCCACAAACAGTGGGACAAATCAGGAATTTACAGTTTACACTCATCTATTTTACATCGTATCAACAAAATTAATTACACTGCCACAAATCTAAATGAGAAAACGTGTTTGAAGTAGACCAAGGAACGACATTGTATCACCTGGAACTCACACTTTTGGGAGAGCAATCATGCTTCCAGGTACTTTTGCTTCAAACTAGTCGAGCATTGTCATGCCAACATGACATCACACTTCGGTGCTCTATACTCCACAATCCGTCGAACACCATTTACGCATGTGTAGAGTGAGAAACTCTGCCGCAATACTCACTATATCCCGTAAAGTCTCTGTCGTGGATTACAAGGCCTTGTGGATTGTACGGGACCAAACATGCGTAATTTAAGAAGGAAGACGACCAGGAACAGCGTGCTGATGCTTTCATTGAGGTTCACATGGGAGTCGTACCGGTGATTTAAAAGCATTCCGAGCCCCATTTTTATATACCGTATGCATGCTACGGTTCAAGCAAATTGTGCAGCACCTCCTTACTACCTCGACCACCGAAGGCGAAGGAGCTCATGTTTTCATATATATATATATATTTTTGCGGATTCGCGCCCGCCGGCGTGCGAACGGCCACGTAACTCGAATCGCGGCACGTCGCCCACCGGACGGACAATCCAGTCGTGACCCTCTCGGACTAACGCCGGGAACTAGTTACGGGTGGACCTTTCGGTCTCACCACGATCGTGCCAATCGGTCCCCGCGTGGGATAGGGTTGCTCGCCAAATTCGACCTACCTAAGTACCCATAAGGAGGGTAGACCGGGCGATCGCACCTCGCCGCAGGTCGACTTCGGACACGGGCCACTTTAAGCGACCCGTTCCGTACTATCGGGATAACCGAGCGGTGTTATTCGTCGGCCTCGACGGTTCGATTAACTATCGGGCGTTTTAGCCCACGACCAACCCTTTACGTGAAGCAAGATGGAGATTCAATGAAAGAAAAGACGAAGCGAAGCGGGAAAAACAGTTCAACATAAAGCACATTTATTTCGCGATGAACGGAAAGCACACATATACAATTCCACCAAAAGCACATGTAAAAGAAGAAGACAATATTACACAAAAAGCAAATGCAACAATGCAGATCTAACCGACTACCGGGCACACGGCAACACTTATACAATTTTACTTCACAGACGGCGCCGACAACACATATTCCCAAAGCAAAAGAAAAGAGAACCACTCTCCAGGATGAGGGGGGTAGACGGGCCTGGGGCCGAGACCGTGTCGGGCCTACCCGTCTGATGATGAGACGCGAAGTGGCGGTGGTGCCTCAACTCCGCGGGCCTCGCGGACAGTGTCTGGTAGGGGGGTGGGAAAGGGGCCCCCTTTGTCGCACTATCTCAGCGCGGGGGGAAACAGGAGGGGGTTGCTGATGCTCGGGGGAAGGAGGATATCACCCTGTCTCGGGTCCCGCGGCGAGCGTCTCCTCCTCGACCTCGGTCGCGTTACTGGCCTCTCCCTGTGCAGCTCCCGGCACTGACGCGAGCACCCCCTCGTCCGCCTTCGCCGCCGTCACCTCTCCACAGCTCCGTCTACTCGCCCTCTCCGTCTCCTCTCTTGGCTCGCCCCAACTCTTCACTCTTGATTTCTCCCACTTCTTTCCAGCTCCACCGACGACTCTCTTGAACTCCACACAACTGAACTTTACTGACGAACGCAGCCGTTTATATAAGCCCCGTGGCTTCGCTCTTTCACCCTTGACCCTCTGCCTCCGACCCTTCACCTCTCTAACTGGCTCCCCATTGGCCCGAGGAAAAGTGGGCGTGAATGCTTTTTGATCCATGAATTTGCATTTCGCGACCGCCCTCCAACGCCCTGGAGGCGGGGCCAAATCGCCCACGCTCTCCGATTGGACGGAACAAAAGTGGGCGTGAGTCGTTTTTGATCCGTTTTCTGCGGAAAGTCCGTGATGTTTTTGAATACGCTGCTCGGTGCGCGCCCTGCACGAGTCCAGCATCGGCGCCCACAAGCGGCGTGGGAATGACGGTGATGCGATGGTGGCGAGTTGTGACGGTAAAGGTCGTGGCTGTTGTTGTGAAGCGGCGTTGTGGTTGGTGGTTGTTGTTGTGAAGCGGCGTTATGGTTGGTGGTTGTTGTTGTGAAGCGGCGTTGTGGTTGGTGGTTGTTGTGAAGCGGCGTTGTGGTTGGTGGTTGTTGTGAAGCAGCGTTGTGGTTGGTGGTTGTTGTGAAGCGGCGTTGTGGTTGGTGGTTGTTGTGAAGCGGCGTTGTGGTTGGTGGTTGTTGTGAAGCGGCATTGTGGTTGGTGGTTGTTGTTGTGATGGCTGTTGAGACGTGGTTGGTGGTGGTAGTAATGGCGGCTGGTCCAAAATAAAGATAGTAAAAGAAAAACGGCTATCCTGAAGAGTCGCAGCCCGAGTGAATGACATTTATTCCCTCTAGACAACGGGTTTGGGCCTAACTACACATATACTTACAGAGATATCTCACCTAAGGGACCTGAATGGTGGTTTGTGAATTTCGTCAACCACAACAATATATATATATATATATATATATATATATATATATATATATATATATATATATATATATATATATATATATATATTATATCTATCTCTATCTCTATCTATGTCTGTGTGTTTGGTTGTTTGTTATTTGCAAAATCGAAGATTTTTAAAGTATTGTTACGAATTAGCGCCCGCCGGCGTGCGGACAGCCGCTTTTAGCCGAGTCGCGGCCATACGCCCACCGGACGGACAATTCAGTCGCGACTTTCCGGAGCAACGCCGAAAACCAGTCACGGGTGTGCTCCAAGCACACCACAACCTTGTCCGCACTCGACCCACGCTACAGGGTCCGATCGCCAAATAATCGATTTACCTAATTATTCGCGCGGGTAGATTACCGAGAGATTGTACCTCAGCGAGGCCTGCTTGGACACGAGAAGCTTTAAGCAGCATGCTCCGTTTTGGGATAACCGAGCGGGGTAGTATCGCGAGGCCTCGCTGGACCCGATTCTATTATCGGCTATTATTCTGAAATGCAATACGGCAGTTCAAGGGAGGAAAAATGACGCGACGAACAGGTCAACATTTAAAGAAGCACATTTATTTCCAAACAACACATAAGCACATAAGCAGTCATGCACTGAATGGGGGAAGCACGCATGCAATTATACAGCCAAACACAATGCACAGGAAAGAGCTAATACCATCTATCTATTATGTACAGTCACTTATACAGTTTTACTTGACGGACTTGGCGCCACAACTTTCATACAAAGAAAAGCAAGGAAAAAGCCCAGGACAGACGAGGGGTAGACTGGACCTCTTTGGGTCTTTATTGCACGGAGCCGTGTAGACCGCAGAGGCTCCGTGAGGTCACGCTGGTTACCTTCCTCGGTGGGGTGACCCGCGACGTTCCGTCCCCACGGCAGCTAGCGTAACCGCGGCTCGGCCGCGGCCTGGTGATTCGGGCCCCAGCCGGCAACGCCTGAGAGAACGAACGGGTCTTCACTCTTTTTGAGTTGATGCTCTCTTTAAGAACCCGTTCTTCCCTCAGCGATGCTTAGACCGTTCCGAAGCCTGATCACCTCAGACCGTTCGGAGCTGGTTGGCGAGCTCTCTCCGGCTCGCACACGATCACGCAGCCCCGTGCGGCACAGCAGGCTTGGTCGTGCTCGCGTCTCCTCCGCTCTCCTCAGCTTCTCCACCGACTGCAGGCCCCAGGCTCCAGGCACTCCGAACCCCGACAGACACTTCACCGACTCTCTTCGCTTGCCGTTCCACTCGGCCTTTTATAGGACCCGAAAGACGAGGTTTGGCCTTTGCACTCTCACCTCTGATCTCTGACCCCACCCCCCCCGCTGGCCCCGCCCCTCTCGCTCTCTTGATCCGAATCTCGGACGAAGCTTGCACAGAGCGGATGTGCGTGAGATCACCGACTTGCGTGGCGAGCGGACGTGCTCGAGATCACCGACTTGTGTGGAGAGCAAACCCCCGCGTGTGCCTGCAGCGATGCCGTTCGATGCGGACTCGCCGTGGCTGGCGCGAAGATGGCGTCGCTTCGGGGATGAAGGTGAGGCGATGTTGTTCGGGTTGGTCTAATGGGGGGAGATGTGGTTTAGGAGATGGTGAGATGTCGTTGTTGTTTTGGCAGTTGTGGAGAGGGTAGTGGGTGGTTGGCATGGTGGAGAAGGTGGTTGGTGGTTGGCGTGGTGGAGGTGTCTGGTGGTTGGCGTGGTGGAGAAGGTGGTTGGCGTGTTGGAGAAGGTCGTTGGTGGTTGGCATGGTGGAGAAGGTCGTTGGTGGCTGGCGTGGTGGAGAAGGTGGTTGGTGGTTGGAGAAGGTGGTTGGTGGTTGGAGAAGGTGGTTGGTGGTTGGAGAAGGTGGTTGGTGGTTGGTGTGGTGGTTGGTCCAAAATAACGATAGTAAGAGAAAAACGGCTAACTCAAAGATCACAGCCCTGGCGACACGAATAATTCCCTTTAGACAAAGGTGGGAAAATCTATGTGAACACAGACTTGTCGGCATAACTGATCTTAGGACCTATATGGTGCTCTGCGAATTTCCACAGCCGTAACAGTAAATTGGTCAGACAATTTTGTTGTTACTTCGCAACAGGGTCATTCCGTGCGAACTCACCTAAGGGGCCCCAGGTCACCTCCTCAGATTTTGCTGGAAAAATTCTTAAATGTAGATCTATATGGCTCTACCCACCATGCAAAAGATTAGCTTTCAATATCTCATAGTTTAAAAAATATCTATCTCTAGAGATCTTTGAAATTTGGCCCTAAAAATGCAAAATGTGAAAAACGCATTTTTTTCCAACTTCAGTGGCTTATAATTTTACAAGCCGGTAGGCGACATGGCTGCTCGCTCAAGATGGAAAGCTGGCCGATGCGACGAGCCGATATTCATGTACATGCTATCAATCAATTTAGCGCAATAAATACGATTATCACAGCCCTCTTAGTTTGCGCCCAGAAACCCGCCTTGTGACATTTCAGGCATGTTTCCAAAGAGACTCTAACAAATGGCAGCCCTGGTAATTCCATTTATTTATTCGCTAAAGATTTTATTTTTTTATATGATGCTGTAAGACATTCTCCTTGGGTACAAAAAAAACAGGTCCCTCAGAGGTCCAGTTTCGGAGGTATTGATTTTTTTGTACAGTCCACAATAAGTGTACGATAAAGTATTTTAGCTGTTGCTAAGCTACGGAGGTGTGCAGAGCAACCATTCATTTTTGTGTACATGCTAGCCACATTCTACACATTTCACCCAAGTTTCATCAAAATCAGACTCTTTCTCTTAGAGATATTCGCAATTAACCATTTCTGAAATGTTCGACATGTACTCGCCCAAAACCTATCTCCTCCAACAAATATTTTTTGTTCGGGCTGTAAATTGGCATGAAGGGAGCGAGATAGATTGCGCACAGAACTCTAAGCTTCAATTTTTCGATTTATTTATTTTTTCGATTTTTTGACCACTTTAAAGGGCCGTTGCTATGCCGTTGCTAGGGCCCGGGGTCCCATATTCTAAAGCACACGATTCCCAGAAATATTGGTCCTACCTACCAAATTTCATTGGAATCGGTTGAGTGATTTAGCCCCGAGGCTTGACCAAAGTTTCGCGGACAGAGAGATGGAAATGTCCAGAATAAGGGTGCTCCAAGAGTGGCCACTCGGAAGGTGGGCTCGGACCTACCCTACTGTCTCCCTCCCAACCTATCGCCTTTGCCTGTCTCCGTCCATACCCACTCCCTTAATTTGCAAAAACCAATTTAGCCCCAACTTATTTTTTTTGTTTTTATTTTTACTTCCCCACCTATAAATCGTCCCCTTACCCCCCTTATCGTCCTTGTTCGGCTAACCTATCCTGTCTCCGAGCCTACTCCCAACCCCTACATTCCCTTCCTGGAGGGGAATAAGGGAGAGCTAGCATCCTGTGTCGAGGCCCAATGAAGCCTCAGAATGGCCTCCTCAGATTTCAGCGATCTAACCCAAAGTGGGTCCAGCGGCCCACAACTAGAGCGAAGGGATGGATGGTGCGGAGGGGTACACTTCCTATCTACCCTAACCATTAACTCTTAAACTACCCCAGGGCTTTCAACAAGCGCCTCTCGCTTAAACTATCGGTTCTAACAACCCAGATTCCCGTTGCCTGTGTTGGTGTCCTCTCAAATTTCGGGCCATGCCCCCCAATTTTCCTTCCGTGGCCTCACATGGTCTCATGACTGGGACGCGTGGCTCCCTTGGCAGGAATTACCCTCTGCCGATTCTCCAATGATGGCACCCCCGGGCACTACACTGCCTCCGAGCCTACCAGCTCCCTAAACTGGGGAGTACCCTCCGTGGCGACTCCACACCGATGCCCACGTGGCATGTTGGCGCCACGGGTCCCTTTCCGAGGGTCGCCCGTGCCCAGTACACTGCCCCCGTGGCATATGGCGACCCGGGCCCCGCATCATGCGGGCGCACCCGTGCCAACTACGCCATCCCGGCCCCCCATGGACCCTTGGCCTACCGCGGCCGACGAGCCCGGTGCCCGGGTTACCCACGAAGCGAAACTCACCATTCGCAGCCACGCTCCCAGCCCATCAACAGGGCTCCTGCACCCCTCCAAATGGGTATCGAGCCTACATTCCCACCAACAGCAAAACGACCTCCATTTTTCAATTTGTCTCACCCACTAACTCATATTACACTGACCCCGGGGTCCCGTGGGCGGGATTCACTCCTCCCCCCAATCACTCATCGCACCATGCATACCACATTCGCTCCATACATACAGACCCGCTGGCCTCACTCACTCAACATGTTTCCACCTCACAACTCTTCAACACACCCATCGCTGAATTCTGCCATTCTGCTCACTACATCCCCTCAACTACCTCGTGCTCCCTTGTCATCGCTTAAACTACAGCACGTTCCTTTTACACTACGTAGCTAAGCTACGCCCCACTACACATCCACAGTCTGTCTCTGTCCTCAAATCCAAAAATCAATTCCCATATTCCATCCTAAATCTCAACTACAATCCCTCTACCTAATGCATTCCACGGGCCTCATGAGGACTTATCCATGCCCCATGGAGCCGGTCGAGCTATCACTAACCCTTCCCCCTAAAGAGTTGTGTCCTGTGCCCTGGGGCCAAGGGGGTCTTCCACCCCCTGCCTGGGAATCCTGTTCACCCGAAGTGAGGCTTGCTTGTTTGTTTGTTTGTTTTTTCTATTCGCGCAGCACCAGCGCGGCAACTCGCAACCTGCGCTCTTTTACTCCCGTGACGTCATGGCAGCTGCTCGCGCACCTTGTACCTCGTCCCTCCTGGACGGTACCATCCGGCAGGGATCTCCCCTCCTGCCGGATTCCAACCATACGTGCAGCCATGACGTCACCCTGCGCATCAAAAAACAAGCCTCGCGTTTCGAGGGGTTCCCCACACGAACACATGTGCTCTGCCCGTCGGAGCTTCACACACACGCTCGCGTGGAGAACCCGTCTGGTCCAAATCCGTATCCAGCCTACCTTCTGTCTGTCCGCGGGATTGGCTAATTCACCGCGTGCGTTTGCGGACCGGGCTCCATTCCCGCAGATGCGCACGTGGCGGCCTCGTGCGTACCACAGCACGGACCCCGTGTGCGCCTGCCCTGCAAAGCCAGCACGGTCCCCGATGCAACTACGGCCGCTACTCGGTCTTTCTCCACCGTCAGGCACCGTCGTCATCGCACTCTCCATTCCCTCCACGTACTCAAACTCCCGCGTGTCACGAGACTCACGCACCTCGAGATGGCACTCTCACTCGGGCACGAGGTTGCATGTTCCCGCATGCCAGCCATCTCCCTCACATACAGCGACCTCACACACACGGTCCCTCTCACACTCGGCCGTTCACTCACGCATGCCATTTCCCTCGCACACGTGGTTCCATTCACACACGGTGCCTCATCCACACACGGCATGCTGGGAGGCCCGCACCTCGGCTCACTCGCAACCACGCACACCCTATTACTCACACAAGCGGTTTCACTCCCACTCGGGGTCTCATCCACACACAACGCCTTTCGCCCCCGCTATGTGTGCGTTACAGCATGCATTTTGCCACACTCGTGAACACACACCGGGACAACCACGCTGGGGAATCGTGCCACCTCAATGGGTTCCGGGGCCTCCATACCCCCCAAGCTCCTCGTGCACCCGTCTACAGCACTCCCCCCCTCAACTCCGCGAAGCTCGACCGGACCCACCTGGTCGTGAACCACTTCAAGGGGGCATATTCCCTCCCCTCGTTCCTGGAGGAGGCCATCCAGCTGCTCGCACCAGGTCTCGAGACATTCCGCGAGCTCGCCCCCATTATCCTCCACTACCTCCGTGTGTGTGCTCGTCTTTAGTTTCTTCCTTATTGTGTAGTCTCTCCTCTACTTTTTCTATCTCCCGAGTCTCTATACATTTTATTTCTGTTGTCTCTCCGTGTCTATTTATTTCAGTCTCGACTCGGTCCATCTCCCGTGTCTCTGGCAATACTTCTATTTCCTTTGTCGTTTGTTATTTCCATCGTCTCCATTTTTATTTGTGTCTCCTTTATCAGAGTTTGCCCTAATTGTTCTTTCATCCGACGAGTGGTGTCAATCAAGTCCTACACCACTAACATTACTCCTTGTGGTGCTGTCACACATCCCACCTTATTGTGCCGTTCTACTTCCTGGCTCCTTTTGAGTTGTTGTTCTTCTCTGAGCTTTTTTGAGTTGTTCGTTCTCTTTCCGGAGTTTTTCCATCTCTGTGGACTCAAATTTTGCTCTCCCCTCGAGCTGGTTAATTTCAAACTCGTATAGTTTTTGTTTTCTCTCCCACTGTTGCTCATGCTTTTCAGCCTCCAATCTCATAGTTTTTCATTTTGTTGATTTCCCTTTCCTGTTTCATTCATTCTTCTGTCACTATCTCCTCGTACTCCAACCTTGTTTTTTCCTTTTGTTGTTCAGTTTCAAATTCATACTCTTTTTGCTTTTTATTCCACTGTCTCTCTTGTTCCTCATTCTGCAATCTCGTTATTTCCTTCAATTGACTGATTTATTTCTCCTGTCTCATTCCTTGTTCTTTCAGTACTCTTTCTTGTTCCTCATTCTTCAATCTGGCCTTCGCTTCCAGCTGTTCGATCTGCGCAGTGTGGTTCCTCAACATTTCATTCTCTGCTGTCGTTCTCTCTTCCCTCAACATTTTCAACTCGTTTTGTAATTCCGTCTTTGTTTTGGTGTTTCAGTAACTCAGAAGTTTTCTTTTCTAATTCCGTCCTCATCTCCACACACTCCAACCTTGCCTTGGCTTCTAACTGTTTGATCTGTACAGTGTGGTTCCTCAACGTTTCATTTTCCGTCCTCTTCCTTTCCTCTTTTTCTTCTTGAGTTCGTTTTGTAATCCTCTCTCTTTGGTTTCGTGTTTCAGTATCTCAGAAGTTTTTTTTCCATGATTCCTCTCTCAATTTGCATGCTTCTTCCCCCATTTCATCCATTCTCTTCCTCAATTCGTCCATCATCTTTCTCAATTCTCACCTCTTGCATCAGTTGTTCCAATTCCCCATCGTGTTCCCGTTTTTCCTCCTCCAGCTTCGTTTTCCATTCCTCCTCCAAGCTGTTCCTATCCTGGGAGTTAACAATCTGCTCTTCCTCTTCTTTTGTTCAGTTCGCTTTTTCGCATATTCCAACTGACGGGTATACCACACTACCAAATTCTTTTTCCCACATAGTTTGTCGACTCTGTTGGCTAAGTCATGTTTTTGCCACTGAATTCGTTCCAGTAAATAGTCCAATGGCTGTGTCCCCCCGTACACATAATTTTTCTGAAGCTCGTCTGTGTGCCGTTGTGACTCGTCCACTCCACTTTGCACCTCCTCGATATATTCTTCATAATGCTTCACCCTTTCCAAGACATCCCCGAATTGTGCCTGAAGCCTGCCAATGCGCGCATAGTCATCCTGCCACGCCTGCCATGGCACATGCCGTGACCACGTGGTTTGAACCGGTGACTGGGAGCTCACGCCTCATGCCGTGCCGTTAGTTGTGCTAAAAATAGCCGCCTGCCCCCTGCTGCGCCGAGGTGCGATCGCGCCGCCTCCGTTTGCTGGCCAAGTTCATGCTCAGAATATGGGGTTGAGCTCCCCCATTGATTAAAATTATACAAAGAACCGTCCGGGGCCATGGATCCTACATTATAATACATATCTAATCCACCCGGAACCCGTTCGCCTTGAAAAGCCATCTTATTTCTCGGAATGTTTGTTTTTTAAAAATCGCTCAAATTTGATGGGAACCGGGGGTGGGGGGGGTTGCTTCGCACACCCCTGATCCGATTCCCGTGAATTTAGTTGGAGACGGGGTGGATTCGAATCTCACTCCCGGACACCACTGTTAAGAATTCTGGCCCGCCTGGCGTGCGATCGGCCGCGTACCTCTAATAGCAGCCGCGTCGCCCACCGGACGGACAATTCAGTCGTTACCCTCCTGGAACTACCACCAGGAGCCAGTCATGGGTGGGGGTTTAACCTCACCACAACCCAGTCCGCATTCTACCCGTGCGAAATAGGGTGAATCGCTGAATGTCGATATACCTAAATACCCGCGCGGGTAACCTACCGAGGGGTTGCACCACACCGCAGGTCGGCTTAGGACACGAACCGCCTAAGCGATTCGTTCCGTGCTACAGGGATAACCGAGCGGTGTTATCGCCGACCTCGACGGTTCCGATTCTCTTTACCGGGCGTTCAAAACCCACTATTCATTCCACGATGCAAGATGGCACTTTCAATGTGGTGAAAGGAGGACGCGACGAACGGGATACGTTGCACACAAGGACATTTATTATAGAGCACACGTATTACACACACAACACAAGCAAGGGCAGTCATGCAATTTAAAAGCAAGGCAAATAGAAAGCAATACAACCGACTACAATTATTATTTACAAGCACAGTCACTTACACAGGTTTATTTATGGAGACACAGCGCCACAGCAGTCATAAAAAAAACAAAAGGAAAGACCCCCTCATAGGCAAGGGGGTAGACGGGGTTCGTAAACCTTTATGACCGTGAGCCGTGGATGACCGAATGGGCCCACGAGACCGACGCTGGTTACCTGCACCCTCGTGGTGCGACGGTCGGCGAGCTCTCTCCGGCACTCCTCGCCAGACGCGCAGGTCCGGCACACAGCCGGCAGGGCTGCGCCTCCTGTCTGCGTCTCCGAGGCGTCACCCGGACTCGCCACCGGCCCGCGCCTTCACCGACAGGTCGCTCAACGCCAAGACGAGAGGGAGGGAGAGAGAACACGACCTCGACGACAAAGAACGACGAAGGCCACCCCGACGACAAAGAGAGAGAGTGATCCAGCACGACCCCGACAGAGAGGATGACGTCGACGACCCAGGCAAAAGAGAACTTGACCACGACCACCAAGAGAGAGCGAGCCCCGCGTGCGGTCCGCCTTATATAGCAAGGGGCTCCGCCCTTCGCTCCTCCCCGTTTTCGGCTCCGCCTCCCTTCGAGAAGGTTCCCGAAAAGGGGCATTCCCTCACCCCGACCACCTCACGCCGTGCATCCACCAATCGGCAGCGAGCTGCCCTCCCCCTTCCCTTCACACCAAGCGCGGGGAAAATAGGTGGGAAAAAACCCCACAGGCTTCACAAGAGCTTTTGTTCTGCCAATCCTTCTCGGACGGTTTCCGACGCGGAAACCGTCCTACCGGGGTCCGTGAAGGATGGTGTTCGTAAGCGGTCGTAGTGGCGAAGATGGTGGTGATTGTTGTGGAGGTGGTGTGAGCGTGGTGGGCGTTGTGGCGTAGTTGGTGGCGGTTGTTGTTTGCGTGGAGGTTTGTTGCAATGGTGGCTCAAAATAACGATAGATAAAGAAAAACGGCTATCTCAAAGAGTCACAGCCCGGTGATCACGAATAAAGCCCTTTAAACCACGGTGGGGACCTATCTGAACACTCACTTACCGGCATAGCTAATCTAAGGAACCTTTATGGTGTATTGCAAATTTCCACAGCCGTAACAATACAGTTAGGTGATGAATTATAAAAGTTTTAACATAAGCCCTTGCCTCCGAGGGCTCTAAAATGGACCAATTTTGTCCCCTGGTTTGACCATGTGGCTAGGGGTTTAGGATCTTCATTTTTTTTTCTAAAGATTGCCTCATATAAGATGTGTCTACTGACTGAATAATTTTATCTAACGCCCATGGCTTCATAGTAAAATAAATTTTTATTTATATGCACGTTTTTTTTAATAATTATTCACTTTTTTCATATTCAGAAGTTTATAAATCTTAAATGGAACTATCCAGGAAAGAGTTACTGCAGAATTTTATAAACTGGTATACAAAATTTCAGATTGTGGCATCAGAATGTCTCTAGAAAGCACATACTCCTAGTTTTAGGAAGCCAAATATGGCAATTTGGCCCACTTGGTACAAAACAAGGTGAACTTGCAGGGGTGCGCATGAGGCTAAATTATGCTTCTTATTAGACATTAGTGATAAGAATGTTATTTATTCATGAATACATGCTAATGATTACTTTCGTAAGCAATTGCAAATTATAAATTAGAACAAATTTGATTAATTGAGTAGCAGCTTTTTTATTTACAGATATATAGAGACAATGAATATTAGTAATTTTTATACCTTAGAAAACTCTTTAATGACCTTTCATCTTTTATGACATTCATCTTATACATTATTTCCGAGTTTGTGGTTTCGTATCGCGCTATCTTCGACTTTGTTCTATGCTCGAGTAACGTGATATTCGGCTTACATTATCTCAAAGATCATACGAGGTGCATGGTACAAAAAAAGTAAATAAAATGGTTCTGAAACAGTGAAATCGTATTCCACTTACTGCATTAAAGTAAAATTATTACTGATACTCTGCATCAGTTCCTTTCTCAAACACACCCACCCCAACATGTCGTGCAGAGCGTGGGTTATGCTTGTTTACATGATTATCTAGCACTCAGAGGCACAGAATTTTACATCTTAGAAAACAGGTCTTGAACATGCTTAAAGTCATGCTGTGACAGTTGGTACTGACATCCAACAGATTTTATGTCAGGGGCCTCAACCACACAAAGAATGTCGAGTAATGGCACACAGCATTGATCTTTCTTTTTTTTCTGGAGGCCATGAGAATGTGTTACCCCTTCCTTGCTTCATGAAGTTCACAAACACATCATCATTTCTTGTGATAATGTTCCCAATGTACCATTTTCTGTCATAAACACAAGCAATATATTTCCCAACCTGGTCTACATCCAGTTCAGTTATGGTTGGGACTAATAACTGGGACAGATGAGCTTGTGTGGTTTCGGGTCCTGTGCATACTGTTGATGATACAGCATCAGAAGAATTTATCATTACAAGAATTTATTTTTGAATAAAAAATGGACTTATAATTATTAATTTATGAGAAGAATAATATAAGTTGTTACATAACTTCAGTTAATGCCCCCTGCATATTCACCATTTTTGGTCAAAGTGGCATTTTCAACTTCCTACAGATAGAAACATATGCATTTATCAGGCATTCTGATAACAGATCCTTAAATTTCATATGCCAGTTTATAAATATCTGCAGTATCACTTTACTAGTGTTCAGTTTCAGATTTCTAAGCTCATGAATATGAAAAAAGTGAATAATTATAAAAAAACGAGCATGTAAATAAAAATTTGTTTTAATATGAAGCCATGGGCGTTAGATAAAATTATTCGGTCAGTAGACACATCTTATATGAGGCAATCTTTAGAAAAAAATTAAGATCCTAAACCCCTAGCCACATGGTCAAACCAGGGGACAAAATTGGTCCATTTTAGAGCCCTTGGAGGCAAGGGCTTATGGTAAAACTTTTATAATTCATCACCTAACTGTATTATCCCAACAAAAATGTATCTATGGATAGATAATGACCCTATAATCACTGTGTTATGAGGAAAAAATTCTAAGTTGTGCCATATTTGCAGGAGGCCTCCTATAGTTTCACCTTATTTTAGGTCGTTTTGGCCCAAAAGCCATTTTTAGCTTCCTATAGAGTATAGAGTGAGAAATATGCATCCCAGAGGCTATCTGATGCAATAATTGAAAAATTTGGATGCCAATTAGTAAATATTTGCAATATTAACTTTCTAGAGGAGTCCATTATAAAATTATAAGCCCCTGAAGTTGACAAAAAAATGCGTTTTTCACATTTGGCATTTTTCGGGCCAAATTTCAAACGTCTCTAGAGATAGATATTTTCAAACTATGAGGAATTGAAAGCTAATCTTTTGCATGGTGGGTGGAGCCATATAGATCTACATTTAAGAATTTTTCCAGCAAATTCTGAGGAGGTGACCTGGGGAGGTTTTTGAAATTTCGGTGAGTTGGCACAGAATGACCCAACATTTTAATTGTTTTTTTGACAAGTATGTTGATTGCCTCAGTTTGTGTGTGTTTGTTACTTAGCGAAATCTTCGATTTTGTCAAGTATGTTGGTCTGTTCCGTTTGTTTGTCCGGTCGTCTACAGCCCAAATGGCTGGACCAGTCATTCTTAATTTTTTACACCTGATCTGAGACGGTCCGCGTCCAAACCCCGTCTAAATCGGACTAAACGTCACGACGTGACGTCACACAACGTGAAAACACATTTTTGGACATAATTTAGTGACCGGAAGTCGTAGCGACTTCCTGTTGACACCAAAACAAACTTCAATGGAATATCTAAATGTTTTAAAATGCATGTTAGTACAAATTATGCACAGTTTTTGCAAGCGTATGACGTCAAAGTATTTAGCTATTGGCGTGATTTAAAAAAAATTATATTCGTTCTACAGGTCACAATTCTTAACCGATTTGGATGAAATTTTAACAGCTGATAGAAATCCACAGTGCAAAAAGATATGTGACTTTTGGTGATGTTCAAGATCAGGATCTGGATTCTGCATCACTTTATATTATCGCCCATTATAAACCAATGGGGAATTTTGTGAATTACACATGGCTATTTCTCAAACAGTTTTGCACTTATTATATTGAAACTTATAGTCTATTTATGCATGTAATATTAACAAGTGTACAAAGTTTGATCGAAATTGACCCAAGGTCAAGGTCAGGGTTACCCAAAACATGAAAAACACACATATAAAATACAAATTTTTCTTTTACAACATATTTCAAACCTGATAACAGGATCGTAAAGCTGGTTGAAAAGCAATGTTCCTAAGTATTTTCAAATATTTTCTACGATCAGAATGAAGGCAACAAGCACCGATGATAAGTTGTTGAATGTCACATGGTGGCTTTAAATGAGTTGTGAAAATTTTCAATCTCCTGCCGTTACCATGACAACGCACGCCTGATAATTGTTATTTGTGACGTCGCGTCATCTATCTATAATTCCAGTAATGTGTGTGTGTGTGTGTGTGTGTGTGTGTGTGTGTGTGTGTGTGTGTGTGTGTGTGTGTGTGAGAGAGACCGCTGTTTCTCGACAACCTCTGGTCCGATCTAATTGAAACTTGCCAGGTATATTGCTGGGGACCTGAGGATGTGCCTTTTCAAGGTTTGATATTAATCGGACAAGTGCTTCGCAAGTTATGACCATTTATTTACCAAACCAATGGCAAGACACGTTGTTGCGTGGGCGTGGCCGATGGTGAAGGGAAGCTCAGCCACGTTCCCCATTACAGGTTACAACGTATGGGCTTCCGGAGAGTGATGACTTCGTGTATTCCAATAATTTCTCGATTTCTTATGCACATTTATAGATAAACACAATGGCCCAAGTTATGATCGTTTTCATATTAGACGGTGTATAAATTTCGGGAACATCAGAGTGCTGGGATGCTCTGAACCAGGAAGTAAATTTTTTTCTCTCTCTTCTCTTCTTGTTTTTCCTTGCCACGACATTGCGAAAAGGTAAAATACGTTGGCGCTAATTTAATAATTGGGTATTAAAAATAAATTGCGAATAATCGTAACTGCGAATAATATTGAACTTCCGGGTCACGCACGTACGGGCACGTGAGAGCGAAGAAACGGCCTGTGTGGTTTATTTATTTTTTATTATTATTATTATTTTTATTATTATTATTATTTTTTTTACGGGCACGTACTAGTCCATCTATAATTCCAGCAATCTCTGTGTGTGTGTCTGTGTGTGTGTCTGAGTGACCGCTGTTTCTCGACAACCTCTGGTCCGATCTAATTGAAACTTGCCAGGTATATTGCTGGGGACCTGAGGATGTGCCTTTTCAAGGTTTGATATTAATCGGACAAGTGCTTCCCAAGTTATGGCCATTTATTTACCAAACCAATGGCAAGACACATTGTTGCGTGGGCGTGGCCGATGGGGAAGGGAAGCACAGCCACGTTCCCCATTACGGGTTACAACGTACGGGCTTCCGGAGAGTGATGACTTCGTGTATTCTAATAATTTCTCGATTTCTTATGTGCATTTATAGATAAACACAATGGCCCAAGTTATGATAGTTTTCATATTAGACGGTGTATAAATTTCGGGAACATCAGAGTGCTGGTATGCTCCGAACCAGGAAGTAAATTTTTTCTCTTCTCTTTTTGTTTTTCCTTGCCACGACATTGCGAAAAGGTAAAATACGTTGGCGTTAATTGAATAATTGGGTATTAAAAATAAATTGCGAATAATATCGAACTTCCGGGTCACGCACGTACGGGAACGTGAGAGCGAAGAAACGGCCTGTGTGGTTTATTTATTATTATTATTATTTTTTTTTTTTACGGGCATGTACTGGTTGAATTAAACCACCCATTACTTTTGAGGTTATCATAGGTCAAAAAGTCAACATAGGCCAAAAGGTCAGCCAAGAAGGCCAAATTTTCTTTAATGTTAATAAAATTGTCAATTTTTATCCAATCGTCTTGAAATTTGAAGAAGACCAAATATCTGAAATCCTCAATTTTAATCCAACAACTTGAAATTGGAAGAGCATTTTCATGTCGGTCACTGAATTCAACCACCGATTAGTTTTGAGGTAAACATAGGCCAAATTGGTCCAAATTTTCTAAAATCCTCAAATTTCATCCGATCGAGTTGAAATTTGAAAAGGATTTATATTTCAGGTCACCGAGTTCAACCACCATATATTTTTGAGATTAACATTTGAAGCAGCCCGGGGTGACGAGACCGCCCGGAGCCACGGGACCACCCGGGATGACGAGACCGCCCGGGGCCACGGGACCGCCCGGGGCCACGGGACCACCCGGGGCCACGGGACCACCCGGGGTGACAAGACCGCCCGAGGTGACGAGACCGCCCGGGGTGACGAGACCGCCCGGGGTGACGAGACCGCCCGGGGCTACGGGACCACCCGGGGTGACGAGACTGCCCGGGGCCACGGGACCGCCTGGGGTGACGAGACCGCCCGGGGCCACCCGGGGTGACAAGACCGCCCGGGGCCACGGGACCGCCCGGGGCCACGAGACCGCCCGGGGCCACGAGACCGCCCGGGGCCACGAGACCACGCTGGGTGACAAGACCGCCCGGGGTGACGAGACCGCCCGGGGCCATGAGACCGCCTGGGGTGACAAGACCGCCCGGAGTGACGAGACCGCCCATCGCTGACCTCATCTCAGGTTGAACTCGACCACAGATTAATTTTGAGGTCAACGAAGACCAAATATCTGAAATCCTCAATTTTAATCCAACAACTTGAAATTTGAAGAGCATTTTCATGTCGGTCACTGAATTCAACCACCGATTAGTTTTGAGGTAAACATAGGCCAAAAGGCCAAATTGGTCCAAATTTTCAAAAATCCTCAAATTTCATCCGATCGAGTTGAAATTTGAAAAGGATTTATATTTCAGGTCACCGAGTTCAACCACCATATATTTTTGAGATTAACATTTGAAGCAGCCCGGGGTGACGAGACCGCCCAGAGCCACGGGACCACCCGGGGTGACGAGACCGCCCGGGGCCACGGGACCACCCGGGGTGACGAGACCGCCCGGGGCCACGGGACCACCCGGGGTGACGAGACCGCCCGGGGCCACGGGACCGCCCGGGGTGACGAGACCGCCCGGGGCCACGGGACCGCCCGGGGTGACGAGACCGCCCGGGGCTACGGGACCACCCGGGGTGACGAGACCGCCCGGGGCCACCTGGGGTGACGAGACCGCCCGGGGCCATGAGACCGCCTGGGGTGACAAGACCGCCCGGGGTGACGAGACCGCCCGGGGCCACCTGGGGTGACAAGACCGCCCGGGGCCACGGGACCGCCCGGGGCCACGAGACCGCCCGGGGCCAAGGGACCACGCGGGGTGACGAGACCGCCCGGGGTGACGAGACCGCCCGGGGTGACGAGACCGCCCGGGGTGACGAGACCGCCCGGGGCGACGAGACCACCCGGGGTGACGAGACTGCCCGGGGCCACCCGGGGTGACAAGACCGCCCGGGGCCACGAGACCGCCCGGGGCCACGAGACCGCCCGGGGCCAAGGGACCACGCTGGGTGACAAGACCGCCCGGGGTGACGAGACCGCCCGGGGCCATGAGACCGCCTGGGGTGACAAGACCGCCCGGGGTGACGAGACCGCCCATCGCTGACCTCATCTCAGGTTGAACTCGACCACAGATTAATTTTGAGGTCAACGAAGACCAAATATCTGAAATCCTCAATTTTAATCCAACAACTTGAAATTTGAAGAGCATTTTCATGTCGGTCACTGAATTCAACCACCGATTAGTTTTGAGGTAAACATAGGCCAAAAGGCCAAATTGGTCCAAATTTTCAAAAATCCTCAAATTTCATCCGATCGAGTTGAAATTTGAAAAGGATTTATATTTCAGGTCACCGAGTTCAACCACCATATATTTTTGAGATTAACATTTGAAGCAGCCCGGGGTGACGAGACCGCCCAGAGCCACGGGACCACCCGGGGTGACGAGACCGCCCGGGGCCACCCGGGGTGACGAGACCGCCCGGGGCCACGGGACCACCCGGGGTGACGAGACCGCCCGGGGCCACGGGACCGCCCGGGGTGACGAGACCGCCCGGGGCCACGGGACCGCCCGGGGTGACGAGACCGCCCGGGGCCACGGGACCGCCCGGGGTGACGAGACCGCCCGGGGCTACGGGACCACCCGGGGTGACGAGACCGCCCGGGGCCACCTGGGGTGACGAGACCGCCCGGGGCCACCTGGGGTGACGAGACCCCCCGGGGCCATGAGACCGCCTGGGGTGACAAGACCGCCCGGGGTGACGAGACCGCCCGGGGCCACCTGGGGTGACAAGACCGCCCGGGGCCACGGGACCGCCCGGGGCCAAGGGACCACGCGGGGTGACGAGACCGCCCGGGGTGACGAGACCGCCCGGGGTGACGAGACCGCCCGGGGCCACCTGGGGTGACAAGACCGCCCGGGGCCACGAGACCGCCCGGGGTGACGCGACCACCCGGGGTGACGAGACCGCCACGGCCGCAGGTGGTGACGACACCGTTGGATTCGGTCGGTGGTGAAAACCTCGACAAGATAACACCACTAATAGGACCAGCCACAACCACACCGCGACAAAGGATTGACAGTATCGCCACCACCACCACCACCACCACCACCACAAACATTTCACAACTGCAAAAGCATTCGCTATAAAAAGATGTTCCACACAAAACATACTCCTGTCGTTGAAACAGGTGTCAAGTTCAGCAACGTTATTTCTTGGGATGTATCGCAATAACTCTTCAGACCGACTGAAGCTCAATTCCAGCTCCACTTGAAAACGGCAGCAAAAGTCGCGGCCTCTACTAGGCCCGAACGCAGCAACACTTTGGGACATGTCCATGTGCAGAGCATATTGAGACGGGTATAACACGTACCCGGTGTCCAAGCCTTGCTCCAGCACGTCCATACGGGCGGCGAGAGGAAGTTTCAAATTGAGCAGTTGATCACGGGGCCAAACAGCGGGTCATGTGAGGAGGAAAAAAATGGCCACGTGAGAGGCAGCCCAGCCCGAGACGAAGCACTGCTTGCACGATTGCCGATCTCTCCGCGAGCGCTTCCACCGCAATGTGGAAACACCTCGCACACAGGTCGTCGGCGAAGAGTTTGCTTTTTTCCAATCGTTTAGTTCGTTCGCCTAGATTAACCGAAGGTCCATTTAATCAGGGTTCCCTCGATTTCGTGTCACGTTTTGTTCGTCAGTTAATATAGTTCCTCGTCATTGAAGTGAAAAAATTTGCATACGTCACGCGGAGGGATATGTTCATGGCGTGGGTTGTTCGGCACGGCTTTTTCCTCACAAGCTTTGGTCGTCATGGACGTTCTTCGTTCCGTTCCGTCAAACGAACCGACTCGACATTGCGGTCTTCCCCGGTTTAACGACCTTTCTACGCGGTTCGTTTTCGACGCAATTCGGATGTAGAAATGGGACTCGATTTGGCTGTTTGAGGCGACGAGGGTGAATTGTCGAGCGCGATGTGCGGCCTTTCCTTCGCCTCAGAGAATCGTACAGGTAATCTGACCGGTTAACCTACCCGGGACTTGTTTGAATTGTCTTTGATGAAGAGACGTCGCGACCCAAGTGCTGGCGGCCCGGACATCGATGTACTTGCCGGACGTTTAGTGAAGTCACGAAGACGACAGGAGACGACGGACGACATGGACACGCATTAACACACATGGACACGCATTAACACACATGGACACGCATTAACACACATGGACACGCATTAACACACATGGACACGCATTAACACACATGGACACGCATTAACACGCATGGACACGCATTGACACACATGGACACGCATTAACACACATGGACACGCATTGACACACATGGACACGCATTAACACACATGGACACGCATTAACACACATGGACACGCATTAACACACATGGACACGCATTAACACACATGGACACGCATTAACACACATGGACACGCATTAACACACATGGACACGCATTGACACACATGGACACGCATTGACACACATGGACACGCATTGACACACATGGACACGCATTGACACACATGGACACGCATTGACACACATGGACACGCATTGACACATGGACACGCATTGACACACATGGACACGCATTGACACACATGGACACGCATTGACACACATGGACACGCATTGACACACATGGACACGCATTGACACACATGGACACGCATTGACACACATGGACACGCATTGACACACATGGACACGCATTAACACACATGGACACGCATTAACACACATGGACACGCATTAACACACATGGACACGCATTAACACACATGGACACGCATTGACACACATGGACACGCATTGACACACATGGACACGCATTGACACACATGGACACGCATTGACACACATGGACACGCATTGACACACATGGACACGCATTGACACACATGGACACGCATTAACACACATGGACACGCATTAACACACATGGACACGCATTAACACACATGGACACGCATTAACACACATGGACACGCATTGACACACATGGACACGCATTAACACACATGGACACGCATTAACACACATGGACACGCATTAACACACATGGACACGCATTAACACACATGGACACGCATTGACACACATGGACACGCATTGACACACATGGACACGCATTGACACACATGGACACGCATTGACACACATGGACACGCATTGACACACATGGACACGCATTAACACACATGGACACGCATTAACACACATGGACACGCATTAACACACATGGACACGCATTAACACACATGGACACGCATTGACACACATGGACACGCATTGACACACATGGACACGCATTGACACACATGGACACGCATTGACACACATGGACACGCATTGACACACATGGACACGCATTGACACACATGGACACGCATTGACACACATGGACACGCATTGACACACATGGACACGCATTGACACACATGGACACGCATTGACACACATGGACACGCATTGACACACATGGACACGCATTGACACACATGGACACGCATTGACACACATGGACACGCATTGACACACATGGACACGCATTGACACACATGGACACGCATTGACACACATGGACACGCATTGACACGCATGGACACGCATTGACACGCATGGACACGCATGGACACGCATGGACACGCATTGACACGCATTGACACGCATTGACACGCATTGACACGCATGGACACGCATTGACACGCATGGACACGCATTGACACGCATGGACACGCATTGACACGCATGGACACGCATTGACACGCATGGACACGCATGGACACGCATTAACACGCATGGACACGCATTAACACGCATGGACACGCATTAACACACATGGACACGCATTAACACACATGGACACGCATTAACACACATGGACACGCATTAACACACATGGACACGCATTAACACACATGGACACGCATTAACACACATGGACACGCATTACCACGCATGGACACGCATTGACACGCATGGACACGCATTGACACGCATGGACACGCATTGACACGCATGGACACGCATTGACACGCATGGACACGCATTGACACACATGGACACGCATTGACACACATGGACACGCATTGACACACATGGACACGCATTAACACACATGGACACGCATTAACACACATGGACACGCATTAACACACATGGACACGCATTAACACGCATGGACACGCATGGACACGCATGGACACATGGACACGCATTCACACATGGACACGCATTAGCACACATGGACACGCATTGACACACATGGACACGCATGGACACATGGACACGCATTCACACATGGACACGCATTGACACATGGACACGCATTGACACACATGGACACGCATTGACACACATGGACACCCATTGACACACATGGACACGCATTGACACACATGGACACGCATTGACACACATGGACACGCATTGACACACATGGACACGCATTGACACACATGGACACGCATTGACACACATGGACACGCATTGACACACATGGACACGCATTGACACACATGGACACGCATTGACACACATGGACACGCATTGACACACATGGACACGCATTAACACACATGGACACGCATTAACACACATGGACACGCATTCACACATGGACACGCATTAACACACATGGACACGCATTAACACACATGGACACGCATGGACACACATGGACACGCATGGACACATGGACACGCATTCACACATGGACACGCATTCACACATGGACACGCATTAACACACATGGACACGCATTGACACACATGGACACGCATTGACACACATGGACACGCATTGACACACATGGACACGCATTGACACACATGGACACGCATTGACACACATGGACACGCATTGACACACATGGACACGCATTGACACACATGGACACGCATTGACACACATGGACACGCATTAACACACATGGACACGCATTAACACACATGGACACGCATTAACACACATGGACACGCATTAACACACATGGACACGCATTAACACACATGGACACGCATTAACACACATGGACACGCATTAACACACATGGACACGCATTAACACACATGGACACGCATTAACACACATGGACACGCATTAACACACATGGACACGCATTAACACACATGGACACGCATTAACACACATGGACACGCATTAACACACATGGACACGCATTGACACACATGGACACGCATTGACACACATGGACACGCATTGACACACATGGACACGCATTGACACACATGGACACGCATTCACACATGGACACGCATTCACGCATGGACACGCATTAACACGCATGGACACGCATGGACACACATGGACACGCATGGACACATGGACACGCATTCACACATGGACACGCATTAGCACACATGGACACGCATTGACACACATGGACACGCATTGACACACATGGACACGCATTGACACACATGGACACGCATTGACACACATGGACACGCATTGACACACATGGACACGCATTGACACACATGGACACGCATTAACACACATGGACACGCATTGACACACATGGACACGCATTAACACACATGGACACGCATTAACACACATGGACACGCATTAACACACATGGACACGCATTAACACACATGGACACGCATTAACACACATGGACACGCATTAACACACATGGACACGCATTAACACACATGGACACGCATTAACACACATGGACACGCATTAACACGCATGGACACGCATTAACACGCATGGACACGCATTAACACGCATGGACACGCATTAACACGCATGGACACGCATTGACACGCATGGACACGCATTGACACGCATGGACACGCATTGACACGCATGGACACGCATTGACACGCATGGACACGCATTGACACGCATGGACACGCATTGACACGCATGGACACGCATTGACACGCATGGACACGCATTGACACGCATGGACACGCATTGACACGCATGGACACGCATTGACACGCATGGACACGCATTGACACGCATGGACACGCATTGACACGCATTGACACGCATGGACACGCATGGACACGCATTGACACGCATGGACACGCATTGACACGCATGGACACGCATTGACACGCATGGACACGCATTGACACGCATGGACACGCATTGACACGCATGGACACGCATTGACACGCATGGACACGCATTGACACGCATGGACACGCATTGACACGCATGGACACGCATTGACACGCATGGACACGCATTGACACGCATGGACACGCATTGACACGCATGGACACGCATTGACACGCATGGACACGCATTGACACGCATGGACACGCATTGACACGCATGGACACGCATTGACACGCATGGACACGCATGGACACATGGACACGCATTGACACATGGACACGCATTGACACATGGACACGCATTGACACATGGACACGCATTAACACACATGGACACGCATTAACACACATGGACACGCATTAACACACATGGACACGCATTAACACACATGGACACGCATTAACACACATGGACACGCATTAACACACATGGACACGCATTAACACACATGGACACGCATTAACACACATGGACACGCATTAACACACATGGACACGCATTAACACACATGGACACGCATTAACACACATGGACACGCATTAACACACATGGACACGCATTAACACACATGGACACGCATTAACACACATGGACACGCACAGACACATGGACACACACAGACACATGGACACACACATGGACACGCATTGACACACACACACACACATGGACACGCATTAACACACACACACATGGACATGCATTAACACACATGGACACGCATTGACACACACACACACATGGACACGCATTGACACACACACACACATGGACACGCATTAACACACATGGACACGCATTAACACACATGGACACGCATTGACACGCATTAACACACATGGACACGCATTGACACGCATTAACACACATGGACACGCATTGACACGCATTAACACACATGGACACGCATTAACACACATGGACACGCATTAACACACATGGACACGCATTAACACACATGGACACGCATTAACACACATGGACACGCATTAACACACATGGACACGCATTAACACGCATGGACACACACAGACACATGGACACACCCATGGACACGCATTAACACACACATGGACACGCATTGACACACACATGGACACGCATTGACACACACATGGACACGCATTGACACACATGGACACGCATTGACACACACATGGACACGCATTAACACACATGGACACGCATTAACACACATGGACATGCATTAACACACATGGACACGCATTAACACACATGGACACGCATTAACACACATGGACACGCATTAACACGCATGGACACACACAGACACATGGACACACACATGGACACGCATTAACACACACATGGACACGCATTAACACACACATGGACACGCATTGACACACACATGGACACGCATTAACACACATGGACACGCATTAACACACATGGACATGCATTAACACACATGGACACTCATTAACACACATGGACACGCATTAACACACATGGACACGCATTAACACACATGGACACGCATTAACACACATGGACATGCATTAACACACAGTGACACATATGGACACAGACACACATTAACACATATGGACACGCATTAACACACATATGGACACACGAACACACATTAACACATATGGACACGCATTAACACACATTGACACACAGACACACATTAACACATATGGACACACATTAACACACATGGACACACATATGGACACACGAACACACATTGACACATATGGACACACAGACACACATATGGACACATGAACACACATGGGCACACATTGACACATTAACACACATGGTGTATCAGCAGTACAGTGACACGTGGGGGTCTTCATCTGCGTTTCCACCCTCATTGAGATTGTGTACCTCACGGTGTTGTCATGAGTCGAGCCTGTGTTCGAATCTCGACTCTGCTTTAAACTGCCGCCCTGGTGTTCCACACGCACGACCAGCGATCCACGAGGATGGACGTTGACCCACCTCTTCGGCTCCGTGAAGAGTATGTGATGTCGGTGTTGATCGTTTCTCTTCTGAAGTACTTAGGCCGAAGTAACATTTGTTCTATGGCGAGGATACGGTTGCCGTACGCCAGGCCCGTAGCCAGGGCTCAGTATTAAGGGGGGCATATGAACTGGATGGGGGGGGGCACAATTATTATATTTAATATTTTTGATAACCCGGTATAATATTGTATTTATGCAGCATTGACACATCTATACTGAGGTTGCCGTCGCAAACTAACCAAATTGATCTCAGCTAGATTTAATATGTTCCGATGTTTTTGGCCTCAAATTATTTGAATGCAGGAGAGCCGCAACAAACTGGCACATTCACAATGCAGATATTCAATGATTAGACAATTGGCACCAATTCAGGTGCACTTATACAAGGTGTTGTAAAGAATTGGCATTAGAAAATTAATATACCAGAGATGCAATGACTAAACGGGGGAGGTTGGCACCGGAATCAGTGCACTTTGAAATAAGATACAGTGGGCTATGACCTGCGATCATCACATTAAACTATCAACAGCAAATACGACCGGCCTGAAGATACCACAAGGTCCACATTTAAAGCAGTCAATTACACAGAGGTAAGGTTATGCACAAAGCACCAAACACAACATTTAACTTAAACATCAGAAGTACAAAGCAGCCGACCACGGCAGGTGCTGACCACAACCACACTGCAACCACAACCACACACGCATCACCAGCAGTCACACACACAATCTGAACTCCTCGTATAGTTTTTATACCACTGTACTCGCTGTCAGAAGAGCTGCAGGCGACGTGTCTCGGTGTGGAATCTTCTGAGGACCTTCTCCTTCCATTCATTCAGGCATTTACGTGTGAGGTCTCTCTCGAAGGCCAGCTGTACCAGTTGTGCCTTGCGTGCATGGCGCATGGACCGTCGATGGTCAGTGAAGACATTCCTCAATGTTGAGAATGAGTTTTCACACATGGCAGTGGACGCACCAAGTGTTAGTCCAAGTCTCATAGCAGTCACTACACTTGGCATGGCTTCCAGCGTTTTGTGGTATGTTGAGAGTTTTTGTGTTGTCCATCTCTCGTTTGGCTGTTTTTCTGTCTGTGTGTGAATCAACTGCTTTGCAACCACACACTCTGTTTCACTGATGGTTGACTTTGTTAATGTCATGATGTGCTGGAGCAAGTGGGGATCTAAAAACGTGCCATTTTCGGGATTCAAGGCAGCGAGTGAATGGGCGAGTTGTGTGTTGCGCTCACTGAAGCGCTGAGCGATCTCTCCAAGCACAGTGTCAATTGCGCTGTAAAAAACCCTCTGCAGTTCCGTCTTGTCATTGTCGTTGTTTTGTCCTGTAGTCTCCAAAACTACAAACTGTTCCAAGTTCTTATGCATTGTGCGTCTCCGTTTTGGTGGTGCAGGTGTAGAAGTGCGAGCATCGTTGGCCTTGTTCCACAGATCAGTGAACTCATCCTTAGAGCGGAGTTTCTTCACGCACTCTGTAGCACTCGCCACCAGTTCCAACCCCGTTTGCAAGTCCATGTCCTCTGCCTGCAAGAGTCTGTTAGGGCCATTTAACAACATCAGCAGTTTTTGTACAAAGATAGCAATGAACATGAAGGCAGGCCCAGAGACTTCCTGCAAAAGCCCAATAGCCTCCATCCTCATCTCTGCACCGTAGGCGCGCTCTGCATCAATCTCCGACAGTTAGGATGTGATATCCTTAAAAGATCCTATGATCACAGACACGGTGGCGAAGTGTCCCATCCACCTCTGATCAAGAAGTCGTTTTAACCGCTCACCTTTATACTGTGCAGCAACAGTGGGCTTTCTGAAGAATTTGTACAGGCAACAACAAACCTCGAGGAAATCAGTGACAGCTTTCTCTGCTGCCAGTGCGTGGATAACTACCAGATGGAGTTGGTGATTTAAGAAGTGCACATAGGGGATTTCTCTTTCCAATATCTCTTGCAACAACTTTTGCACCCCACCGTGCTTCCCAGCCATTACCGAAGCCCCGTCGTACACCTGACTTAATATTTTTGACGTGTCAAGTCCTGTTTTTGTCAGCTCTGCAATTATTAGGTCTGTCAATGTTTTTGCATCTCTAGCATCGGCTGCAGCTATTGTGAGTAGACGCTCTGTTGCTTCATTTGATGCCGATACAAAGCGAATGGTGATTGATATGTTCTCATATTCAGTGGGGTCCCTCGTCCCATCCACCTTGATGGTAAACCACGATGTGCCTACTTCTTTCACGATGGCATCCGTCACAACATTACTCAATGTGCAGATCAGTTCATTCTGCATTTCCGGACTAGTATAGCTTGCGTTTTGTGGGATATGCTTTATTATTTCGGCTAGCTCGGTGTCTTTTTTGAGTGTGTAGTTTAAAAGCGAGAGGAAGAGCCCACTGTGCCCGTCTGACATATCCTCAAAATTATCAAGGCTCCCTCTAAAAAGGTATCATTTTCGGCGACAAATCCCACAACATCTATAACAGCAGACACATAGTACCAGTTTCTATTTAGCTGGTCAGCATTGAGGAGTGTGGAAATCTCCTCACCACAATCGATGCGCCTCTCGTTCTCCTTCCACCTCAAAACACAAGTTAAATGTTCCTTTGAAGTTGCGTGTTTGTGAAACCCCCTGCCTTTCTCAACGGCATGTTTCCAATTCCGGTAGCCTCGCACTGTGAAAGTAGAGTCCACTGGGCCGCGTGCGGTGTTAAACTTCCTACATGGATAGCAGAATGCTGCATCTGTCTGCACACTGTATTCCAGCCATTCATTAGTCTGGTACCATGAGGACACAAACGAGCGACTCTTGTTCTGCAACAGATGGCCAGGGTACCGCTGTAGAACAACTTGATTCGGTCTCTCACTTCCAAGATCATCGGGAAGCGGCTTGACAGTCACAGCCGGTCCCGAGGCCGCCGCCGAGCGTGGCAACCCGGCTGCCTGTGCTGGGGCTCCAGCTGCAGGGCTGACGTTGCTGGCTTGGCCAGGTTGGCCAGCTTCTGTCGGTATTTCATCGACATGATCGTCTCCTCGTCCTCCCACAACATGTCTTTCATCATCTTCTTTATTTTCGTCGATTGCATTTTTTCCTTTTCTGAGCCATTTTCGTAGATCCATTATCCACGTCTTTTTCCCCTGCTGCGAGCTAGCGCTCTCCAAGACTCGCCCCTTGTGACTCGTGTCACTAATCTCACGACTCGCGACATTTGACGGTTGACGGTTTTATTTATTAAATGATGCATGCATCAAAAACAGGTTTTATCTGCATAATTTCAAATGTAAGCACGATTGCACACATATTTTTAATTTTTATTATAAATTTTTTTTTTTTAATTTTTTTTATTATAAGTTTTTTAATTTTATATATTATAAGTTTAATTTTATAAGGAAGTTTTTAATTTTTATTATAAAATTACTTTTGTAAGATGGAGGGTTGACGGGTTGTGAAGGCCACGCGGTGTACGTGCACTTCATCTTTAATTATGTAAATTTATGTCTTTTCCTTAATCATATTATGACTATATTACATTTATACCTAACTTACAACCAATTAGGTAACCTGCTTAATAGGGCCTCCATATTGAAGACGCTGATTGGCTATTCCTTAAAACTAAATGATCCACGAGATATATATCCACCCACAACATCGACATTCAACACGCGGTCTAGCGGCTGGCTGTCTGTCTGTCGTCTTGGCTACTGGTGTTGGTGCTTGCGTTATCCTTCATCTTGTGGACTTGGACTGTATTGTCTTGCCAATTGCTTTTGTAGATGCGCTGGCAAGCGCACACTTATCTCTTGACTGTTTTTCAAATAAGGATATCATTAAAGAACAGTTTATCCAAGAAGGTCTTATTATTCACCACACTGAACATCTGGAATAAGGGTTTTAGTTCACACAGGTGAACTCTTAAACAGCAAGGAGTTCACAGTGGGCGCTCGTCCTTAAACACCAAGTTGTTCACAGGGTGCAACGGGGCATAAATGGGTGGCGTACAAGTGGGGGGGCACCAGATGTGCCATGGGGGGCATTGCACCCAAATGCCCCCCCTAGCGACGGGCCTGCCGTACGCCCTCTGAATTGACAAACGTGCGGCGGCCACAGAGTTTCTGCGGTGGCCTCAGGGTGGCCCTACGCTATTTGGCTATTTTTTACAGGTCGTAAGGTCGCCGTGGAATTATAACGCGGAATTATAACTTTTTTCATTTCTACGTTCGCCGTAGCAATTCGACAAGCCGAAACAAAAGAACTGGTTAAAAATAAAAAAATGAACCCACTCGTTACCGTCCCTTTGGCCGCACGTTCGCCTGAGGCCCCCCCTGCGGTCGCCTTGCGGACACCTTGAGGCTGCCTTGAAAATTCTATGGCTGCCGCAGGAACGCCCTAAGGTCACCGTGCGACATCAAATCGAAGACCGTACGGCACCCCCACATTTTCGGTCTCCACAATTTATAAATACACCGTGCGGCTCCCTGAAAAATAAAAACATATGTGACTGCTACATTGTGTGACCGTGGAAATACTGTGGCCGCCCTATAATTGCTAGTGGCCGTAGATTTTGGAGACCCCACGGCCGCTGTGGCAAATGTGACTTAGGCCTTACTGTACACCATTCTGTTTCAGAGCGTCGGTGCTGCCGAAACAGTTTGGTGTCCAGGGTTATCCTGGGTGTTTTACTGTTGACTTCCCAGCAGTGGTTCGGCCTGGTGTTGGCTTAGTGGTTAGGGTGGCAGCTTGGGATCCTTGGGTCCTAAGTTCAAGCCCCGGTGGCTGCTGAATTAATACACCAGGAGGTTGACTCAGCCTGTCATCCTTCCGAGGTCGGCAAAGTGAGTACCAGTGTACTGGTAAGGGGGACACTGCATCAGCGGCATAGCCGCTTCCCAACCAATGATGCAACCAGCAGCCACAGGCTGCACTCGATAGAGAGAGAGGGCAGTAGTTCGGGTAGGAATTTGGCCAGTGTGCCGGTGAGAGCTCGCCTACTCTTCACGAAGGACACCGGGATCTTTTAACTTTCCACCAACTAATGCTGGCGGACGAGACGCCAGTTTCACGTCCATCCGAGGGACGGCACACATTGAAACGCCGAGGTGACAGTTTATATCTGTTTTTGGATTCAAACCCAGGTTAGACAGCCTAGAGCAGAGTGTGTGTACGTCTCGGCCATCCTGCCAAGCCCAGTGATGGCAGGAAGAGCTTGTTTATAAGCAAAACCAACAATCGTGTGTACTCGACAAAACTGCGCTCTCATGATGCTCCTGACCCACTGTATTATGATGAATGTCCGTCCTTGTGTGACGTCAGCAAGAAATGTACTGGCAGCTGCAGCACCTGAGGTTTGTGGTTTCAACAGTTGCTGCAGAAAGTTCTCGTTTTGAGAAAAGCGGTCGATATTTTGAAACGCAATCAAGCGGAAGTACTGGGTCTTGTTTTCCTTCCAAGCACTTGTGCTTCCGAAGGTGAAGGTTATGTTCTCAGGCTTTCTGTTTGTTTGTCTGTGTACAGGATATCTCAAAAAGTTATGGACGGATCAGGATGAAATTTTGTGGACGGGTTTGGTGTGCTCCAAGGACGAAATGATTACATTTTGGTGAAGTTCCGGATCCAGCTACTAGAAAATTTTCAGTAATTCTTCACCATTGAGAGATGGGGCCAAAACCGATAAATAGCACGATGTCTCATAGAGTTGTGGATGGATTCGGATGAAACTTGATGGACACGTTGGGTGTGTGATAAGGAGGAATAGTTTCCATTTTGGTGACGATCTAAATCCGGATCTCACTACGAGAATTTTAAAGTGATTCTTCACCATTGAGAGATAGGGCTCAAAAACGATATAGTACTGTATGGCATGATATTTCAAAAATGTATTGGGAATGATATGTTCTCGTGGATCAGGCATTACAGGGTGGAGGTATGCGCTCCACCGAGTGCCCTTCTAGTAGTTAGAATAGTTTGCCAAGACTTCCCCTCATTTAATCATTCAGTCACTTAAAATATCTTGAATGTAGAATACATATCCACTTGTATGACAATTATATTGAATGGCCTGTTGTGGAAACAAATATTGTCTTGTATTGTTCCTTCAATTCTTATTAACCTCCGCCATCGAAGATGGACGGAGGTTACTGTTTTCACCCGTGTCTGTTTGTTTGTTTGTGAACAGTATTACGGAAAAACTCGGACGGATTTCGACGAAACTTGGTGGGGGGATTAGGTATGGTCCAAGCATCATGCCATTAGATTTTGGACTTGGGCCAAAGTCCAATATGGCCGCTATGGCGGCCATTTTGAAAAAATATTTGAATTTTTGTTTTTGCATTTCTGCCTGTTTTAAGTGATTTCCAACCCAAAAAAATAAAAAATTGTTTGAGAAAAAAATGAAAAAAACCCCAAAATTTTGCAACAAAAGTTCGATTTTTTTTTTTGCATTTCTACATGTTATAAGTGATTTCCAACAAAAAAACATGCCAAAATTATAATTGCGGCTGATTTTGAAACTTCAGGTGGATATACCCACGTAAAATCAATTTGTCTCAACAAATCTAGTTATGACGAATGAATTGAGTATCTAAAAGGGAAAGTTGCAAACTATAACTCTGAGCACTGTTGATGTCAAATTGAATGAATAGGATATCACGTTCACTTGAGTGACCTACCAGTATTGGCGGCGGAGGTTTTGCACTCTACCGAGTGCTCCCCCTCTAGTTGCTTCATGTAATGATTATATATATATATATATATGTCCATATATAGTTACGAATTCGCGCCCGCCGGCGTGCGATCGGCCGCGTAACTCCAATCGCAACCGCGTCGCCCACCGGACGGACAATTCAGTCGTGACCCTCCTGGAACTACCGCCAGGAACCAGTCACGGGTGGGGGTTTAACCTCACCACAGCCCAGTCCGCATTCTACCCGCGCGAAATAGGGTGAATCGCCAATGTCGATATACCTAAGTACCCGCGCGGGTAACCTACCGAGGGGCTGCACCGCGCCGCAGGTCGGCCTGGGACATGAACCGCTTAAGCGGTCCATTCCGTACTACAGTGATAACCGAGCGGTGATAACCTACTCATTCAATGATACAAGATGGCTTTTCAAAAGGGAAATAGGACACGACAAACGGGGTACATTGCACACAAGGACATTTATTCACTATGCAGCACAACACAAGCAAGGGCAGTCATGCAATATACAAGTAACAAATAGAACGCAAAAGCAATACGACCGACTATAATTATTATTTACAAGCACAGTCACTTTACAGTCGTTACTTAACAGGACACGGCGCCACAGCATGCATACAAAACAAAATGAAAGACCTCCCCATAGGCAGGAAGGTAGACGGGGTCCGGGGACCTTTATAACGTAGGCCTTGGCTGACCGAATGGGCCCACGAGACCGTGCAGGTTACCTGCCCCCCTTAGTGGTCGTCCAGTCGTAACGTCCCGCTCCCCCGACAGCTAGCGTGGACGCGCCTGGTTTCCGGGCCTCCCGCGTGGCCGGCGAACACTCTCCGGCACTCCTCATCTGGACACGCAGGTCCACACCACACAGCCGGCAGAGCTGCGCCTTCCGTCCGCGTCCCCGATGCACGGGCCCTCTACCGGACCCCGACCACAGGAACAGCTGAACCACCCTAGGAGCGCTGAACAACAGGAATCACGAGCACCGGACCACCAAAGGCAGGCGAGTGTACCACAAGCCGGAAGAAGCAGCAGGGCACGGACCACCGGGAGACAGGGGAAGAGAGTCTTGAACCACAGGGAGATCTCTGAGACACCCGAGCCTCGCGTACGGTCCGCCCTTTATAGCAGGGGCTCTGCCCTTCATAGCGCGGGGCTCCGCCCTTCGCTCCACCCCATTTTCGGCTCCACCTCCCTTCGAGGCGTTTCGAGAATCCTCCCGAAAAGGGGCGTGCCCTCTCGCCCCCTCCATGCGCCGTGCGGGGGACGGGGGAAGTCGGTTTTGGCTCAGGTCCAAGGAATTATTCCCCCAAAAAGAGGCCCCCACCTTTTCTCACCTTTGACCCCCGGCTCGGATCGCACTTCCCCCACACCAAGCGCGGGGAAAATAGGCGGGAAAAGCCGCGCGCCATCGGAGATCCTTCTTGCTTCCCTCCTCGCGTTCTCGGACGATTTCCGACACGGAAAGGGGGTTGTAGCGTGGTCCGTGGAGGATGGAGTTTGCAAGCGGGCGTAGTGGCGAAGATGGTGGTAGTTGTTGTAATGGTGATTGTGGTGGAGTTGGTGATGGCGGTTGTTGGTGTGGAGGTTTGTTGCAATGGTGGTTTAAAATAACGATAGATAAAGAAAAACACTATCTCAAAGGGTCACAGCCCGGTGAACACGAAGAATTCCCTCAAAACGACAGTGGGGGGGAAAGCTATCTGAACATCACTTACCGGCATAGCTAATCTGAGGTCCTTTATGATTTATTGCGAATTTCCACAGCCGTAACAATATGTATGTATGTATATATATATATATATATATATATATATATATATATATGTATATATATATATATATGTATATATATATATATAATATATATATATATGTACTGTATACAACTCCGAGAGGGTTAAAGATGCTTCGTGTATGCATGGTACATTTATTTTCTTCTTGTGTTTCACCATAAGTGTACGTAACTAATCCTCCCCTTTTCGACCGAAAGGATAGGGGCAGGCTTGTACCTGTTGTCAGGTTTGTTTCTACAATTGGTGCCTCCAATTTAATGGTACTGCAAACTTACACCCCAAGGAGTACGAAACCAAAACTTAGGATTTTTTTCTTCTTCCTTTTTTTTCTGCCATTTTCCGAGCTGTATCTTTCGGAATGAAATTTGCATCACTAACGTCAATGGAGATATGCAGATATGACCATTTTCACCTTGACCTAATTTTAAGATCATGAGCTAATTATAAACAATTTAACATTTTTCACCAGATCTCAACTCGGGTTTCTCCGACCAGAGCAATTAATTGCCTTCTCTCAATATCTTAAGCCGAGTGTGCACCTTACCCTTGGACATCTTGTGGCCAAACGCCCAAGAGCAAGGCACATTTACACTTAATATACATCATACCCCTCTGGGTTAAAGGGTTAAATATCAAGGTCAAATCGCAGTCTGAAAAAAATAAAAAGTTGTTTTTTGGTCATAGTTTTGAATCTTGCCAATGCAGAATTTCAAAGATCACTTGGCCTTCCAAGACATTCTTGCATCATAATATAGTATACCTGCATTGAAGTTGTGCACCTGATATTTGATGTGTTCTTGACCGACGTTTTTCGGATTGTGACTGAATCCTACGATATTAGATAAGGCAATTGTGTATGTATATATGTATGTACGTACATATGTACATCTGAAAATCAGAGAAAAACGCGAAGGGCACTCGGTAGAGCGCATACCTCCGCCATGCAACGCCTGATCCACAAGAACATATCAGGACCAATACATTTTTGAAATATCATGCTATACAGTACTATATCGTTTTTGGCCCCTTCTCTCAATGGTGAAGAATCACTTCAAAAATGAAATAATTATAGTATCAGGATCTGGATTCAGATCTTCACCAAAATTGAATCAATTCTTCCTCGTCACACACCTGTATCCATCAAATTTCATCCAAATCCGTCCACAACTTTTTGAGATCCTGCACACAAACAACCGGATAGATATGGCTGAAAACATAACCTCCTTCCACCTTCGGTGGCGGAGGTAAAAACAGGGCTGGTCCGATCTCCACCAAATTTTGCATACGTGCTGGTAGTGCCCAGGGTCAGGTCATGGGCACAAAATAGATCCAAAATCACTGCCGCAAGGTAATTCTCTATATGATTTTCATGTTTATTTTTAGCCGCGTCTCGCTTGTGAGACGCGGCTCTAAGAGAGCTCGGCGTTGTTCTTCCTCTTCTTCTTTTTCTTCTTCTTGTTGTACTTGTGAAGACAAAACTTTTCAGACTCTGCTCTTTTATATACAGGATCCGGATCTCCTTAAATACTAAACACCTCTACACATCCTCGCATTGAGGGTGCCTTTTGAGAGCATCTATCATGAACTTTTAAATATATTCGGACATTTGCTTTAAAGTTTAGAAAAGTTCACGTTGCTATTGAAAGATTATTCCATTTAATGTGTTATAATTTAGTAAATACACGATTTTCTCGTCATGAACGACGATCGTCCATGACGGGTCTCGCTATTGGCTCAATCAAGACACGTGACGAAATATCGGAAGTTGTTTTTTTTTCTTCTTCTTCTGGTGAAGACAAAACCTTTAGGACATGGCTCTTGGACACATTTGTCCTTGTTATTGATAGACTAGTATAAAAGCTCATGAAAAATGATTAGTTGGAGTTATTCTTCTTCTGGTGAAGAAAAAACCTTTAGGACGCGGCTCTTGGACATTTGTCCTTGTTATTGATAGACTCGTATAAAAGCTCATGAAAAATGATTAGTTGGAGTTATTTTATTCAAATTATTAAAGGAGACTGGAAGATATGATGTTTTGTAGCAAGAAGTGTTATTTTAAAACACTACATGTACAAATGTTACCTTATTTTCTTTATCTTCTGGGACATTTCATTTTGACAGCACATTACAGCCCCGTGAGCGTGCCAGTCTGAAGCCTCGGCCTCGCTTTAGGTGTGCTTGTATCTTATGTATTAGACATCCTACGGATGTAAATGAACACTCGTTTTACTCTGCGCTTGTTGCACATCATGTGCAGTGAATTTCACCTCCCTGTGCCTTGTAGTTATTGCTATTAAAAAAAAAACAAACTTGTAGTTGTAGTTATTCTGCACACCACCCTTGAGGCCTGGTTGCAAGTCACCATCTACATTTCCAACAGAAAAGATGTAATTACTCTTTTGGTTGCATTAACTTGAATGGCGGATTTCAACCAGGCAACTGCGACAAACTGCACGGCTATAACAATATACAGGGTGTCCATATTGAAATGAAACAACATTGAAAAATAACCTTTTATGTATACATTTGAGAATGTTGAAAGTTGGACAGTTACCACACCATATACAGTGTCTATAGAAAGTCTGTACCCCCTTTCAAAATTTTCACCTTTTGTTGCCTCATCGCCTGGAATTAAATTGCATTAAATCACACTTTTTACACATAGTAACCCACAACTTAAGTGAAAAACAAATTCCACAAATTTCAGTAAATTAATTAAAAATACAAAACAAGAATATCTTGGTTGGATAAGTGTCCACCCCCCTTATAATAACAATTGTAAATTAATAGCTCAGGTGTATCCAATCACCTTCAAAATCCCACAGCAAATTAATTGGTCTCCACCTGTGTTAAATTGTCGTGATTCTGATTATTTCAGAATAAAACTGGAAGGGCACTCGGTAGAGCGCATACCTCCGCCATGTAATGCCTGATCCACGAGAACATATCGGGCCCAAAACATTTTTGAAATATCATGCTATACAGTGCTATATCGTTTTTGGCCCGATCTTTCAATGGTGAAGAATCACTTTGAGGATTAAATAATTCTCATATCCACATCTGGATTTGGATCTTCACCAAAATTGAATCAATTCATCCTTATGACACACCCAACCTGTCCACCAAGTTTCATCCAAATCTGTCCACAACTTTTTGAGATATTGTGCTTTATATCATTTTTATCCTGATCTCTCAATGGTGAAGAATCACTTAAAGAATTATAGTAGTCAGATCCGGATCGTCACCGAAATTGAATGAATTATTCCTTGTCACATACTCAACGTGTCCATCAAGTTTCATCCGAATCCGTCCACATCTTTTTGAGATACCGTGCTATATATAGTTTTTAGCCCGATCTCTCAATGGTGAAGAATCGCTTAAAAAATTCTAGTTGTAGGATCCGAATCCAGAGCTTTCAAAACACCTCCAGCATGAAGTTGTGGAAAGGCACAGATCAGGGGATGGGTATAAAAAATATTTCAAAGGCCTTGATTATCCCTTGGAGCACAGTCAGGGAAATCATTAAGAAGTGGAAGGCATGTGGTACCACTAAGACCCTGCCAAGATCAGGCCGTTCTTCCAAACTGGATGACCAAGCAAGAAGGAGACTGATCAGCGAGGTCATTGGCAACTTTAAAAGAGATAATGCCCTCATATCATGGCAAAGACTGGTCACTGTGTGCCTGTGAAAACAATATCCCAAGCATTCCACAAGTCTGGCCTGGATGGTACGGTGGCCAGAAGGAAGCCATTACTCAAAAAGCCCACCTTGAGTCCCTTTTGAGGGATGCAAAAAAACACTCCAGAGTCTGAAGCAATGTGACAAAAAGTTTTGTGGTCTGACAAAACCAAGATGGAATTTTTTGGCCCAAATGAAAAACGGTATGTTTTGTGCAAACCCAACACAGCACATCACCCTAAGAACACCATCCCTACTATGAAGCATGGTGGTGGCAACGTCATGCTATGGGGATGTTTCTCATCAGCAGTGACTGGGGCAGTTGTCATGATGGAAGGGAAAATGGATGGAGCAAAATCTGAGAGCAAAACCTACTGCTCTCTGCAAGAAAGCTGAAATTGGGATGGAAGTTGACTTATCAGCATGACGAGGAATCACTGACCCCAAGAGACCTGCACGCATGGAAGAAGAAATTTGAGGAGACTGGCAGTGTTCTAAAACAGCAAGGTGGAAGAAACCCCAGAACATCAGAGGAGGATGTTGAACACATATGTGCTACCTTCCACAGAAGCCCAAGGAAGTCCATCCATCGTGCCAGTAACGAACTGCAAATTCCACTGCATAAAATTGTGTGCACATGGCTGCAGCTCTAACAATATAAGCTTCACCTGGTTCAGCAGAGAAGAGTGGAGGATCATATCAAAAGGAGAAATTATGCTATGCATCTGCTCCACAGTCTGGACAACAACCCTGAGTACCTGAACCAGGTCATGTTCTCCAACGAAGCAACATTTCACACATGTGCGTGCATTGATAAACACAATTGCTGTATCTGGGGAGCAGAGAATCCACATGTAATCAGAGGTCAAAAGAGACAGTCCAAAAGTTAGTTTGGTGTGGTCTTATGCATCACAGGATTGTTGGCCAATTTTTCTTTGCGGAAAAATCTGTGACGGGCCATGTGTACTTCGACATGCTTCAGCTGTTCGTGGCACCATAGGTCGAGGACTGCCAACCAAACTTCATATTCCAGGATGAGGCTCCTCCCTACCGGTCCCATCATGTCCGCTCCTTCCTTGATGCCTGGGTTGCAGACCGCTGGCTGGATATAGATGGACACATTTCCTGGCCTTCCACAGAAGGTTCCACATAAAAAAAATTCCACAAAATTAAAATGATACAATCCCTCGTGTTCACTCTCCTTTTCCCCTCTCCCTCCCCTGCAAAAAAGTCAGCAGAAACAGAAGACCGCTGTTTATGTGGTAATGGAGTTGGACAGGGCAATAACTGCCTAAGAGGAAAAAAACTATTCCTAAAGTGATTTGTCAGACATCTAAGTGACCTGTATCGCCTTCCAGATGGCAAAAGCTGAAACAGGACATTAGCTGGATGTGAGGCATCAGACACTATCCTCTATGATCTATTCACAGTATGCTCTGTAAAGATTGAAGCGAAAGAAGGCAACACACATCCAACTATCCTACCAGCAATGCGCACAAGCCTCTGGAGCCGAAGCCTCTGTTGCTGGGTGTAGCTGCCACACCACACACACACACACACACACACACACACACACACACACACACACACACACACACACACACACACACACACACCTTCTATAATGGCCCCACAAAACTGGATGAGAATCTCCCTACGAAGGCCAAACTTCTCTAGCTGCCGCCAGGTATAGAGGCGTTGCTGAGCTTTCCTAATAATAATATCTGTGTTGTGGTCCTACTTTGAACTACTGGTAATGGTTGTACCGATAAGTTTAAAGCAGTCAACAATTTCAATAACTTCACCATCGATGGTAAGAGGGTCAACTGAACTTTTCATCCTATGAAAGTCAACAACTATCTCCTTGGTCTTTTCAGTATTCAGCTCAAGGTTGTGTTTGCCCCATGACACAAACTCATTAACTTCCTGAAGGTATTCTGATTCATCAGAATTCACGATAATACCCTCTATGGTCCTGTCGTTGGTAAACTTCATTAGCTGCACCTACTCATGATGAGACATCCAATCATTGGTGAAAAGTGAATAGAGAATAAGTGACAGCATGCACCCATGTGGGGCACCAGTATTAGAGACAATAGTCTTGGATAACTTATTGTTTAATTCAACTGTTTGCGATTGGTGAAGGTGAAAATCCAAAATCCAGTAGCAAATTGATGGAGGAAGGCCAAGGGACTGGATTTCAAAAATAAAAGTTTCTGAGGGACAATGGTATTAAAATCAGAACTAAAATCAATAAAAAGAATGAGCATAACAATTTGAAAATTCAAGATGCTGATGAACAAAATGAAGAACTAAGGCAACAGCATCATCAACCATGCCTGGTGTTGGCTTAATGGTTAGGGTGGTGGGCTTGGGATCCCAGGGTCCTGAGTTCAAATCCTGCTCAGCCGTTGAATTAATACCAGGTGGGGTTGACTGCCTGTCATCCTTCCGAGGTCGGCAAAATGAGTGCCAGCTTGCTGGTATCCTGTGTCGGAGTGGCGACCCATCCAGTATTGTGCCCAACAGTGAAGGAGACTGCATCGGCAGCACCAACACTGCACAGAGTATGGTCCCAATGGGATGGAAGGCTAGATCATCAACCGAACGATTTTCCCGATAGGCAAACTGAAGAGGATCAAGCCCATATGTTGTGATAGATTTAAGGTGCTTGAGAACCAAATGCTTAAACACCTTCATCACCACTGAGGTGAGCGCCACGGGTCTAATTGTTGAGCGTTGTCTTCGATTTCTTGAAGACAGGGATAATAATAGAATATTTTAAACAGAGGCAATATACACTGTTGCAAAGAACTGTTGAAAATACAAGCAAAAACAGGAGAGCTGTTGTGAACAGTGCTTAAGAGTTGTGGTAGAAACACCATCAGGACCAGCTGCTTTTCTGATATTCTGTTTCTGAAAAAGATACCTCACTTCAGCCTCCTTCACAGTAAAAGGCTGTGGAAGCAGGGAATCAGCAATTGGGAAAGAAACTAACAGACACAGTCGTCTGGCAATCAATTCTTCTCCTTATGAAAATAAATATTCCAAAGACCTTGCCATACATGTATATACATATATATTGTTGCGGTTCTGTAAAACCATATGCTTCTAAGGTAATGGTACCCAACATACAGTAATGTATGCCTGGTGTTGGCTTAATGGTCAGGGTGGCAGGGCAGGCTTGGGATCTGAGGGTCTTGAGTTCAAACCCCGCTCAGCTGTTGAACTAATACCAGGTGTTAATTAATACCAGTAATAATACTGTTTGAGGTATGCAAAAACAACACGCTCCAGCGATTCTGAAAGCATGTGGCAAAAAGTTTTGCAGTCTGATGAAACCAAGATGGAACTTTTTGGCCTAAATGCAAAACATTCCGTTTGGTGCAAACCCAACACAGCACAGCACATCACCCAAAGTACACCATCCCTACTGTGAAGCATGTTGGTGGCAGCATCATGTTATGGGGATGTTTATCATCATTTGGGACCGTGATACTTGTCAGGATAGAAGGGAAAATGGATGGAGCAAAATATAGAAAAATGCTCGAGGAAAACATGCTGCCCTTTTCAAGAAAGCTGAAATTGGGATGGAAGTTCACCTTTCAGCATGACAGACCTGAAACACAGCCAAAGCTACACTGGAGTGGCTAAGGAACAAAAAAGATAAATGTCCTTGCGTGGCCCAGTTAGAGCCCCGACCTAAATCCAATCGAAAATCTGTGGCATGTATTGAAGATTGTCTTTCAACACTCCCCACGCAACTTGTCTGAGCTTGAACAGTTTTGGCAGAAGAAATGGCAAATATTGCCCAATCAAGGTGTGTAAAGTTGGTGGAGACCTATCACAACACTCACAGCTGTAATTGCTGTTCAAGGTCCTTCCACCAAGTATTAACTCGGGGGTGGACACTAATCAAGCCAAGATATTCTAGTTTAGTATTTTTAATTAATTTCCTGAAATTTGTAGAATTTGTTTTTCACTTGTAAGTTGTGGGTTCTGATGTGTAAATAAAGGTGGAAAAAGTCTGATTTCATGAAATTTAATTCCAGGCAAAAAGGCAAGAAAAGGTGAAAATTTTGAAAGGGGGTGTGGAGGACTTTCTGTAGGTGCTATATGTATTATGATGCAAAGATGAACCTATTAGATTTTGGCTTCAAGAAGTCAAAGGTCAGAGATGATGTTGAGATAAAAATGTGATACTTGAGAACAGCTGAAGGGATTTAAATCTAACTTGATAAAAGTATGTATAATGATGTAAAGATGAACCTATTTGATTTTTGGGTCAAGAGGTCAAAGGGCAGAGATTACATCAGGTAAAAATGTTCGAGGTAGGGATTTGAACTAAATAAACCGAGTGCATGTCCCATGATTTGTACAGAAGATTGAGGTCAAATGGTCTCAAGTTTTAGGTCACAGTTAGAGTAATAGGCAAAGATTAAATATTGGCGGAGGCATATTGGTCGACTTCATGACGTCAAATTATGTCTAGATTTCCAGGCAAAAATAACATTCCTTTATCGTAATTCTCTGCAGACTACTGTAGTATACGAGTGCAACTCTCATATACTATAGTTTTAACTAGCATATTCACCTGCATCCTTTACAAGATCAAGATTATGACAGGGGGTATGAACTTATAATAGGGAAACAGATGCATACAATAAGCAAGGCGATTAATGAACGAACAAACAACCAGGAAAAGCAGAGAGGACTGGAGGAAATAGTAATCTGCAAGTGAGAGGGTCAGGTTCGATTGGGTTAAGAGGGAGATGGGGGGAGGGTGTGGGAAAGGGTAAATAAATATCTTTGGGTAAAAATGTGGAATGATGTGAGATTGTTGTGCATTGCCTGCTTTAGATCCTGGAGGGAAGAGTGGGAAACACCAGCTTCAGGAAAGCAGTGACTGACTGGAGAAAAAGGGTGTGTTGGATTTTGGAAGTTTAAACAGGAGGAGATTACTGGAAGAATGTGCAACATGGATGAGTTTGAATCTGAGAACTAGACTAGAGGAGAGGTAGAGTAAAACGATAGGGAGAATAACCCTGGGTGCTCACCTGGTAGAATAATTATACGAGGAGGAAGTCAGCGTGGGACGGAATCAGCAAAATGTACCAATGAACCAATGTTATCGCAAATAGCTATTTTGGGTGGCAACCCCCCTTTCAATCCCCTTCAACCCCAATTTTTTTTTTAAAATAGCGTGAACAAACTTTGGTAAATCACGGGTGATGAAAGTTGGGGTCAAGCTTCATTGGAATTTCATGTGTAGTTGCTGAGAAGGAAGGAAATACTTATTTGGGGGGGGGGGGGAACCTGCAAAGCAAATAGTATCATACATTTCAGCTTACTCCTGGTACCTGAAACACCCTGCAATCCATGCTTGCAGAAAACGATTTTTTTTTTTGCAACGCCAGCCACACTTTCAATCCAATCACGCAACTTTGTTTAAAAAAACAAAAACAAAACATTTCTCCACTTGAAAGCACTCCCATGTTGAAAGTTGTGTGTCAATTGCTGGAGCGATTGCAGAGAAAATGAGTAAAGGTGAAAAAGTGATGGCTGAAGCTAATGTTCCACAACATGGTCAAGGATGGGTGTGGATGCCGAGTACTAGTTATTACAAAGCTGACCCTTGCCAGGTTTTAATACGTGATATTGATGCAGTATTCAAAAGAAAACCAATCAATCCACAACAGTATAGCCAAGCATACACACTACCACTGCTGTTTAATTTATTCAAGATCAGAATTGCACAAGTAAACATGAGAGAACATGGTTACGACCCTGTTAAGGACACAATATTTTGTGGAGCTTCTTGATCAATACTGGCTCAATAGGCAAGACTTTTTGCACAATAGGTAATCTAACCTTCCAACCATCATGGAAGGTTAATAGGTTGTCACTGTATATCCAGTGCAAATTTAAACTTCAGTCTGCATCAATACTGAAGTGTGGCTATGCTGAGTCTTCGTTGATTATCGCAGTAATTTTGCAGCCAGGTTACCGACGCAATGTCCTACCTTTCAAAAATGGAAGGATGTTTTCACTGTCCTACCAGTAATTTTGCATGGAGGGGTGTTGACTTGTTCAAGCAGTTTATTAAAAAAAATCAAAGAACAGCTGTTTTGTTTTTCTCCCTCCCCTTCCCTATACTCTGAGTAGTTGACTTTTGTTTTAGCAAAAGGAAGGCTTAAATCAAATTAGAAAAACCATTTTAATAATTTCAAGAATAAAGGTTTACATTGTTTTGACAATTGCAGGGACACATCAGATTGCACAACTTCAGTTGCAATGCCAGGAGCATGCTCCTGGAGGAAGCAGCTGCTCTTTCTTCTTGAAAACAACCTGCAAAGAAAATAGTGTCATACATTTCAGCTTATTATTAGACAACAAGTTGTTTACATACCAAGAACCACTGAGGTGAGATATCTTAAAAACAGTCGAATCCTTTTTAACTATTTTTCATGCACGCACATACGGACACAATTTTTCAATCACCTTTGCTTGTTTAGTGTAAACATCATATCTTCCCGATCTCTTTCAACTTCTTTACAAGGTCTGCCGTGCTTTCCACAGTCACGCCTGCCTCTCGCTGTGGTGGTTCATCAATACTCAATACCTGAAATCGTGGGGAGAGTTCCACTCCCAAGTCCTTTATTTTCAAAACGTCAAGTCGCTTTTTCTTGGCTTTCTGCACACAGTACCATGATGGAGAGCCGAATGAATGACGACGTGCACAAAAGACGATCTCGTCATTTCGTTAACAGCCTGTGCATGCACCAACCTGCATTATTGCAAGAGTAAAGTCCAATTTTGTTTTCCTCATTTCAAGGTTCTTTAACACTTCATAGTTACCACAATCCTCCCCCCTCCCACAATCTGCATAACGACCTTGTATACCATAATGTTTGGTAATGTAGCATAGCGTGGCTCGTTCAGTCGTAGATCAGCTGTGATGACTGATGGAAGCTTTAAACGTACAGTCTCCAACCCACCATCGACCTCCCGAACAACCTTCAGGGTTTCTCCTTCGACTGTCATCTCAGACACAAACGTGCCCTGCCACCCACACATTGCCATGCTTTTGTCGTGGAATATGTATGCAATGTCAGAAAAAAAAGGTTAAAAGAAGTCAGTTTGATAACCCGATTTGTTTGCAAGATGAAATTGATTGAGAGCGAAAAACCTTTTCACTTTCACTCGACTTATTTCAAGCAAGTGTACACCACTACTTGCACAAAATAAAAATGCCCATCCCAAGTTGTCCTGAGATGGTGGTAGTCAGCCTTCGATAAAAGGTGTCTCCTGAGATGGTGTCTCTATGATGGTTCTCTTGCAATATTTCACTTGATGGAGCATTCTTGGGTTTTGCTCCAACAATAATGGCATATCAGTTTTATCTATAATCCAAATCCAATAACTATCTAAAACTAAATCAAGATGTCAGTTTTAGATAAATCAGGATGTTACGCATTGTTCAAAAGAACCAAGATGATGTGTTTGCAATGCATTAACCAATATCTTGTTTTCAACATCATGGAACGATCCATCTGCATGTTGTTTATATACTAAGGAAAGCAACTTGAGGGCATCCCTTAGTAGCATCCTCAACCTCATGGTAAGTGTTCATGGCTGTCCCTAAACCTCACACTTGGTTTACCATATACGATTCAAACCATCTTATTTGTTTAGCCATTAAATGGAACATCAAATAGTTCAGACACCGAGTCATAACATTTTCTTCTTCTTCTTCTTCTTCTTCTTCTTCTTCTTCTTCTTCTTCTTCTTCTTCTTATTTTTTAATGAAATGGCAACATTATCGTTTAGCAAATTAATGTGTGAGAGTCAACATCAAATACCATCCCAGAAAATTTGTGGGATTGGAAGTGCCATGACAATAAGGCATAGCATAATCTCATCCATTTGATCCTGAGTTTACAAAGACACAGGCACAGAGACAGGATTGCGACATGCTCATGAACTGCCAATTTGATTTTTCCCCATGACATGCCTTTTTGAGAGAAAAAAAAAAAGAAAAACTCCCAAAATATACTTTGCAGACAACTGCCCAGTATCATTTTCCAAATGCTGCCACGTTCCAAAATCCGCAGCTTGGTTTGAGTTCACAAAAAAAATCATTCAAATTTGTAACCACAGCATGAAGGATTGAAGGATGTGCTGCTCTGTGTCATGTCAGGTATGGGAGCATTTGCCAGAGCAGTGTGTCACTGCATCCACTTTCCACCGATACTCCAGGGGTGTCCGTCTGGCCATCGCCCAGGCAGATGCTTTGCCCATCCCCATCTCCTCGAGATGCCGATAAACCTGCTGCAACCACGAGGCATGTGGTCGGCCCGTTGGCCTCCTCCACTCACGAGACTCCCTCGCTGAGAGAATCTGATGAGCAGGATCAGTGTCAGGAAAACGAGCCACATTCCCATACAGCCGCAGCCGACGCTCACGGACTATGCAGGTAACAAATCTCATTTGAGTCTCTCAGCAACTGCTCGTTGGACAGAAAGTCCGACCAGCGACAGCCAAGGATTCTCCAAAGAGACCTGGTTCCAAAACAATTAAGTCTCTGTCTCAGATCCCTGGTCAGAGTCCAAGACAAAGCACCAAGGACCTGAAGACTCGGACTTTCGTCTTCCCGCACAGGTACCGACAGCGCCACACCCCATGATCCAGTGAATTAATGACTCCCCAGGCCCGACGCAGACGTCTGTTTACCTCTGGCTCACAGCCAGCAGAGACATGAATATCACTGTCAAGGTAAGTGAATCTCTCCACGACCTCAACATCCTCACCACAAACAGACACAGACAGGACAGCAGCATCCAAGATGTCACCGAAAGCCTGGATCTTAGTTTTGACCCAAGACACCCGGAATCCCAACGGCTCCGACTCCTTATTCAGCACCTCGAGGGCGCCCAAAAGGATATCTAAAGTCTCCGCAAAGTTGTGTATGGTCTAAAACTTAGAAACCAAATTTTTGATGCGATTGATCCATTTGCCGCCGTTTGGGCCACACCCAAAATTTGGAGATTTTGACACCCTTAATTTTTTTCCATTTTCAAAGTGAATTATTTAGAATAACCATCAATTGTTTAGTCACCCAGCTAAGTTTAGTCGCCGACAACCCAAGCATGGACCAGGTTAGTACAGATTTACATGACACCTGTAGCAAGTCACAGATCTGATATGGCCTGACCTGACATCTGTGTGCACCATTAATTAAAACATATTATGGCTGCTCGGGGTGGGCATGCGTTGGCTAGGCTGTATTTCTCCCGTGTAATGTCTCCCTCCTCCCCCTCTGTAACTTTCAATCTTCCCTCCTTTACCCCGTTTCATCGGTCCACCAATAATCTTCCCATCATCCAACATCGTTTAAACAGTCCCCTCCTTCACCCCATCGATCTTACCTTCAATCCCATGGCCATTCAGTCATCCCTCAGTTGTGCGGGGTTCCTTTCCATGTTCTCTCCATCCACACATTGCTTGGTAACCCATTGGATGCTTTCACATGCATGTTCGTGGCGCCTGGTGCTCGTCTTGGCTTGTGAGGTGTGGTGCTTCTCGCGGGCACGGTACAGTGCGAGTGGGCGTTTTCCCGCACGAAGGACTGGGTTCGGGGGCTCTTGTCGCGGCTTTCGGCGCATAAAGGGCAGACCGGGGGCGGTGCTGAAAGTTCCCTCAGGACCCGCCCCTATCGGCTGCGGACCAATGGGAGGGGGAGAAGGCTTGTGGGAGAAAGGGGAAGAAATCTGATGTGAAGGAGAAGCAGAAAGTGAGAGAAGCACATGGTACAGGCTCACGTGAGCAGGGACGAAAAGCGCTCCTGAGCAGATGGCTCAGAAAGCAGAAAGCAGAAGAGAAGGCAGAAAGACTGAGAAGGCTCATGAGGAAAGGAACAAACATGTGAGGGTATAGAAAGGAAGGTTTCATAAACAGTTGGTGTTGAGCTTCTGTGGTAAAAGAACACTCCTTCCATGAGCATCATCCTGTCAACAACAAAGGACGAGGAGGGTGAACTGCAGAACCTCATCAACGGGGTCTTGCGAAGAAAGAATCTGAGGCAGAGGAGGGCGAGTCGCATATCTGGGACACCAGAGAGGACTCGCCTGCTGGGTCTGAAAACCTCAAGGACGCGGCTGTGTGTCCCCATCGCTTCACATCCATTTTCCTCTGCATTCTCCTTTATATTTGTGTGAGGTGAGGGAGAGAAGGAAAGACTGCTCATCTGTACCTGGCGGCCTCAGGACCGGGTGTACGGCACAGACCCGAGTGCTTCCCCTCGAGGCAAGCCTCGAACCCCGGACAATATCAATGCAGCATTTTGCCTTTCTTGGTCTCTGACACATTTGCTTTTGACATGCCATGTGTGGTATTTACGTGTCCATGCCACCTTTTTTTTTGGTTTACATAAAAGGTTGCAACACCAATTAAATAAAGTACAATGGTGTAATTTGCTTGTATGAATTCATGACGATACAAGCCTTGCCCCTGGATAGCTGTTGGTATAACACAGCATCTGTTAATGACAAAGGAACATCTGGTTCAAGATAATGTGTGCACACTTGACCCTGAGCTGCACAACATGGGTTCAAATCTCAGACCAGTTCTAATCTGTCACTGGTCTTTCACAGGCAGAGTGACGCATCAATGTCCATGACATCCCTTGGATCAAAGTGAAACTTGGTGGGTGTCCAGTCTGTTCATGAACGATGGGCAAAAATCATTCCCTGGCTGACCCCCACAAGAATGTGGGAATAATTGGGGCCAGTAAAGAATCAATCGACAAATGCCATGGTTCACATGGGGGGCTTGATGCCGTGGTAATTAGATAGGGTTGAAAGCGAATTGTTCCCAGTATGTGATTGCCCCGTGACCGTTTTTGAATTTACAAAGCCGGCTATAAAAACGAACGACGGTTTAAGAGTGAATTTTTATAAGATAGGCTCACCCATGAACATTGATTTCTTCAGATATTTTTCAAATTTTTATCCTAGGTTGTGTATGGTCTTCAACTCAGAAAGCCAAAATTTTGATGTTATTGACCCATTCCCTGCCGTTTGGGCCACACCCAAAGTTTGGAGATTTTGATACCCTTGAAATTTTTTTCCCAATTTCAAAGTGAATTATTTAGAATAACCATCAGTTGCCCAAGGAAATTCCTTGACAAACATTATATGGTTTGGGTACTAAAATATTTTGTACAAAAATCTATGGGATCTGGATGGTTATGGAGAGTCGCGCCACCTATAATCCCTTTCGGCAAAGATTTACTTCAGACTTTCTCTGGCCATATTTTTAATAATCATCAAGGTCCTATGGATTTTATTAGTGCACAAGTCTGAAGACGACGATGGTTCACGAGCGGTATTTGACGATGTAGATCGTTTCAAAAGTCAAGGATGAGACAAGGTGATAATTTTTGACCAAGTTATAAAAATGATCAACATGATGTGGTACGAGTAACAGGTTATTAGCTGCAAAATGTCGAAAACCCGGTTTCGTTCAACAACTTTAAAAATTTGACCTTTGCATAACCTTTAAAGGTCCCAAAACAATGTTGTGGACATTAAAATAAGGAAGCAGGATACGTGCTATAGCTTAATGGAGTTAGTTCGTCGAAGAAGGTTGAAAACCCGGTTTGATTCCCACAACTTTGAAAATTTGACCTTTGTGAACTTTAAAGGTCAAAGGTCAAGGATGATGACCTTTGGTGCAAAACTTCCTCTGGAATATTCCAGGAACAATATAACGTCATATAGGCTATATGGCATTTCACACTCCTCGGATTATCCATAATTTGATGAAATCAGCGTAAAAACAAAATTGAAGGGGGCGCCACGGGCAAGGTGTTCGAGATAGAGAAAAATGGTTCCAAGACTTTAGGTGGGGAATGACCTCAAGATTATGCATAAAAAATATTGTCATCCCAGCTCTCAAAGTTTGGGCGGTCATCTGATTTTTATGTCAAAGTCGCAATTTTCTAAGTTCGTGACCTTGTGACGAAAAAAAAAAAAAAAAAAAAAAAAAAAAAAACGGGCTCCGTGGGGCTATGCAGGTGCCATTGGGCGAACCAAATACCAAAACCCGTCAGATTTGACAAAACCCTGAGGAGAAGATGCAAATTGAAATCGGCTACCCCCTAAAAACATGTTTTTTGGGCGTGGTTCCGCCCATAATGGGCGCACCACACCAATTTTCAGGAAAACACAACTAGATCATGATATAAACCTCCCACCAGAATTTCATCAGGATCGGATCAAAACCCACGGAGCTATGCTCGGGACAGACAGACACACAACAATAACGAATATTGTGGTCACTTATATTTTTCGTGAAAATATTTTTTCGTGAACCAATAAGATAGTACAAGTACAGTACTATCCTCTGAAAGTAAAACATTCATGGGACCTTGGTGGTTATGGCAGTACAGGGGGTCTCAAGACCACTTCAGGCTATACGAAGCCCTTTTGAGCCACACCCACTCCCATCCTAATATTATCAAATGAAAGTTCCAAATCTGCACTAACAAAACCAATAGTAAAATCCATGGGACCTTTTAAAAACAAAGAATAAACCAGGTCCAAAGTTGCCTTGTTTGACAGATAATGAACATAGCGATGTACCTATAATGTACACGACATTTACATGGTCTGCCTCTATCACCAATTTCCATCACTTGCTACAGAAGTCCACTATATTTCATTGCCGATTATATTTGAAACTGTAAAATATGTATGTATTATGAAATAAATGGTTTTGAGCAAATTTTGTCTTTTGTATACATTCTTTATCTTGAAACCACATAATGAGATGCAAGGTGATCTTTCATTTGTATTTGCCGCCTTACATGACTTTTTTCCCATCATGCCATTTGTAATTTCCTTTTCTTTGTCTTGGCAAGATGAAAGAACATGTAAAAAAGAAAGCTGAATTTATATCCCCCTAATCCTTATATATCACACCTGGTAAGTTACAATTTCGCACATTTGTCTGCTTATAAATAGGTCAAAGGTTATCTGGGATTAGCAGTTTTGAAATCCAGCATCAATTAAATCCAAGATACCATGTGTTTACTGTCTGTTCCTATGTGAAATCAGCATAGTTCTATCATTAGGCATTATGAATGTAGGTCATACTAATGCCATGGTGTCAGGGATAGCATTGTTGAGTCTAGTTCACGTTTCGTTGATTTATTTATATTTTGGTTTGTTGAATGAAAGCCAGTAAAAAAAAATGGGGCGATTTGAACATCGCTTCCTGATCAAACCGCTCGGATCGCACACGGAACGAGCACGCTAAGCAGCTCGTTCCGTACGGGAGCCATTGAGGGTGGATTTCCCCGGTAGGTTGGACTACGTGGGTATTTAGGTAAATTGAAATTGGCAATCGACCCTACCCCACGTGGTCTGTCTATTGGCGAGTTCAGTCCAAAAAGGGACCCGTACTTTTCCGAAGAAGTACGATCTGAATTCCGGGCGATCGGTCAAGCCGACTCTACTGCTCCGTCTGGTGGTCGTGCTTGCGGCCGACGTCCGGCCCCGCAACAATATTAGTTTCAAAATATCAGGATGGTTATGGGAGTGGGCATGGCTCAAAAAAGGGCTTCGTATAGCCTGAAGTGGTCTTCAGACCCCCTTTACTGCCATAACCACCAAGGTCCCATAAATGTTTTACTTTCCTAGGATAGTACAGTACTTGTACTATCTTATGTACTAATAAAATCCATGGGACCTTGATGGTTATTAAAAATATGGCCAGAGAAAATCTGAAGTGAATGTTTGCCGAAAGGGAGAAGTGGCACCACTATCCATAACCATCCACATCCCAAAGATTTTTGTTCCAAATATTTTAGTACCCAAACCATAAAATAAGTTTGTAAAGGAATTTCCTTGGGCAAATGATGGTTATTCAAAATAATTCACTTTGAAAATGGAAAAAAATTTCAAGGGTGTCAAAATCTCCAAACTTTGGGTGTGGCCCAAATGGCGGGGAATGGGTCAATCACATCAAAAATTTGGCTGAGTTTTAGACCACACACAACCTAGGATAAAAATATGAAAAATATCTGAAGACATTAATGTTCAAATGTTACCATTTTGGGCCAATCTTATAAAAATTCACTCTTAACAACAACCGGCAGGGCATGCCCCGAGGCTTGGGATTGGTCGGTGTGAGGTAGGAGAGGAGGGCATGATCAGAGAGCAGATAGTTGGGTCGGTACATGATTGAGAAGAGGGTCTCGCTGGCTGGTTTCTCCTCGACATGGTGAAGAAGGCTGTGCAATTCTTGTGTTCGTGCTGTGTGTTTGCCCGCGTGCTGGAGCAAGAAGCTAGCCATTACTGTTCGGCTGAGTCGTGAAGTTGTACTGGTCTTTGAGAGAGAGTACTGAGAGAGAGAAGAGGAGTGCATCTCTCAGCAATAACTTGGCGTTATCCCGTTGTGTGTTCGAGGAGGAAGGTGGGCCATCATTGTGAGCGACCTGGTGTAAGAGAGGAGCAGGGTCGGCATATGAGACTGTATGGTGGTTGGTGAGCCTGGTGTTGAACACCGCCACACGAATTACCTCGCGTTCACTTCTCCTTCAGAGAGCAGCTTGACGCCATTTTCGGGTGTGGTTTCCTGTGCAAGATGATGCGGTTCGATTGCTAAGCTCATAAAAGATAATCTCTGGACATCCAGCTAAGTGCCAGAATAAAGGGAGAGACTTTCTTTTATTTTATCTTTCCCCTTATCTTCTGAGACATCTCAACAAGGTTTTAATTTACCTCACATTTTGATTTGGTTCCATTACAAACATTTGATTTATGTTCATTAAACCCCGAATTATTAAAGTTGTTCATGTCTGTCTATTCGTCATAGGTTCGAGTATAAACCCTTGTGCCACCATCCTGGTGAATGCATCCAGTAAACACCTTTGCTTCCCCCCCCCACCCCACGCGTGCGATAATCTCCAAGGATCACTTGTTCGCCTCCAAGGTAGGCAATCTGGCTATTCGTCCAGGTGTATATATATATATATATATAGTCATGCGCTGCATTACGACGTTTCAGTCAATGATGGACCACATGTATGACAGTGGTCCCATAAGATTATAATGGAGCTCAAAAATTCCTATCGCCTCGTGATGTCGTAGTGCTGCCATTCGTATAAAAGTACAGTGCAGCACATACAATTATGTACAGTACATAATACTTGATAATGATAATAACTACGTCACTGGTTTATGTATTTACTATACTGTACTTTTTATCATTATTTTAGAGTGGACTCTTTCTACTTATTAAAAAAAAACAAAAACAGTTTACTGTAAAACAGAAACCGTTTTACGCAGCAGCCTCATACATCTCGTGTTTACCGCGTCTCTTGATTGCATCATTTTTCCGTGTGCTTGATTTAATCTCGTGTTTTGTTCATCATAGCCCTTAAGTGTTCATCAAAAAGTAAAATAAATATACCATCAGAGATGGGGAATCCCCCGCCATTGAAAAAAAGATAAGTGGTTTTCCATTTATTACAAAAAACATTTTTTTCAAGATGGCCGCCCCAGTCGGCCATGCCCAAAATCAATAGGGTTCTTCCTTTTCAGGTGGTACATGTGACCCAAATTTCAAATCGATATGGCGAACAGTTTATGAGTTATTGCGCTCACAGCTATAAATGTTGACGCCCAGCCAGCCAGCCGGACGGACGGACCGCCCCAGTCGGCCATGCCCAAAATCAATAGGGTTCTTACTTTTCAGGTGGTACATGGTGAACCAAATTTCAAATCGATATGGCGAACAGTTTATGAGTTATCGCACTCACAGCTATAAATGTTGATGCCCAGCCAGCCAGCCAGCCAGACGGACGGACAGCAGGACGGACGACCCGGGTGATAACAATATACTCCTTCCGCCACGCGGCGGGGGCTAAAACAAAACTAAAAAGTTTAAAAGTAAAAGAGTTACAGTAAGCTAAGGTTAATTTATTATTGAAGAAAGAAAAATATATTTTTTTATAAATTTAGTGTAGCCTAAGTGTACAGTGTTTATAAAATCTAGTCGTGTCCAATAATGTCCTTGGCTTTCACATTCACTCACCACTCACTGACTCACCCAGAGCAACTTCGTCCTGCAAGCTCCACCATTCATGGAAAGTGCCCTATACAGGTGTACCATCTATCTATAATTCCAGCAATGTGTGTGTGTGTGTGTGTGTGTGTGTGTGTGTGTGTGTGTGTGTGTGTGTGTGTGTGTGTGTGTGTGTGTGTGTGTGTGTGTGTGTGTGTGTGTGTGTGTCGTTTCTCGACAACCACTGGTCCGATCTAATTGAAACTTGCCACGTATATTGCTGGGGACCTGAGGATGTGCTTTTTCAAGGTTTGATATTAATCGGACAAGTGCCTCGCAAGTTATGGCCATTTATTTACCAAACCAATGACAAGACACGTTGTTGCGTGGGCGTGGCCGATGGGGAAGGGAAGCTCAGTCGCGTTCCCTATTACGGGTTACAATGTACGGGCTTCCAGAGAGTGATGACTTCGTGTATTCTAATAATTTCTCAATTTCTTATGCGCATTTATAGATAAACACAATGCCCCAAGTTATGATAATTTTCATATTAGACGGTGCATAAATTTTGGTAACATCAGAGTGAGCTGGTGTGCTCCGAACCAGGAAGTAATTTTTTTTTTCTCTTCTCTTTTTGTTTTTCCTTGCGATGACATTGCGAAAAGGCAAAATATGTTGGGGCTAATTGAATATTTGGGCATTAAAACTATATTGCGAATAATCATAACATGCGAACTTCCAGGCCACGCAAGAGCGAAGAAACGGCCTGTGTGGTTGTTGTTTCTTGCTCGCGGTTTGAATATTTATTTATTAATTTTATTATTATTTTTTTTTTTACGGGCACGTACGAGTTTTTAAAAATCTTTTTTACCGTATTTTTACTGTACCTTTTCTATGTTTAGATACACAAATACTTACACAATTGTGCTACAATTGCCTACAGTATTCAGTACAGTAACATGATGTACAGGTTTGTAGCCTTGGAGCAATAGGCTATACCATCGAGCCTAGGTGTGTAGTAGGCTACACCATCTAGGTTTGTGCAAGTACACTCTATGATGTTCGCACAATGACGAAATCGCTTAACGACATTTCTCAGAACGTATCCCGTTGTTAAATGGCACATGACTATCTCCATACTACAATTCACAAACTCGTGTTTGTTTGTTTGTCGAGCTGCTCCTCCTACAATTCTGGGCCGATTACATCCATACTTGCTACATAGGATCAGTATGACCCCAATTAGTGTACAAGGGTGTTTTCATCTTTGCTGGTGGTCTTGAGGGTGGGGGAGGAGGAGATTGGGACCATACTCTGTGCAGAGCGTTGGTGCTGCTTAAGCAGTCTCCTTGGCTATTGGGCACAATCCTGGATGGGTCGCCACTCTGCCACAGTATACCAGCATGCTGGCACTCATTTTGCCGACCTCGGAAGGATGACAGGCCGCGTTAACCCCACCTCGTATTAATTGAACAGCTGAGCGGGATTTGAACTCAGGACCCGAGGATCCAAAGCCCTCACCCTCACCAATAGGCCAACACCAGACATGAGGGGGGAAATGCAAATTCTCGATGAAAATGTGTATCGCGTTGAGCTACAAGTCTCCACCATTTGCAGTACAGTGTTCCTGTCCCTAAGTTTTCCAGTGCAGTGAGGTGTTTTGAATTATAAGCAGTAGGTATGTTTTTGTTTCACACATGTAACCCAGTTGTTTTTTTTTGCCTACACAGCACTGTCAGTTGCCTGTACACCGCCCAAATAATGGGATGCGTCAGAAGAACCTGTTGCATGCTTGGATCAAGATTGCCTGTGGGGCAGGTACTCTGCTCATGTACATATAAAAGGCTGGCTGGCTGATCAAGGAGAAAAGTCTGCTATCGATGGCACCCAGTATTTTCTGGGAAGTACAGTAACTTTTACCTTGAAAGTCAATGGCTGTACTTGTCTGGTCAAGGCCGTGTTATCTCATGTGTCTGCATTTGCAGAACAGTTTTTCTGTGTATGTGTGTGTGTGTGTGTATATATATATATATATATATATATATATATATATATATATATATATATATATATATATATATATATATATATATATATATATATATATGAAAGAGAGGAGAGATCATAGAGTTGGCCCATTTCCAACCCAGCTTGTATTCCAGAACGCACCGCCTGATCACGTACGTAAACTTTTCATATTGAAGCATAAACCTATTTCCCCATGCTGCTGCTGCTGCTGTTTCAAAAAAAACAAGAACTTTCACAATTTGATGTGTGTGTGTGTGTGCTCTTTGTAAAACAGTTCTCAACACTTACAAACAGTTTTTTGTGCAAAATTAACCAAGAGTTGGTCCTGAAAAGAAATGAATGTTTTATACGATTAAAAAATATAATAAACAAACAATACCACCAGCCTCCCTTAATCAGTGTTATATTTACCTCCACCACTGAAGGTGGATGGAGGTTACGATGAGTTTGATAGGTGACAAGAACAAGCTGATTATATTTTGGTTCAGGTCCCTATTCAGATCTGACCCATCAGTGGGATACAGAATGTAAACTATTCATCCGGGTGGAGGTGTGCGCTTCACCGAGTTCCGTTCTACTTCATACCTGTGACCAATCGAGGAGGCCTGCAATCATTTGCCCCGTCTGGTTGCAGTCATCATCAATAGCCTAAAAGGCAAAGACAAACATCTGATGAATGCCATGCACATCAAGAATGTAGTGTTGTTCATCATATTTTCAACATCTATGAGCAGTGGTCTTGGACACGAGAGTAACGAAAGAAATCACTTACTCCAAAACTAACTTCATATAGTCAATCTAAAACCTTTTTGTTCACTTTGTAGCGCTCCAATGCCAAATCATAAACACCTTCCCAATGCACCAAGCCCATGCTCAATGAGCAATACATTGGTTCGCAGGCACCAGCAGTGACCACTGTTTTCGTTGTGTCTGTCTGTCTGTTTGTCACTCTCTCCAGAGCATAGCTCCGTGACGTTTGATGCGATCTTGATGAAACTTGGACACGAGCTAGATATCATGGTCTAGTTGTGTCTTTTTGTATGAGGGGCGTCCCGCGCCCCTTGTGGGCGGAGCCACACCCACTTGAACTTTTTATTTTTTTTTCTCACAATTTCATTTTCTAGAAGCTGTGTGTAATGTCCCCAAGTACAACATATAAAAATTTCGATTTGATTTGGTCAATTTTGACGGAAGAGTTAGGTTTTTACGGTAAGGCTTCCTCAAACTCAATTGTACCTCTCGTGGAATTGTTCAATAATGCCCACGAACCATCGTCGCCTCCTCGCTAGTCTCAGGTATGAGTTACACCAAGTGAAAATTATACAAGAATCACAAGCAATTTTTTTTTTTTAATAAGCACAGACGCACGCACCTGCTTCCCCAGTAAAACCAGGCCGACATCCTCCTTTTTTACCAAGGCAGCGAAGACCTTGGACACCTGCAATGGTCCCAACTCGTCATTTGCAGGTACCTCCACGTGAATGCCACGATCAGCACCTATCGCCAGAGCAGTCCGAATCACCTCCTGCACAAAGACACACACACACACACACACACACACACACACACACACACACACACACACACACACACACACACACACACACACACACACACACACACACACACACACACACACACACCAGCCAGGTCATCTCGGCCGGGATCGATTCCTGACAGGGAGGAGCACCATCGACTGTGGTTGGCATCCTTCAGTGGGGACGTCAAGCCAGCGGCCACATGACTGTACTTTACACACCAGTGTAAGTTAAAGACCGTAAGGTCCCATTTGAAAATAAGATACACCGAAGTTTACCGATGTACCTTGATAGAACGGACAATGTCGTGAGAGAAAGCACGCGCGACAACAAGAGGACGGACCGCACGTGGTCAGACTGCGATGGGGGGGGGCGGGGGAGTATGTAGGTAGGGGGTCAATGTCCAAGCTGGCGGGACACGACGACAGTTAAATATAAACACACAAACACAATGATAAAAATGTCACCAAACACCGTTTCACGTCCACACAAACACGTGACTCACCTGGCACTGCTGCGGTCCGCAGCTCACAGCGATGACCTCCGACGCCAAGCTCTTCTCCTTGAGGCGGACAGCCTCCTCGAGCGCGATCTCGCAGAACGGGTTCATCGAATGCTTGACCCCGTCCGTCACCACTCCGCTCTTGTCCGGCTTGACACGGACCTGCGAAGGTCATGGCCGCCGTTTACAAACTTCTCGCGCGTCCGTCATCGTCCGAGTCGGTGTTTGTCACTCGTCTCACCTTCACGGCGTAATCGATGACGCGTTTTACACCGACCAGGACACGAAACGCCATTCCGTCCTCACAACCTGATGGCTCGTATCCGGGTTCTTCTCCCTTTGTCGTTTATCGCTTCATTCAATATCTCTTCATTTAAAAATGTTCCTCGTGTCCACATAAACCCGTATTCTTAACACATGTGGCCATCAGCTCTACAACTTAAATAACTTACACAATGAAGCAAGACGAAATGAAAGGTAAAAATACCATCGCAGCTGTTCAATACACCACAACAAATACAGGGGGCTGCAAAAGTAGGAATACAGTCAGGATGATACCAGTATTACAATAGTGGGGCGAGGATTCATTTAATACTGTAATTCATTTAATACTATAATTCATTTAATTTAAACATTTGAGGGATTAATATGTTTATTGGTATGTTATTATTGATATGTTTATTATTGATATGTTATTATTGATATGTTTATTATTGATATGTTTATTATTGGTATGTTTATTATTGGTATGTTATTATTGGTATGTTTATTATTGGTATGTTTATTATTGGTATGTTATTATTGGTATGTTTATTATTGGTATGTTTATTATTAGTATGTTTATTATTGATATGTTTATTATTGGTATGTTATTATTGGTATGTTTATTATTGGTATGTTTATTATTGGTATGTTTATCATTGATATGTTTATTATTGGTATGTTATTATTGATATGTTATTATTGGTATGTTATTATTGGGATGTTTATTATTGGTATGTTTATTATTGGTATGTTTATTATTGGTATGTTTATTATTGGTATGTTATTATTGGGATGTTTATTATTGATATGTTTATTATTGGTATGTTTATTATTGGTATGTTATTATTGGGATGTTTATTATTGGTATGTTTATTATTGGTATGTTTATTATTGATATGTTTATTATTGGTATGTTATTATTGGTATGTTATTATTGGTATGTTTATTATTGGTATGGTTATTATTGATATGTTTATTATTGATATGTTTATTATTGGTATGTTATTATTGGTATGTTATTATTGGTATGTTTATTATTGGTATGTTTATTATTGGTATGTTTATCATTGATATGTTTATTATTGATATGTTTATTATTGATATGTTATTATTGATATGTTTATTATTGATATGTTTATTATTGATATGTTATTATTGATATGTTTATTATTGATATGTTTATTATTGGTATGTTTATTATTGGTATGTTATTATTGGTATGTTTATTATTGGTATGTTTATTATTGGTATGTTTATCATTGATATGTTTATTATTGATATGTTATTATTGATATGTTATTATTGATATGTTATTATTGGTATGTTATTATTGGTATGTTATTATTGATATGTTTATTATTGATATGTTTATTATTGGTATGTTATTATTGGTATGTTATTATTGGTATGTTTATTATTGGGATGTTTATTATTGATATGTTTATTATTGGTATGTTTATTATTGATATGTTTATTATTGGTATGTTATTATTGTGATGTTTATTATTGGTATGTTATTATTGATATGTTTATTATTGGGATGTTTATTATTGGTATGTTATTATTGATATGTTATTATTGGTATGTTATTATTGATATGTTTATTATTGGGATGTTTATTATTGGTATGTTTATTATTGGTATGTTATTATTGGTATGTTATTATTGATATGTTATTATTGGTATGTTATTATTGATATGTTTATTATTGGTATGTTTATTATTGGTATGTTATTATTGGTATGTTTATTATTGGTATGTTATTATTGATATGTTTATTATTGGTATGTTATTATTGGTATGTTTATTATTGGTATGTTATTATTGGGATGTTTATTATTGGTATGTTTATTATTGGTATGTTTATTATTGGTATGTTTATTTTTGATATGTTTATTATTGGTATGTTATTATTGATATGTTTATTATTGGTATGTTATTATTGGTATGTTATTATTGGGATGTTTATTATTGGTATGTTTATTATTGGTATGTTATTATTGGTATGTTTATTATTGATATGTTTATTATTGTTATGTTATTATTGGTATGTTATTATTGATATGTTATTATTATGTTTATTATTGATATGTTATTATTGATATGTTTATTATTGTTATGTTATTATTGGGATGTTTATTATTGGTATGTTTATTATTGGTATGTTTATTATTGATATGTTTATTATTGGTATGTTATTATTGGTATGTTTATTATTGGTATGTTTATTATTGGTATGTTTATTATTGGTATGGTTATTATTGATATGTTTATTATTGATATGTTTATTATTGATATGTTTATTATTGGTATGTTTATTATTGGTATGTTATTATTGGTATGTTTATTATTGGTATGTTTATTATTGGTATGTTTATCATTGATATGTTTATTATTGGTATGTTATTATTGATATGTTATTATTGATATGTTATTATTGATATGTTTATTATTGGTATGTTATTATTGGTATGTTATTATTGGTATGTTATTATTGGTATGTTATTATTGGTATGTTATTATTGATATGTTTATTTTTGATGTTATTGTTATTGTTATTGTTATTGTTATTATGTTTATTATTATTATGTTTTTTATTATGATGTTTATTTTTGGTATGTTTATTATTGGTATGTTTATTATTGGTATGTTTATTATTGATATGTTTATTATTGGTATGTTTATTATTGGTATGGTTATTATTGATATATTTATTATTGATATGTTTATTATTGGTATGTTATTATTGATATGTTTATTATTGGTATGTTATTATTGATATGTTTATTATTGATATGTTATTATTGGTATGTTATTATTGGTATGTTATTATTGGTATGTTATTATTGGTATGTTATTATTGGTATGTTATTATTGGTATTTTATTATTGGTATGTTATTATTGATATGTTTATTATTGATATGTTTATTATTGGTATGTTATTATTGGTATGTTATTATTGGTATGTTATTAATGATATGTTTAGTATTGGTATGTTATTATTGATATGTTATTATTGATATGTTTATTATTGGTATGTTATTATTGATATGTTATTATTGGTATGTTTATTATTGATATGTTTATTATTGGTATGTTATTATTGATATGTTATTATTGGTATGTTATTATTGATATGTTTATTATTGGTATGTTATTATTGATATGTTTATTATTGGTATGTTATTATTGATATGTTTATTATTGGTATGTTATTATTGGTATGTTATTATTGATATGTTTATTATTGGTATGTTATTATTGATATGTTTATTATTGGTATGTTATTATTGATATGTTTATTATTGGTATGTTATTATTGATATGTTTATTATTGGTATGTTATTATTATGTTTATTATTGGTATGTTATTATTGGTATGTTATTATTGATATGTTTATTATTGGTATGTTATTATTGATATGTTTATTATTGGTATGTTATTATTGATATGTTTAGTATTGGTATGTTATTATTGATATGTTTATTATTGGTATGTTATTATTGGTATGTTATTATTGGTATGTTATTATTGATATGAGTAGGGAAAGAATACTGGTTCTGGCTCACTTTTCCCCATGTAAATGAATGGGGGATTTTCAGCCATGAAATTTTTCTTTTTTTTCCCCTAAAAAAATAAATCCCCTTTTTAGCCCAAGGTATATTTATTTGTCTCCCCTTTTAACCTGGAGCCTGGTGTTGGCTTAGTGGTTAGGGTGGCGGCTTGGGATCCCAGGGTCCTGAGTTCAAGCCCCGTTGGCTGCTGAATTAACACCAGGGGGTTGACTCAGCCTGCCATCCTTCCGAGGTCGGCGAAATGAGTGCCAGTGTACTGGTCCCGGTGTATGCCCCGGTTAGAATAGGTGTACCATATCCCTGTGTGTCGTAAGAGGCGACCAGGGTTGGCGTCAGGAAGGGCATCCGGCCATAAAACATTGCCTCAAGAAAAAGCCAAACCCCTGCACAGCAGGGAAAAATGGCTGTAAAAACGGTCATTTTTTATTTTCCCTTTTAACCTAGGGGCTCTCTATTCAAATAGCCCATACAACAAGATAAAGATTTGTTAAAGGTGATTCTAAAGAAATATCTGAAACATCGAAGCCTCGGGGCACTCTCTATTCAAATAACCCATACAACAAGATAAAGATTTGTTAAAGATGATTCTAAAGAAATATCTGAAACGTCTAAGCCCCGGGACACTCTTTATCAAATAACCCATACAACAAGATAAAGATTTGTTAAAGGTGATTCTAAAGAAATATCTGAAACGTCTAAGCCTCGGGGCACTCTTTATCAAATAACCAATGCATATTGTTTAGCTCACTCATTGAACCTATAAACATTTGTTCATTCTCAAATTCCTTCAATAGTTTAATTTTCTTTGCACAATAATCCCCATCTAAAATATTGAAAAACAAAACATTTGAATCTTTATATTTTTTAAGATACCCCTTTTGTGCCATTACGAAATGATAAACTTCTCTTAATGATCTCATCTGGCCACCTCCTGAGTTGCATATCATTTTGATATTGTAGTAAATTATTTTTCCATTGTTCAATTGATAACCATCAAATTTTTCAGTCCATTCAAACATATTTATTATTTTCTTTACATCCTCTAACTTATTGGTTTTTAAATTGATTCGCATATTTGTTTTATTTACCTTTGTTTTAGATATTTTTTCAATAAGACTTATTTGATATTTTTCACATTCATTATGTTTTCCATTTATATACCAAGACTGAGATTTTCTCCACTCTTTAGTTTGACTAATACTTGGTTCGACCATTTATATATTGTGAAAAATGCGGCGGTAGCCCTTAAAAACCCTAACCCATTTTCCCATCGTTAAAACTTGTGTCCATATGGAACACAATCTATTCTATTCACTCTATCATACAATACCCATATGGAACACAATCTATTCCATTATCTAAAATAAATCTCTTATCATCAAAGGCTCCTAATGCCTTTTTATTTACTTCTTCACTATATATCTTATGTTTATAACTTCTTATTGTATTCATTTTCCTATATTCTTCTTTCTTATTCATCAAACAATTATAATAATTTCTAAAAGTTATTGATTTCTTTATTACATATTTCTTTATTCCCTTTAACCTTTTATCAATCTGATCACCATACTTATAAGCATATGCCTTTGCTCTCAATCCAATAAACTCACTCATTACTTTTCCACCCAACTCATCCTTAAACTTGCCAATAACCTTTTCATTCTTTTTTGAAAATAACTCACTCTTCTTACTAAAATTACTTGTATCATATACTCCAATGTTTTTCTTCATATCTTTATAAACATCGTCAGTTTTTATATCTAGAATAAAACTATCAGTGTCCATATACAACAATGAAGCATTTTCACCATACTCTTTCTTTAAATCATTATACAAATAATCATACATCAATATCTTTGATAAATCAAGAACTGCTGTTCCAATATAAATTGGTTTATCCATGACAATACTTTCCTTTTTCATATGAATAGCAGAAAAGTTCTCTGAAAAAACCTCTTCTCTCTCAAAACTTGGTTTATTTATCAATCTAGAAGCTTCTTTCCAAGATGTTGCAAATCTAATGTTTTGCCTGTTTCTAACATTCTCCATTGTCTTTCCAAAGACAGCATTATTCATCAATTTATAGAATTCCCCTTCAAATTTTACTTTTGTATTTGTTCTCATATCTGTATTGAATTTAATATACTTTTTCATCCAAGGACTTTGTTTAAATTTTAAAACTCTATGAATTTTAGCTACTCTCAACCCAGCAGATAAATATTGTCTCAAGTTCCTTTGATGCAAAACATATCCCTCTTTATCATAGAATGTTGTTAATAACTTTTCTGTTGATTTGCCTTTAATATTAAAACTTTTACGATAATCACTGAACCATTCTTTCTTTGGGGTTTCTTTCTCACATGCAAAAGGAAGGTCTTTATGCTAATTATGAAGATCACTCGGGTACTTCAAATCAACTTCAAAATAATAACCTTCTTCTTTGTCATTCAATTTCTCTTGAGAAGAAATAACAATATTCATCAAAGCCTTTTCATAATCCTTTTCTTCCACCCACTCTAATTTACCATAAGGCAGAGATTGAGACGTTGCCCATCCATACAAATTATTAGCATCAAAGTACATCAAATAATTACTATCTTTTTCACTCTCATAATTTGGAAGATATTTATTATTTGCTTTAGCATATCTTTTTGAACATACTTGTGATATTCCACCTCTCTTAGACTTCTCAATCATCAAAAGCATATCTACATCACTGACTAAATCTATATCTTGTTTTGTCATTTTCAACATTGCACTCCAAGCTAAACCAGGAGCTGTGAAATAGTGGGCAGGATCTAACCCATAACAATTTTTATTATGACAGAGTGATCTAAAAGCTTCAAACACATCAGCTAACAATAAAACATCTGTTTTTAGATACAAATCATGATATTCTCCAAGGTTCTTTATCTTAAATATTTTCCAAATTTCTTGTGCATGTTTATATTCCTTATCACTTATCTCTTCTTCATAAAGGTTATTATAGAAACTTTCTTTTGAAGGAAGTTGTGTTTCTTTAAATCTCATAAATGAATCCATATAACCATAAGGATAAATTCCCTTACTTGTAAGAATTTTCTCTTTACTTTGAATTTCATTCCTTGTTTCAATTTCCTCTCTAGTTAGAATTCCCTCTTTAATCAGAATTTCATCTATAATCAGAATTTCCTCTTTAGTTAGAATTTCATTCTTTGTTCGAATTTTCTGTATAATTAGAATTTCATCTTCAGTAAGAATTTCTTCATTCATTTCCTCATTAATTAGAATTTCCTCTTTACTTTGAATTCTCTCTTTAATCTGAATTTCCTCTTTAGTTAGAATTTCCTCTTTTGGAAAGAATGAAATAAGATTTGGAAAAGAGCCCGTGGAGCTTAGATTTGATGCGAGGTTGGCTAGTGGCGTTCCCATAAACTTGTAAGAATCAAGAAACCTTATACAAGTTATAGGTTTTGTGAATATCATTTTTGTAAATGAAATATACTTTTGACTTGTGTTTGTTATGGCAGAAATATTCCCTGGTGTTTTTGAAAGTTCATTTATAAATAGATGTGTATCATAGTTGGCGCTGTTGTGAAGAAAGACTGGAATAAAAGAAGGTAATTTATAATTAAGATTACAACAGGAATGAGCGGGACCTCTATATTTACCAGTAAGATGACAATGATCCCTAACTTTAGACTCCTCAATTTCCTCCTCACAAATATGACAGATATTGTTCTTTCTAAATTCTAATTTTTCTTCTATGGTTAATTTCATCGGTTCATTTGTTTCTTTCATTAATTTAGTTAGTCTTATACAATCCTTTTCTAATCGTTTTACAAACTCTTGTGAAGCATTTTTTCCACTATACTGTTCAAGTTTATTATACTTTTCTCCAACAGATGATTTGATATAATAACAGAAACCACAAGGAATATGTTTTTGATATTTATTTGCATATGGTTCTTTTGGATTAGGAGAAGCAGTATTTATCTTTTTAAGGATACATTCAAAATCAGCGTACATCACAAATGGGTGCATGATAGATTTATTATAATCTTCAAAAGAAATCTTTTCACCAGGTTTAGGCATTGTAATTACAGCTGATTTATGATTACTACAATATTTTGAATGTTGTTCTAATCGTTCTTTTGTATGAAATGAATTAAGACATTGCTTACAAGGATATATTTTGTTTGCTGTTCTGAATACCTGAGAAGAGATTAATCTTGATAAATTATTGATGTATGTGTAATGTGAATTCTTTCCAACACTAAAATATAAAAGATCAATGTGTGTTTCTTCATTTTTATAGTTGTTTGAAATTTTTAATATTTGAACTTTGTTTGTATCCGTTAATCCATATACATTAATAGAAAGATTATTCTTTTTCTCAAATTTAGGAATATCTGTTAGTGGCATTGGGAAATTAAAATCTTTAATGTCCAAGGTATTCTCATATTTCATATATTGTTTTACTCTTTCTGAATTACATTTTGGTGGATGTAAGTGAGCAAGAACAGACCAGAGAAAACATTTTTTATCATTATTCTTAATATTAACAACTGCCTTCTTTCGTTTTATTTCTTTTGGTAATTCAATATAAGAAGAAGCTTGAAGAGGGTTTGATTTTAGAATGTGTATATCTAAAAAGATGATTTTTTAAATATTGAATCCACTTCCTACCACTGTATTATCAACATCCTCCTCTTGTCTTGATAGTTCTTCATAAACCCCACTATTCAAAAAATCTTGAAATGATGTTATAAAATGAAGATCTGTCCTCATATAAGGAGTTTGTTCTTCATCTTGTCTTTTCATATTCATTTTCACTCCCATATAAAACTTTAAAGTTTTCATTTCTTTTAATGTCTTTTTAATAAATTTTTCAACATCAGGTTTCACTATTTCAATTGATTCAACTATTGATGATGGACCGGGTTCTCCAAATTGAAAAATCCTTATTTTTATATGCCCTTTAAATGCCCCATCAGTGTTTTCAATATAATAGTCTCTCTTTACTTTAAACTCATTTTTCTTGTGTTTTTGTGATTGAAGATGCCTATTATAACTACTCTTCAAAACATCCTTTGAGCAGGTATCACAATGTTTTCTTTCCAACTCAAGAGGGGATATTTTGTGAAATAGATTAAATGTGTGTTTGTTGGTTCGGAGGTGTTTTCTATAATGTTTATATTCGTGATTACAAACATCGCAGTATGTTGTATTCACCATATTTATATAATAAAACTTTGCTTAAACTAAAATTTTCTTGATGAAAATTTCGTTTATTTTACAGGTGAATCTGTGCTTAAACTAAAATTTTCTTGATGAAAATTTCGTTTATTTTACAGGTGAATCTGTGCTTAAACTAAAATTTTCTTGGTGAAAATTTCGTTTATTTTACAGGTGAATCTGTGCTTAAACTAAAATTTTCTTGATGAAAATTTCGTTTATTTTACAGGTGAATCTGTGCTTAAACTAAAATTTTCTTGATGAAAATTTCGTTTATTTTACAGGTGAATCTGTGCTTAAACTAAAATTTTCTTGATGAAAATTTCGTTTATTTTACAGGTGAATCTGTGCTTAAAACCATTTTATCCTCCAACTTTTTCACTTAATAAATACAATGTTTCAAGACACAAAAGACAAGTTTCAATCAATCTCTTCATTTGTTAAAGATGCTGAGAAATATGTCAAGGATGTAAAATTGAACAAAGATAAATATAACAACTATTGGATAAAAACAATTATGGTGGATATGATGAGTTCTTCAATTTACTTCAGTGGAAGGGCTTTTAGTATACCTGGAAGAACATCAATTAAGGTATCTCTAACAAAAGTTTCTCCTCTCCTTCTGGCAATATATTCAAAACTAGAAAAAGCAATGAAACAAGAAAAGGTATCAAAAAATAAAAACCTTATGGATGAAGCTTTAGAAAGAAAAGATAAGACCATCTGTAATATGCAAGGAGAAATTTGTATTTTTTTCAACAACCCTAAAGATATAAATCCTGATGAAATAAAGGATGTTAATATATCAGGTGAAATGACATTTCGTTCAATTGTAGTTAAGGATCATTTTAAAATTACCTTTAATATAAAAAATGTAGCAGTTGAATCTGTTAATGAAAAAATGTATATCGATATCGATGGTAATGTTTTTTCTACTAATTAAATGAGCCAATATTCAACTGAAGATTTTGAAGATTATGAGAGTGATTATGATACCGAGAGTTTGCATTCAAATGATAGTTATGACACCGAGAGTTTGTGTTCAAATGATAGTTATGAAAGTATAGATGATTCTGAAAGTATCGAAGATGATATCGAAGATGAATTTCAGTTTAAGTAAAGTTTTACTTTATAAATATGAATAGTTTACTCGATTTTGAGCCTCTTGAATTCCATGATTCTCCATATGACAAATTTGAGAATTGTCCTGCGTGTGAAAGACGGAGATTAAACACAGAGTCAAAAGCCTATAAACAATGTATATTCTGTGATTATCTTCTAATTAATGATAATCAAAAATATAAAAAGGAAAATAATTCTTTTAGATTTACACCAAAAATGAATTACTTTACAAGATTGATTAGAGAAATGAATGTAAAGTACGAGGGTGAGAACACACCTTTCCTTACAAGGGAAGAAACTGAACGTATTAGAGAAATGTTCAAAGGATTGTTGTTATATATTATTCATGGATGTGATTTTCAGGGAAATATCAACACAAGATATTGCATAAATAAAATAATGGATTATCTTGAAATTAAACCTGAACTTAGGATAAAATATAGAATTTCGAAAAAGCCAATAATAAATTAAATAACCTGTTTTCCAAATATATAAATTAATGATTTTTTACCCATTTGGGAAAATAAGATAAAATTTGACAACCATAAAAATCTCCCAAATTCATTAAGATGCCTCATAGTTGGTTCAAGTGGAAGTGGAAAAACCTGCTTACTTTTAAAGATGCTCCTCACTCCCAACTTTTTAGATTATGATAATTTAATAATTTTCACAAAGTCGAGTTTTCAACCAGAGTATCAACTACTCTCACAAGGTTTTAATGATGGTCTTCAAAAAGAAGATATAATCGGTTTATTTAAACTTCAAAAAAACCTAAATGATTTTAACATTGAAGATATAATACAACTATTTTGTGATACACAGAGATGTAAAAAGAAATCAAAACCGATAACTTGTATTCTGAGTGATAATGCGGATGATATACCGTCTCCCCAAGATTTGGATAAATCCAAAAAGAACCTCGTTATCTTTGATGATTGTGTTAATGAGAGAAACCAAACGGTAATGGACAGCTACTACACAAGAGGGAGACATTCTTCTTGTAATTGTATTTATCTTAGTCAATCGTACTTTCAGCTTCCTCGTCGTTCCATCAGAAACAATGCTAATACTTTTATTTTATTCAAGTTAAATTCAATAGATATAAACAATTTTTGGAGAGACAATTGTTCTACATTATGTAGTAAAAAGGAATTTGGGGATTACATGAAACACACGACTGAAAAATATAAATATATTGTTGTGAAACAAGATGAGATATTAAATGATATTTTTCAATAAATAAATGGATGCGAAAGAAAGAGCAAGAAGATTTAGGGAACATCAAGAGTTGGTTTAAAAAGTTGTAAAACAGCAGGAAGACATAAAGAAGAAACGCAGACAGAAACTAACGGGCGAAGAAGCATTTGAAAGAAAACAAGAGAAATTTTTTCAACCACTTTTAAAAACTTCTCAAGAAAAAATGAAAGATGTTTCCACAGTTCCCACAGTAGAATATACTCCTAAAAAACTTCAAATGTTAAAAGATTTCAGTCAAATGATGGAGGAAGAATGAGAGCATATTGGAGAATTAGAATATCATGATGAAGAATTATTTCAACAACTGGAAGAGATTAATCAACCCCCTGATTATATTGTGAATGCTGTTCAAAACAATGAATATTCAGCGGATTCAAAAACCAAAGCAGGGCTCATTCCAACAGAACAATCAGCAATATTTCATCTTGTTCAAGAAAAGGTATTGATATTTAATGATGAATTAAGGTTCTTGGGTTCTGCTCAACCCCCTGTAAAACTAACTCCGAGATTAATGTTTCTTCTCACAAAAGATGGAAGACAAGGTTCAACTGTGAGGGATGAATCAAAGTATATTGATAAACCATTGGATATGGAAAATAATGATGATAGAGTATATATTGATCTGCTGAACACTCTAAATTATAAGGTTATTCTTTCTGGTAAAAGTAGGAAGAATGAGAAGGAGAAACACATTATTCAGGCTTTAAGTATCCTTGGTTCAGGTGTTAGTTTTCTTCCAAATGACCCATCGCAATTAGTTAATAGACTGTTATTGTTGTTAGGCAGTAAGAAGGCTGGAAATAACAATTGTTTTAATGAAGCATCAGCCATTTTAGACCAGTTGATGAACATGAAAATAATTAATAAATATCAATATAAAGACATTTTATCTCATATTAAATAAGATGAGAAGCACAATCCTTAGTTTCAATTTCACAACAAGCGACCACACATCTTCATTCCCATACCCACTACAACTTGACACAACAAAAGAATATGAGGCATCTTTATTGTCCATGGAAACTTATAATACCTTATTTAATATAACCGAGAAAAATGACAAGTTTAGTTATAATCCGGGAAGTGGATACAAAATGATAACAGTCTCACCCGGAGCATATGAGATTTCTCAAACATCTTCCGAAATTGCTCGTCTTATAAAAGAACAGGGTGATGAACCAAAAAATATTGTTATAAACATTCAAAAACATACTTCAAAATCAACGATTAAAGTTAAAAATAACTACAAGGTTGATTTCACAATTGATAATTCATTTAGAGAGTTATTGGGTTTCTCCTCAAAAAAGATTGAAACTAATGGGACGTTTTACAGTGATAATGTCATTCAAATATCCTCAGGAATAAATTCGGTGTTAATTCACTGTGATTTGATTGATGGTGCTTATAATGATGGGAAAAAAACAAATACAATATTTTCATTCAGCGCATACTCAACCCCAATTGGTTATAAATTCAATATGGAACCCAAAATTTGGTTTATCTACCTGTGTCAGGAAAAACCATACACAGAGTAAATTTTAGGATAACCGACCAAGATAATCGTGTGATTTCTTTTAATGGAGAAGTTATATCCATCAGAATTCACCTACGTGAAGTTTTCCAATAAATAAATACGATGGTTATTGTGAGGAAACACGAGTTGGGAAAATATAAAATAATTACAGGGGATGGGATGTTCCTTTCCCCATACTACAAGGGTGAAGGTATGTATCTTGGTAGAGGATACTATAAACCTAAGAGACAAAGGGGTGTTGGACATCAATTAAGAGGAGATGGGATAATTGATACTCTCATGGGTATTGGTTCAACTATTCTTAAACATAAAGATCTAATTGGTTCAACTGCTTCTGCTGTGGGAAATGTAGCAGGTGCTGTAAAGAGTATAAAAGATGCTCAGAAGGAATCTCATAAATTACAAGCAATAAAAGAAATTAAGAAAGGCAAAACTCAGTTCTCCCCCAAGAACGACAGAAAATAATTCAAATACTTGGATCAGGGTTTCAAAAGTTTTAACATCTTTTTTCCTAAATAAATACAAGTATGGAAGCAATTGATAGTATCTATGATTTGGATGATACTATTATTATCTCAAACTCCACTAAAAAAGAAGATTACTTCAAGGTAAATGCAATAACTGGAACAGACTGGAATACGAATGGTACAAAAAGTTTTGAAATAAATAATCAACAAACCTATTTGAATCTCTCCGAAAGTTTCTTGTTGTGTAAATTTAAATTCACTAAGGCTGGGAATAACACAAACGCTACACTTGTAAATGATTTCTTCTGGAAAATGTTTGATAGTGTGCGTTTGTATATTGGAACACAAGAAGTTGAAGCGGTTGATTATGTCTCTGCTGTATCTGAAATGATAAAATTTACACTCTATACATTCAGTGATAGAATGGGAAAGGGGTTTGTCGAAGGTTTTATTCCTGATATCTCAACGGGAACAAACACAGACCCTGGATATACTCAAAGGAAAGGAATGTATAATGATGATACAAAAGCAGAAAATAGTTTTACTGTGGCAGTTCCTCTTAAAGGTATATTTGGATTTTGTGATCATGATAAAGTTCTGTATGGCCTTAAAATTAGATTTCAACTACAAAGGAATGATAATGAAAATCGATTGCTTTTTGGTGTTGGTAGTGCTTTTGGTGATCAGAATAAATTTGTAATTGAGGAAATGAGTTGGTATATCAGTGAATATACTCCTAATCTTAAAACAGAAGAGATGTTGAATCGAAGACTTAACTCAAAGAAACCACTCAGTGTATCATACCTCAAAAGAAGATGTCAACACGTTAAACTCAATCAAACTACTTACACGTGGAATTTGGGTGTTCTGGAAGGAAAGCCACGATACCTGTGGATCATTTTTAAAAAGCCAGATGGTGATACTGCGACTGATAAGAATAATGCATTGAGTGATAATGCTAAGGTGAAACAACTTCGCGTTTCTCGAGATGGGACATTTTACCCACGAGATAGATTGGAAATTAATTGGGAAAAAAATGATTTTGCTGAAGCATACAAGTCTTACCAAAAGGTGTGTGAAAGTAATGGAAATAAAGAACCTATTTTGGATATGACAGCATTTAAAAGTTTGTATACAATCTATGCGTTTGACCTGAGCGCTCAAAAGGAAACTATAAAGTCTAATCGAGTGGATACTTCCCTATACATTGAAAGAGGAGAGAGTGAAGAAGTTGATACATATTGTTTGCTTTTGGAAGAAACAGAATTGCAGATTAATACAGATAATGGTGTGATGATTAGTCTCACATAATTTTTTGTTAAATAAATGAGTGGCAAAGTACCAACTGGGGGTATATGTTAATCAAATCAATCTTCATAAACTATCATCTTGTGTTCAAAATCAAAAGCCTTGTACGATTAACGTTAATACAATTCAGAGAAAAGGAGCAGTAAGAATTGATGTTTTTCTCACAAGAGAACAGGTTAAAATCTTGAATGACACTGGCTCACTTAAAATTAAAATGACAAAACCAATGTTGAAAAAATATTCAATAAGAGAGACGAGTGGAGGATTTCTCCCATTTCTAATTCCTTTATTTGCTGGTTTAAGTGCGGTTGGAGCATTGACGGGTGGTATTTCAACAGCGGTGAAAACTGCCAACGAAAGGAAGGCTCAACTCCAGGCTCAAAAAGAATTGGAAAGACATAACAAAGAGTTGGAGAAACAAATTAGTGGAAGTGGTGTAATTGTAGATTTTGCTGAAAAACTTGAAGGTCTGCCTGATAAAGCGAGATTGTTAGTTGGAGATATGCTTTCTTCTATAGCACAAGCAGGTGTAAAATTAACGAAAAGAGGTAATGGATTATATCTTTCTTATAAATAAATGAGCATTGATGAGTGGTTGAAAGAATTTGGAAAGAATACAACATCAAATTTACAACTTGTCAAATATTGTAAGAAATTAAAAATTCATAATGTGGTTATTTGTATGAGAGATGAATTAACAAATGTGCCGAAACATACAAAGAATATTATTATGAACTTAGAAGATAATAATGGGAACGGTTCTCATTGGGTTTGTATTTTTAATAGTCAAGACAAATATTATTTTGATAGTTTTGGTCTTCCGCCACCTGTTGAAGTCATAAAATTCTTACAGAATGGTGTTTATCAAACATTTCAAGTCCAAGAATTAAATTCCAAGTGTTGTGGCCAATTATGCCTATATGTGTTATTTCAACTCAACAAAAATAAAAAAATTTATGATATTATTTTTAATCTAATATAAATGACTTATGTTGGTAAAGATGGTTCTATCTTTGGTGTATCTCAAGAACTGGATATTGATTTATCAAATTATTACACAAAGGCACAGGCTGAATGACATAAATATAATATAACCAAAAATATTAACATGAAAAATGCTTATAAATTAAAAAATTATCCAACCCCAACTGAAGCGAATGACTTGGTGAGATTAAGTGATTTATCACAATATATATACTTAAATAAAACGGCTGTGTATTCCAAAGATACAGAAGTGTTGATATTATCTCCAGGTCATACAGAATTCACAGTTCGAATTAAAATAAATTTTTATAAAGAAGGGCGTATCGTTTGTATGAGAATAGAACAATGGGGGTATGATATGAATGATTTAGGGTATAATTGGTCATTTAAAATTAACCTCGAAGACCTGGAACAATTAAATCAGTCTCGTAAGGAAGAATATTATCCACTTGGTATCGAGAATGAGTTTTGTGGGGCTACGATTAGTAAACAACAAATAAAAGAATTTAATAAGGGTAAATATAATAATGGTTTTGCCCTTGTTTATCTCATGAAAACAGAAAAAACAGGATTATATATAATAAGTAAGGAAATACAAAATGATTTAACTATGGGAAGATGGGGAGGTGTTTCGTGCCATAATATTATTCTAACATATATTTCTAATACATAAATGACAGCAAGAAGGCTTCAAGAAAATTATCATTTCTGTGTTCAAGCATACCTTCAAGAAAAGGGTATTCGGTATTTTAATAAATATGTTCTACAACATAAGAATGAGGTATTTTCAATAAAAGATTGGCATTATGCTGATGTTGATAAACCGACAACTTTAGATTTAATTAGAATGTTAAATAATGAAAAAATTATAAAGTTAAGAAAAGGTAAGGCTCTTTTAGAAATTCAAAAGAAATTTTATTGGTTTCCTGTTGTAAAAAAAATTATTTTGGATCCAGGAATAACAAGAAATCCTGATGAATATATGTATAATATTCTATGGGGTGTAAGCGATTCAAGGATAGTAAGGGATGAGGAAGGAGTTGAAGAAGAGAGGGAAGAGGAGGAAAAGGAGAAGAGAGAGAAGGAGGAGAGGGAGAAGAAAGAGAAGGAGGAAAGAGAGAAGAGAGAGAGAGAGGGATGAAAGGGAGAAGAGAGAGAGGGAGGAAAGAGAGAAGAGAGAGAGGGAGGAGAGAGAGGAAAGAGAGTGGATGAATAAATATCAAAATATGGAAACCTGTGAGATTCAAAAAAGAATAGGGGTATGACAGAAAATAACTCAACCCACCGAGGAGGAAAACAAAGAATTGATAAGTCTATTTACAATACTTTCGACAAGACTATTGACATCGAGAAGACATGTATTTTAATTCAAGTTTTTCATTTTTTTTTTCTTAAATAAATGGGGGAGAGAGTGAAGGCATTTCTAAGGATTCTTTATGTTTTAAAAATTAAGATTCAAATGTGCATGTTGGAAACTAAAAAGGTTTTTGCACTCTGCAGGAATTTTTCTCATAAATAAATGAGTTATTGTCTCAAATGTAAAAAGAAAACTAATACGAAAAATATTTCATATATTAAAAGTAAAAATAACAGGGTTATACAAAAAGGTATATGTTCGGTGTGTGGTTCAAAAAAAAATCAATTTATCTCCCAACACAAACTCGGAGGAGATATACAAAAGTTTTTATCAGGAAGTAAATTTACAACTACTGGAATACCAGGGGAATTACATCTTCCAGGGTATTCTTTCTGTGGTCCAGGCACAAACTTGGATAAAAGATTAGATGAGGCAGACAATCCTAAATCCTGGAGTAAGCCTATCAATAGAGTTGATGAAGTGTGCATGAGACACGATATTGATTATGGGAATACCACAACGTTGGAAGAAAAGCATGAAGCCGATAGAGAAATGTATAATTTGTCTCTGATACAAAATCCAACCTTGAGAGAAAAAGTTGATCGGTTCATTGTGAAGAAGATGATCAGTGCTAAATTGAAACTTGGACTTGGAAATTCAAAAAACTTGTAAGCTCTAATGATGTCATTAAGATTGAAGAGCAATTAGCTGATGAATTACATAAACCAATATTCACAAAGTTTCAGAGAAGGAAAGTTTATTCCAAGGAAGTAGATTATATCTGGTCTGCTGATTTGATTGAACTCAATAATGATAAGGGGTACAAGTATGCTTTAACCGTTATTGATTTGAGGAGTAGATATGCGTGGGTTGTCCCTTTAAAAAACAAAACAGGCAATACTCTTATGTTAGCTTTTCAACAGATATTTAATAAAAGTAAGAGAAAACCTAAAAAATTGTGGACTGATGAGGGTAGAGAGTTTTATAACAAGACATTTATGAATTTTCTAAAAAATAACAGTATTACATTATACAGTACCTTTAATGAAGGGAAGGCAGTTGTTGTTGAACGTTTTAATCGTACCTTAAAAGAGAGACTATATAAAAAATTCACACAACTCGGTTCACAACAATGGTCATCTTTTATTCAGGATATTGTGGATAAGTATAATGACACGATTCACACGGCAACAAATATGAAACCATCAGAAACATTTACAAAATTAAAACATGAAAAAGAGATTAATGTCAGAAAACCTAAGTTCAAAGTTGGTGATATCGTAAGAATATATAGGTGGAAATCTCATTTTGAAAATGGTTATACGAAAAGATGGACCAACGAGCTTTTTAAAATTGTTGATGTAATAGATACGGTTCCTTGGACTTATAAGATATATGATTTGGAAGGGGAAGAGATTTTAGGTTCATTTTATTCACAGGAATTACAAAAGACAAAGATGAATTGAATTTTTTTGACTCCGCCCCTTTTTGACTCCACCCACACAAGCCCCGCCCACACAAGCCCCCGCCCACACAAACCCCACACAAACCCCACCACACACCCCCCCCACAAGCTCCAATAAATTGAATGTTCTTGTCTCCGCCCCTTTTTGACTCCGCCCACACACGCCCCTCCCACCGAAGCCCCGCCCACACAAACCCCACACAAACCCCACACAAGCTCCACACAAGCTCCACACAAAAACTCCACACACACAAACCCCACACAAGCTCCACCCATATTCATCATATTCACATAATTAGTGATTAGTTAATTAGTTCCCCACACACACAACATGTTTATTTAATTAAAAAATTATCCACCCATCCACACAAGCTCTACTCATCCACCCATCCCCCCATCTCTCCACCCATCCATTTATCCACACAAACCTCATCCACATAAGCCTCATCCACATAAGCCTCATCCACATTCACCCCTCCCACACAAGCTCCACCCACATAAACCCCTGCCCATATAAACCCTGCCCACATAAACCCCTCCCACATAAGCCCTGCCTACACAAGCTCCACACAAAAACTCCACACACATAAACCCTGTCCACATAAACCCCTCCCACACAAGCTCCACCCACATAAACCCCGCCCACACAAGCCCCACCCACACAAGCCCCACCCACACACACCCCGCCCACACAAGCCCCTCCCACACACACCCCACCCACACAAGCCCCCACCGAAGCCCCGCCCCACCGAAGCCCCGCCCACACAAGCCACGCCCACACAAGCCCCACCCCCTCATCCCCCCTGTGCGCCCCCCCCCTTGTCCCACCACCCCCCTCCTCCCACCCCCTTCCCCACACACACACATGGGGAGGGGAGGGATGGGATGAGGGGGTGATGGGTCATTGGGGGAGCGCACCTACCCCCCCCCCCCCCCCCCCCCTCCTTCATGTCTTGATTCTTTTTTTGTAATTCAGAATCAAGTAATTGTAAACAAAACAAATATAATTTATTAATATTGAAAATATTAAATATTCATTTGCGAGAATGTATAATCTTTCCCAGCAATCTTCTTCAGATGTCTTGTGATTTCGAAACTCAGACACCATATTCTGTTTTGAAACAAAAAGTAGATAATAATTAGGTTTTATAAAGATAATTACATGGTAATATGAGTAAGCCTCGTTGACCACTGAATTAACACACCAGGAGCCTGTCATCCTTTCAAGGTCAATAAAATGAATTCCAGTGTACTGACAAAACCACGTCCAAACTAATGATGCAACCAACATAAGGCGACATTCTAAAGAGAGAGTGATATTAATAATAATTCAGAAATATTTACCTCCAGAAAATCATGTGTTGTACGAGTGATATTAATAATAATTCAGAAATATTTACCTCCAGAAAATCATGTGTTGTACAAGATTGCTTCAACAGCTGATGTTGTGCGATAGTGCTGAAAAAAAAATAATAAGTCAAGGGTATAGATGAAGAGACAGACAGAGAGAGATACAAACAGACAGGGAAAGCAACACACACACACACACACACACACACACACACACACACACACACACACACACACACACACACACACACATACACACACACATAGACACACACACACGTGCCTCACCATTGGTTTAATTCATTTGAGATCAGAGACCAGTCATTATAAATCATTGGCCTCTTCAATAAGAGCAGAGAGAGGTAGGTAGAAAGACAGACAGAGAGAGAGAGACACACACACACACACACACACACACACACACACACACACACACACACACACACACACACACACACACACACACACACACACACACACACGTGTCTCACCATTGGTTTAATTCCTTCGAGATGAGAGGACGTGATAAGACTTCGTGCCACTCATTGTAAATGTCTTTCAATTCTCTTCTAAAATCATTGATCTCTTCAATAAGAGTATTAATTTCATGAACCACGTCGTGATATGTAAACTCAATTTCTTCCAATGCCCTGTCAGGGAAAAAATATATATCAGAATTATCATGATTTAATTAATAATCATTTGCTTCATCGTTCAAAGAGAAAACCATACACAAACTTAGCAACTCTGTAGTGGGCTGTTGTCTTCATCGGAAGAAAGATCGCCCATGCCTCAGTTGTAAAAATGAAAATCCCGTCTGGCAGAAACTTTGTCTGGCGAACCGCTTATAAAGCAACGATGAGGAGATTGCTTAATCATTGGGTGTGGCCACAGGAAATGACAAGCTTCTCTTAATGATCTCATCTGGCCACCACCCGAGTTGCAAATCATTTTTGTACATAAACCACGCCATAAAAAAAGTTTTCAGTTCGTGTTCTGAGATAAAATATAAACACGAGACCTTGTCTCACAGAATAGTTCCTATTTTTTCACAGCATGACAGTCCAAAACCACTTCCTCATTCACACAGCACGGCCGTGTCAAAAAAACACTTCCTCATTTTCACGGCATGAACTGAAAACATTTGAAACAAAACTTTTTTATGGCGTGGTTTATGTACAAAAATGATTTGCAACTCGGGCGGTGGCCAGATGAGATCATTAAGAGAAGTTTATCATTTCGTAATGGCACAAAAGGGGTATCTTAAAAAATATAAAGATTCAAATGTTTTGTTTTTCAATATTTTAGATGGGGATTATTGTGCAAAGAAAATTAAACTATTGAAGGAATTTGAGAATGAACAAATGTTTATAGGTTCAATGAGTGAGCTAAACAATATGCATTGGTTATTTGATAAAGAGTGCCCCGAGGCTTAGACGTTTCAGATATTTCTTAAGAATCACCTTTAACAAATCTTTATCTTGTTGTATGGGTTATTTGATAAAGAGTGTCCCGGGGCTTAGACGTTTCAGATATTTCTTTGGAATCACCTTTAACAAATCTTTATCTTGTTGTATGGGTTATTTGAATAGAGAGTGCCCCGAGGCTTCGACGTTTCAGATATTTCTTTAGAATCACCTTTAACAAATCTTTATCTTGTTGTATGGGCTATTTGAATAGAGAGCCCCTAGGTTCAAAGGGGAAATAAAAAAATGACCGTTTTTACAGCCATTTTTCCCTGCTGTGCAGGGGTTTGGCTTTTTCTTGAGGCAATGTTTTATGGCCGGATGCCCTTCCTGATGCCAACCCTGGTCGCCTCTTACGACACACAGGGATATGGTACACCTATTCTAACCGGGGCATACACCAGGACCAGTACACTGGCACTCATTTTGCCGACCTCGGAAGGATGGCAGGCTGAGTCAACCCCTGGTGTTAATTCAGCAGCCAACGGGGCTTGAACTCAGGACCCTGGGATCCCAAGCCGCCACCCTAACCACTAAGCCAACACCAGGCTCCAGGTTAAAAGGGGAAACAAATAAATATACCTTGGGCTAAAAAGGGGATTTATTTTTTTAGGGGAAAAAAAAGAAAAATTTCATGGCTGAAAATCCCCCATTCATTTACATGGGGAAAAGTGAGCCAGAACCAGTATTCTTTCCCTACTGATATGTTTATTATTGGTATGTTATTATTGGTATGTTTATTATTGGTATGTTATTATTGATATGTTTATTATTGGTATGTTATTATTGATATGTTTATTATTGGTATGTTATTATTGGTATGTTATTATTGATATGTTTATTATTGATATGTTTATTATTGGTATGTTATTATTGATATGTTTATTATTGGTATGTTATTATTGGTATGTTATTATTGATATGTTTATTATTGGTATGTTATTATTGATATGTTTATTATTGATATGTTTATTATTGGTATGTTATTATTGATATGTTTACTATTGATATGTTTATTATTGGTATGTTATTATTGCTATGTTATTATTGGTATGTTTATTATTGATATGTTTATTATTGGTATGTTTATTATTGCTATGGTATTATTAGTATGTTATTATTGGTATGTTATTATTGATATGTTTATTATTGGTATGTTATTATTGATATGTTTATTATTGATATGTTATTATTGATATGTTATTATGGATATGTTTATTATTGATATGTTATTATTGATATGTTATTATTGATATGTTATTATTGGTATGTTATTATTGATATGTTATTATTGATATGTTATTATTGGTATGTTTATTATTGATATGTTTATTATTGGTATGTTATTATTGATATGTTTATTATTGGTATGTTATTATTGATATGTTTATTATTGGTATGTTATTATTGGTATGTTATTATTGATATGTTTATTATTGGTATGTTTATTATTGATATGTTTATTATTGGTATGTTATTATTGATATGTTTATTATTGGTATGTTATTATTGATATGTTTATTATTGGTATGTTATTATTGGTATGTTATTATTGATATGTTTATTATTGGTATGTTATTATTGATATGCTTGTATAATCAATAAAATACGTTTTGTTTTTCATTACTGTATACCTACTTTTACAGCCCCCTGTAAAATATATTTCATCTGCACCACTGCACCCAACACTGCACAGACCACTGCACATGCCTCTGCACACACCTCTGCACACGCCACTGTACACACCACTGCACATGCCGCTGTACACACCTCTGCACACGCCACTGTACACACCACTGCACACACCACTGCACACACCACTGCACACACCACTGCACACGCTGCTGTATACACCACTGACACGCCGCTGTATACACCACTGCACACGACACTGTACACACCTCTGCACACGCCGCTGTATATACCACTGCACACGCCACTGCACACACACACACACATATATATATATATATATATATATATATATATATATATATATATATATATATATATATATATATATATATATATTGTTTGATGTGTGAGGGGTGGGGACCGATAGCCAGAATGTGTTAAGATTAACATGGTCCGTGTGCTCAAGTCGGCTAGCTTTACACCTGTATTAAGCACAGGTCACAGTTAAGTTGTATGTAATACGTGCACTTAGAAGGCAGTGACTGTCCATCATGGAACAGCACAGGATAAAGACGAGTCATGTCAATCATCCTGAAGAGGTGAGGCCATGTGGATGACTTGTGTGCACAAAGGCACCCGAAGGGCACCCCACTTTGTATATTTAGGAAACACCACGGGCTGTTTGGCCAAGGACCGCATCCAGGTTTGAGGAGTGAGTTGTGGAGCCCTGGAGAGGGCTGGGACGGCCTGTAAGGAGGCGTTTCCCATTGGCAGCGGGCGGCCAATGAAGGGATCCGCCATGCAAAGGTGGGCCCTAAAGTAATAAAGGACACGCATGTGCGCTCGCTGGAGCTTAAGCTTGGTGCTCCTAGTTCAGAACATATCATCGCGTGCTCCAACTTTGTCACTGTTCCGAAAAGGACCATTGGGAGACTGCGGACGCAATGTCCCTGCCATAATCTCATTGCCATCCTCTCGCCTTCATCCTGTACCATACCAGCCTGCATAAGTTGTGGTGGAACTGAGGCCAGCCTGTCGAGTTTAAGTCCGATCTCTGTTCTTTTTGTCGGACGAATCTGGTATTTTGGTGCCATTAATGGGGCTTAGTTTCACTGTACATAAGTTTGTGTGCTCCCTTCTTCCATACATGTGTGTCTGTCGACCGCCAGACCTTTCATTTATTTATCTCGTGTCTCGTCCTTCCTCAGCCCATGTATTATTTTTCAATAAACCATTATTATTTGTAATATCTTCCTGCCTTCTGCCTTCCCACATGACTCACTCCAGTTTCGTTTTGCATTTGGGCGATCCTTGTGGGAAATATTACCATCTACGGAATGCAGAGTAAATTCTGAACGCAGTGGAACAAACACATCATTCCATAATTTATGTGTGTGAAAGACCCTCAGCGTGATGGAAGACATAAGTCCATCTGTGGAACAGACCATATATCTGTATATGTTGTTACAAACCAGTATGTTCATTTAATTGTACTTTGGTGAAGGTTTATATTGATTGTGAAGTTTCCTGTGCAGCAGCAGCAGTAACAACAACAGCAACAACAGTTTGAGAACGTAAGGCAAATGAGAGAAGGACAATGAAGAGAGAAAGGCATGGGCATGTTCTTTTTTGCTGCCACGCTCTGTTTCAAGTGGTGCATATCATTTTATAACCGATGCTTGGTGGTGTTGGCTTAATGGTTAGGGTGGTGGGCTTGGGATCCTAGTATCATGAGTTAAAATCCTACTTTTTCTGTTGAATTAATACCAGGTGGGGTTGACTTTGCCTGTCATCCTTCCGAAGTCGGCAAAATGAGTGCCAGCTTGCTGGTATCCTGTGTCGGAGTGGTGACCCGTCCAGGATTGTGTCCAATAGCCAAGGAGACTGCCCAGGCAGCCAACATTTCAAAAATATCATTTCACTTGCTCTGACATAGATCCTGGAATATTTCTCATGGAAGTTGCAAGATGCAGTTTCTCATTAAATGTCGTTGTGAATGAATGATAGAAAATCAATATAACAATTAAAATGGACCTGCCTGTGTCAATCAACAGACAAAAATGAACATCTCCTGATGAATATAAAACAAGAAGGAAAATAAACCAGACACAACCATGTCATCAAAGGGAAAAACTGACGGTCCCCATCCCCGCCCATCAAAGTGATGGACATCCATTGTGATTTCCATCTCCACTTCACCAACACGAGACATGAGTGACCATTTTTCACCAACCTTGAACCTTATAAGGTGAAGAATTGCTGATTCCCGAGGTGTCCTTCAGAGTCCAAACAGTCAGTTAGCGTTGCCACTTGTTTTTCACTGTTAAACAATCTTCACTTGAACAGCAAACAAAACTACAAATTTATGATTGAGCTTCTTCATTCTCATTCATATTCAGATTGATGAAGCTCATTCGGAGAATAATTGATGGCTCAGAATGTGATGGATGGTTTCAATTTCAAAAAACTGCGAGACACTTGTTAAAACAATGATCGTGAAGAACATGTAAATGTTGAGGTTTTTACAATAGTAATGCCACATTGTTTATAACAGGACACAAGTATTATGTTATTAAATCGAAGCTATTTTCCAAAAACAGAAGATTGAGTAATGACTGAAAATGTCAGGGAGCATTGATTCAACACCAAAACAGCATCAAAGAATCAACTTCAATCGATTCCCACAATAACCCAACATACTTTTTGTCAAGCATAATGGTAAAACACATTTCCCATCTCAGTTCAAAAACAAATACAATCATCAAAAGACAAAATATGAAATGAGGATGTCCATTTTGAAATAAAATTGCAAATCTATTTTAATAATGAAATAATATTATTTTCCAAAATTAAAGAGAATTAAGGAGGAATTGAAAATGGCACATTGAATTGATTGACACCCAAAGGAACATGATGGTGTTTCTTGAAATGTTTTAAAATAATAACCCTAACAAACTTTGCAAAATCATGTTGGATAAACACATTCCCATCATTTCAAAGACATGCAGAATGAGAAGGAGCAATCGATGATTGAAGACCCTTGCAGGAAAGAACGGGGAGGGGTGGAAAAGCAGGCCTAAGATAATGGTGGGGAGGAGCAGACAATTGGCACACACCAAAAATGATACAAACCAACCGTTGTGGTCAAGCCCCGAGCTATGATCCCTGCAAAACGATGGTTAATGGGGAGTTCGGTGAAAGGTAATTGGGGAGGTTGAGTGATGCTGATTCACCAGTGGGTTTGCATCAGTGATGTCGACAGAGAGACAGAGAGAGGTGGAGGAAGGGCCTTGGATCCACCGGGATGGAAGGTGGATGTGATCCACCCAGCTGAGCTTCTCACCATTGTTCATCTTGCAGGACGGATCGGAAGTTGCCAGTCATTAATGCCTTGGCAGAAACGATTCCTCTCACTGGAGGGAACAGCGGAACTGCCAACCTCTTGACTACAGATGAATTTGGTCTGTATTTGAAGGGCCGGGGTACTACTTACCATGAGCTCTCAAGGCGGAAAGTGATGTGGATACCGTGAGTGGATCCGAATGTCCTGTCCGAGTAGAGTTTCGATTTTTGGGCATTTTGCGAAATCTCGACTGGTGATTGCAGGAATTTGGGATCCATGAGGGTTGGTGGGAGTGGACCGTGCACGGGAGGCGAGGCCACGGCGAAACTCCCGGGACCCTCGGGAAACAATTCCCTTGATTGGGCGAATATGCACCTGTTGCGGGCTGCAGAGCTCGCACGCCCCGAACACAGGTCCATGCTCGACAAATTGCCGATTCGTTCCCACGAGTTTTTCTATCGTGGCCGCGCATGAGGTTTTTAGTTGTTTGTGTTTCCCATTGGAAGTCGGGGTGAGGACGATGATCAAGGCTGGTGGTTGTGGAAAGGGAAAGGGAATAATTCTCCTGGTGGTGGATCATGGCAATGGGGTATCACTCCCCTTTGCTGGTGATCCTTCATGTGACTATCCACATCCACAGAGTTCCCTCGAGATAATTCCACTTCCTTCAACCTGTGCGAAGGGAGTCAGGATCGAGCAGAGGCAGTCTCGGTAATCATGAACGCATGGTCCTGGTTCAGGTGAAATGTTTCCGAGTCGGACAGTGGCTTTGGCTTCACAGAAGGCATACACATGCCAAGGTGAGCACCAGGAAGCCAGGTCCACACCATTCAGCGAGTCGGGCTATGGGCAGCCAGATTATAGCATCAGGTTACTGCAAATGAGTGTCAGAGGGAAAGGGAGACAAAGAACATACGACCCTCCAGGATTCTCCCAGAAATTGGGACCCTGAGCATCGAGGGTGCCAAGAATCTGAGCGAGCAATGGTGGGACACACTGCAGAAGTGACCGGGTGTCCAGGAATACCCTCAAATTCATTGACACCCAAAGGAAAATTATCCTATAACCGCAAGTGGTATCAAATAATAACCCCAACAAACTTTTGCGAAAGAATCTTGGACAAACACATTTCTTTCATTTGAAAAACATAACGAACGAGAAAAAGGATTCAATGAGTGAAGACCCTCATCATTAATCTTTATGTGGTTTTATGGTCCACATGTTATGGAAGCGCTCACACTCCTATTGTTCTGTGCTTTTGATAAATTGAAAAACAAACAGACAAACGGCCAAAAATATAACACCCAATCTTCTGGAGAGGGAAATCATGAAAATGTAAAATAACTATCCAAGTAAACACTTCTCTTTTGACTCTTATTCATCTCATCTCTTGGAAATATCATAAAGCAATGTAAAGCCAACATTTCAAAAATATCATGTGACGTGCTCCGACATAAATACTGGAATATTTCTCATGGAAGTTGCAAGATGCAGTTTCTCATTAAATGTCGTTGGAATGAATGATAGAAAATCAAGACAACAATTAAAATGGAACTTCCTGTGATAATCAACAGACAAAAATGAATATCTCCTGATGAATGTGAAAACAAGAAGGAAAATAAACCAGACACAACCATGTCATCAAAGCTGTTTTTCACCAACCTTGAACCTCATAAGGTGAAGAATTGCTGCTTCCTGAGGTGCCCTTCAGGGTCCAAGTATTCAGTTAGCGTTGCCACTTATTTTTCACTGTTAAACAATCTTCACTTGCACAGCAAACAAAACTGCAAATTTATTCTTGAGCTTCTTCATCCTCATTCATATTCAGATTGGTGAAGCTCATTCGGAAAATAATTGATGGCTCAGAATGTGATGGATGATTTCAAATTCAAAAACAATTCAAAACACCTTTTTTTTTTTTGTATACCTTGGTCGAGGCTCGTATGAGAGCTAACACACAACTCACAGCAAGGAGGCATGAGACAAGAGGGGCGGGAGTGGAAGGGACAAAACATTGGGGAACAGACACATTAGGTGAACTGTGGAAGGGAGAGGGATGGGGATGTGACGGGGAACATGGCGAAGAGAAGATGGACATTACAGGGACTTTCAGGAAGGAAAGTAGGGAATTGAAGGAAGTGGGCTTGGGTGGATTATCGGGGGTAGAAAAGATCGAGGATTTGTATGGGGGGTGATAAGAGGTGGTGGTGAACAGCTGTTTTGAAAGCCTGGAGGGAAGAATGGGAAAGAATAGAGTGAGGAAGTTTATTCCAAAGGCGGGAAAAAAGAGGAATGAAAGAGTGAAGATGAGCAGTGATTCGTGATTTTGGTAGTTTTACCAAAGGGGGTTGTTGGCGGACCTTGAGCGCCCTGTGGAAATGTGGTGGGGACAAATCGCAGAGAGAGCAGGGGGGGCAAGGCTGGAGAGGAGTCGGTAGAAGACAGAAAGACCACCGACCAACCTGCGGTGATTGAGTGAGAGGCCCAAAGACTCAGCTTCATTGCGGGAGATGCCGATGATCTTAAAAGCCCTGGTTTCGACAGCGTGAAGCCGAGAAAGGTGGGAGGCAGGAGCACCAGCCCAGAGCGGAGAGCAGTACTCCATCAGGCTACGGACAAAAGCTTTGTAAGTGGTCAGGAGCTCAAGAGGGCCGAGGAAGGACTTTGCACGACGGAGGATTCCCAGTCGGCGACTGGCTTTTGAGGCGAGGTTGGAAATGTGACTTTCCCAGGAAAGGTCATGGCAGATAATGAGACCCAGAAGCTTGAAAGAAAAGACTTCTTCCAGAGGATTGTTGAGAAAGTGGATGGGGGGGTTTTCTAAATGGTCCTTTCGAAGAGACATAGTGAGAGTGTGAGATTTGTCTGGATTGAAAGACATGTTCCACATGTTGGACCAGTTTGTGATTTTATCCAGATCTGTAGTGAGTGAAGAAGCAGCTGCTTGCCGGTCTGAGGGATGACAGATGGTACGGCAGAGGGTGGAGTCGTCGGCAAAGAGAAATAGAGGATTTTCCAGAGAGTCCGAGAGATCATTGATGAAAACCAGAAAAAGAACAGGGCCCAGAACGCTACCTTGAGGAACTCCAGCCTGCACAGAAAGAGGGGATGAAAGAACTCCTTTTAGGGCCACACGTTGACTGCGACAGGAGAGGAAGTCTGCGAGCCATGAGTGGAGATGGCCTTGAATACCATGGGAAGAGAGTTTGGTGAGTAGGGCAGGGTGCCAGACTGTGTCAAAAGCACGTGATATGTCCAGGGATACGGCTCGGATTTCCTGTCTGGCATTGAGGACCTCCATCCATTGATGGGAGATCAGAAGCAGCATATCCAGGGTAGAGTGACCTGGTCTGAAACCAAATTGATGATTGGAAATCAAGCCATTGGAGAAGAGGAAGGATTTCATGTCTGAAGCGATGATGGATTCCATAACCTTGCTGATGATTGGGAGAAGGCTGATTGGTCTGTAGTTACAGGGATCTCTCTTTGCACCTTTTTTGTGCAGAGCAGTGATGTTAGCAGATTTCCAAGCAGATGGCAGATGACCTTGGGCAAATGAGAGGGTGAATAGAACAGAGAGAGGGTGAGCAAGAGCAGAAGAGCAGGCTTTGAGGACACGTGGGCTGATGCCGTCTGGACCGGTTGCGGAATCTGACTCGAGGTTTGAAAGCAAGCTCTCCACCTTGTCAGGAGAAAAGGATACAGAGTCCAGGGACAGTTGGGTGCGACTGGGTAAAGTGGGTAGACATAGTGATGGGTTTAGGACACAAGATTTAGCTGCAAACACCGAGTTTAGACATTCAGCTTTATCACGTGTGGAATCAGCAGTGCGGCCATTTGAGGTAAGGGAGGGGATGGAGGGGGAACATACACCAGAAACAGATTTGATTAAACGCCACCAGGATTTTGAGGAGGGAGAGAGGTTTGAGAGTTCAGACTTGAGATGAGAAAGATGTTGTTTTCTGGCTCTCCTAAGGGTAGATACACACTTGTTCCGAGCTTTGTGGAAGGAACTGAGATTGCCCTCAGTTTGGTTTGCTTTCCATGAGGCAAAGGCAAGTTGTTTCAGGACAACTGCCTCGCCACAAGCTTCAGTAAACAAGGGCGGGAGGAAGGGTAGGACAACTGAACACGAGAGGGGATAAATCTGTGCATGAGGGAGAGCAAGTTTCTTTGAAAGAATTCCCAGGATGAGTTGATGTTTGAGAAAGTAGTGATAGGAGACCAGTCTGTAAGTTTGATGGCTGCTCGGAGACCCTGCCAGTCGGCTTGAGTGAAATGCCAGACTCGACGGCGGTGAGGTGGTTCTCTGATAACAGCCAGAGAGATGTCCACTTTAACAAGGACGTGGTCAGAAGAACCAATTGGAGTGAAGGAAGAGCAGCAGATATTGTCAGGGAGCTACTGAAGTATCTGCAGTAGATGCTTCTGTTCAAAAGCCTGGTGTGCTGTCATCACCAAAGAAGAGTCTGCGATCAAGATCGGCATTGCCAATTTCTTCACAAGGCCATATCCTCCCACATATTTGCATCATTTGCAAGAAAGAGTCACGTTATCTTAATCGAGTCCATGGGCCAAAGGGTGATAAACTAGTTTAAGCTAAAACACTCCCAGCAGGTACGTACCTAGCTATTTGTTATGAGCTAAATCAAATTTGATCATTTTGATTTGCCATTCTTGCTTTGTTTAAGAATAATTAATATTCTTCCCACATTTAAGTCCTCAAATTATATTTCAGGACGTCTGATTGAAGCTGCCAAGATGAAAAAAGATGAAAGTGTATTGGTCCACATTAGGAGATCTGATTGTGTTGTTGCTGCAGAAGTCAGTTACCATAAATTATGTTTTGTGCAATACACAAGATTTCTCAGCAAGGACAGAGGGCCGGCAGTCGGTACATCTCCAAGTGAAAGGTATGACTGCATATCACATCAGTTGTGCGAAATAATTCCTTCTCATTTCTTCCTGTGGGACCTTATTTATTCAAACTGACGGATAAATCACTTTTACTTTTCTCACAGCACCTTGTATGAAGAAGCTTACAGAATGTTGGGCCAAGATGTGATGCATACAAGAATCATCAACAATGGAGAAGTATTCAGACTGACAAAACTTGTGGATACATTCACAAAAATGGTGAAAAAACGTCATGGTGTCATATTGTCAAATGGCCCTTGGCCACCTTTAGCATCTGATCTTGGTCTATCTGCTGTCAAGGGCTTGGTCCCAGTAGCTTGAAACAACTTCTTAGCTTGGGTTGTTGGGGCTAGTGATGAACCAGCCATTGAAGATTTAGTCCGCTTACCCGAGGATGTCGAGCTGAAAATATTTTCACTCTGCCAGGACATTATCCTGCTTGAATCCAAAGGTAAAAAACAAACACCCAAGTCTCTGTGCTTGGGTATGATCATTCGTCATTTGACAGGGTCATCCCAGTTACTGAAGGTGGTGAACAAATTTGGTCATTGTGCATCACGGGAAACTGTTGTCCATTAGGAGACTAGCATAGCTCAACTACAGATCCAGCAGTCTGCTAATTCCATTCCCGCAGGTTTCTCTCGGCATGTGCCAACAACTATTGTTTCGGAATTGTGAGAATAGTTCGAAAACACCGACCAAAGAATTATTCTAAGGGGGGAATGAACAGGACGACGACGCCGATGACGGTTTGATGAAAATAACTAATGCACGGATTCAGTATAACTAATGTCACATACCACAGCTTTTCGTCGACATCCATCTTCCGAGTCCTTCCAGTAATAATCTAGTCGTGGCCTGGCATTTCAGTGACGCATTGCCTTGATGTAGCAGCTATTGTCTCTATGACAAATAAGGTTCATTATATAAGGTTCATTATCCATTCACTTAAGGCTCAGTAAACAAATCCCGAGGACCAATAAGGTTCCACCTTGCCATTGCGAGATATTGATAATTTTTGATTTGGTTTCCCACCGATGTGTGAATTTCCATTCGTGTTTCAGTGAGATTGACAGATTGTGATACATGGCTTAATCAGTCATAGGAAGATAATTACGAATTAATTAGTAATTTTGTGAAGATGATTCTGTGTAGTCTTCCCTTGGCAGAATGTGGTGTAGGTTAGTTAACAGCTTCGCTGTTCACATTTCCATTTCTGTTTGCACAGAAAGTGTATAAGATGAGAATGTTATCCGTATTTTAATGTCGAAGTGCCTAATTACTGTCAGAGTATGATGGCGATAATCCATTAATGTTAAGTAAGCAGGTGGTTGTATCCGTACGCGCAGTTTCAAATCTCTAGGTCAGTCGATGTGGAAGATTAAGCCTTGTCAATATCGAGATAATTAGTGATAATAAAAAGATTTGATCGCGCTCGGGCTAAAGTAACGATTTGCATTGTTTATATTTTCCACATTGGCCACCCCAGGACCACGATAGTTCCTAAAGTGGAAGATAGTAGTACGTTCTGTGGTCTTCAGTCATTTCAGACATCTCGGTCGGTATTGGAGGTAGATACAGGCTCGTAAAAATGAAGGAATTCCTCAAAAATCGCTTTTTTTTCTGAATGATGCACCTTGTTGCGGTTTTCATTATCTTGACAAAGTGTTTACATGTTCGATACTTCTGATTCGTGAGCTAAGTTGTTGTGTCTGACGCCCCCGTCGAGTTGAGGCTTGGGAGATGTATATTCGCCGAGATATACGATCGGAAAAATGGGGAAAAAAACGCCAAAATGCCACTTTTCACACCCTGGCTACCAACTTCGACAGCTCACTGTGTCTTATTGGGCTAAGATCTCGTGGAGAACTTTTGTCCTAATGTCCACCATACACGTGTCTACAAGCAGCCCAAAGTTCACCTCTCACCCCTTCCTCGGAACGAAAAGTGTTTTTAGGGCCTTTTCATAGGAACTGCCCACGGCCTGATAGGGGTTAGCATCAGTGGTGTCGACAGAGAGACAGATAGAGGTGGAGGAAGGGCCTTGGATCCACCGGGATGGAAGGTGGATGTGATCCACCCAGCCGAGCTTCTCACCATGGTTCATCTTGCAGGACGGATCGGAAGTTGCCAGTCATTAATGCCTGGGCAGAAACGATTCCTCTCACTGGAGGGCACAGCGGAACTGCCAACCTCTTGACTACTGATGAATTTGGTCTGTATTTGAAGGGCCGGGGTACTACAGACCATGAGCTCTCAAGGCGGAAAGTGGCGTGGGTACCGTGAGTGGATCCGAATGTCCTATCTGAGTAGAGTTTCGATGTTTGGGCATTTTGCGAAATCTCGACTGGTGATTGCAGGACTTTGGGATCCATGAGGGTGGGTGGGAGTGGACCGCACATGGGCAGCGAGGCCACGGCGAAACTCCTGGGACCCTCGGGAAATAAATCCCTTGGCCGGGTAAATACGCACCCATTGTGGGCTGTGGAGCTCATGCGCCCCGCACACATGGCCATGGTCTCCGAATTGCCGATTAGTTTCCATGAGGTTTTCTGTCATGGCCGCGCATGAGGTTTTTAGTTGTTTGTGTTTCCCATTGGAAGTCGGGGTGAGGACGATGATCAAGGCTGGTGGTTGTGGAAAGGGAAAAGGGAATAATTCTCCTGGTGGTGGATCATGGCAATGGGGTATCACTCCCCTTTGCTGGTGATCCTTCATGTGACTATTCACATCCACAGAGTTCCCTCGAGATCATTCCACTTCTTTCAACCTGTGCGATGGGAGTCAGGATTGAGCAAAGGCGGTCTCACTGATCGATTTTACCCTCAGTTGCACCCTCAACGGCAGTGTGGATTCTCGATCTGTCCACCCACCAATGGTGAGCTGGGTTCCAAGGTCGTTCCTTGGGTCCGGGATGGCTTACTCCCCAGACCTCTACAGAGGGAGCCGAGGTGTGTCTCGGTACTCATGAACGCACGGTCCTGGTTCAGGTGAAACGTTACCGAGTCGGACAGTGGCTTTGGCTTCACAGAAGGCAAACAGATGCCAAGGTGAGAACCAGGAAGCCAGGTCTACTCCACTCAGCGAGTTGGGCTATGGGCAGCCAGATTATAGCATCAGGTTACTGCAAATGAGTGTCAGAAGGAAAGGGAGACAAAGAACATCCGGCCCACCAGGATTCTCCCAGATATTGGGACACTGAGCATCGAGGGTGGCAAGAATCTGAGCGAGCAATGGTGGCACACTGCAGAAGCGACCGGGTGTCCACGATTGCCCGAAAATTCATTGACACCCAAAGGAAAATTATCGTATAACGCAAATGGTATCAAATAATAACCCCAACTAACTTTTGCGAAATAATCTTGGATAAACACATTTCTTTCATTTCAAAAACATAAAGAACGAGAAAATGCAATCAATGAGTGAAGACCCTCACAAGGACTTCTTTATGTGGTTTATGGTCCACATGTTATGAAAGTGCTCGCATTCCTATTGTTCTGTGCTTTCGATAGAGAGAAAAACAAACAGACAAATGACCGAAATTGGAACACCCACTCCTCTGGAGAGGGAAATCCTGAAAATGTAAAATAAGTATTCACATCAACACTTCTCTTTTGACTCTTATTCATCTCATCTCTTGGAAATATCATAAAGCACTGTAAAGCCAACATTTCAAAAATATCATTTCACTTGCACTGATATAAATACTGGAATATTTCTCATGGAATTTGCAAGATGCAGTTTCTCATAAAATGTCATGAATGAATGACAGAAAATCAAAACACTTAAAATGGAACATCCTGTGTCAATCAACAGACAAAAATGAATATCTCCTGATGAATATAAAACAAGTAGGATAATAAACCATCCACAACCATGTCATCAAAGGGAAAAATTGACGGGCCCCATCCCCGCCCATCAAAGTCCTGGATATCCATTGTGATTTCCATCTCCACTTCACCAACACAAGAAATGAGTGAGGATTTTTCACCAACCTTGAACCTAATAAGGTGAAGAATTGCTGCTTCCTGAGGTGCCCTTCAGGGTCCAAGTATTCAGTTAGCGTAACCACTTGTTTTTCACTGTTAAACAATCTTCACTTGTACAGCAAACAAAACTGCAAATTTATTCTTGAGCTTCTTCACTCTCATTCATATTCAGATTGGTGAAGCTCTTTCGGAGAATAATTAATGGCTCAGATTTTGGTGGATGGTTTCAAATTCAAAAAAATTGAAGAAACTTGTTTAAACAATGATCGTGAAGAACACCTAAATGTTGAGGTGTTTACAATAATAATGCCACATTGTTTATAACAGGACACAAGTATTATGTTATTAAATCGAAACTATCTTCCAAAAACAGGATATTGAGTAATGATTGAAAATGTCAGGGAGCATTGATTCAACACCAAAACAGCATCAAAGAATCAACTTCAATCGATTCCCACAATAACCCAACATACTTTTTATCAAGCATCATGGTTAAACACATTTCCCATCTCAGTTCAAAAACAAATACAATCACCAAAAGACTAAATATGAAATGAGGATGTCCATTTTAAATTAAAATGACAAATATATTTTGACAAATAAATTATATTATTATCCAAAATTAAAGGGTGTTGAGCATTCGTTGAAAATTGCACATTGCATTGATTGACACCCAAAGGATACACACAATGAAATTAGATGCAGGTGGAAGCCATTCACTCCATCATGCCTGCACCACATCACACTGCACCAATTCATCAACACTGGATCAAAACAAGAACAATGCATTTTGTTTCTTTTCATTGTTATTTATTGTTTTTTCTGGGATTTGTTTTGCAGTTTTTGGATTTGTTTTTTTATTTCCAGGGGGAAGGGGCATGGGCGTAGATGGGCTTCGATAAGAAACACACATCGACATCACTTCACCCCTTGACGAGATCCCCACCAACAGCAACACTCCATACACATGAACACAATCATCCATCAATGCTCAAGCTACCAAAAATTCCCGCCAACATCCCAATATCCCTCTATCTCCTCAACTTCCAGGTACCTATATTATTCCATTTCAAACTTATCTCCTGTTTTCTCCTGACACAACATTTCCAGGGAGACCTTTCCATGCACTAACTACTCTGAGTAAAATACCCATGCTTGGCTGCCATGTTAACTCTCCTCTTCTTTCCTCTCAGGCTATGGCCGCTGGTCCAATCGCTATCTACTCTGTTGAATAATTCATCTGCACTTATTTTATCTATACCTTTCATTATCTTAAACATCTCTATAATATCTCCTCGCAACCGCCTTATTTCTGGTGTATAAAGCCGTGTCTCCTTCAGCCGCTCCGCATAACTGAGTCGAGCTCAGCCCAGAATCAATCTCGTAGCCCTGCACTGAGCCCTCTCTGTGACATCTACGTCCTTCCTGAGTTGTGGTGACCAGAACTGCACACAATATTCTAGGTGTGGTCCTCACTAAATTGCTTTACAATGTAAATATCACCTCTTTTGATTTATTAAAAAATCTCCCTCCGAATACAGCCTAAAACTCTTTTTTTCTTAACCTGCAGTTGCCTGGCACTGTGTTGCCTGCTTACCTCCCGTATCTAGTACCACCCCCAGATCCTTCTCCTGTGTGACACGCTCCAAAATTACTCCGCGCATCCTGTAATCACTATTTTCATTGCTCTTTCCCATCCCCAACACCTTACACATGCTCAGGTTAAATTGCATCTGCCAATCTTTTGCCCAATCTATACAAGTATCAATAATTTCCTGAATCTGATCATCACCCCCCCCCCCCCCACCTGCTATCCACCTTACCTCCAAGCTTTGTATCATCTGCAAATTTGGAAAGCTTACTCTTCATCCCACTATCCAAATCATTGATGTAAATAATGAATATTAATGGTCTGGGTCCTGATCCCCGAGGTACCGCACAACTTACATCCTCCCAGCAAGATATCCTCCCACTCACAGCCACTCTTTGCTTCCTTCCACTAAGTCAGTTTGAAATCTAATTTGCGACCTGACCAGCCACTCCACAAGCCCTCACTTTGGCTAACAACCTCTGATGTGGAACCTTATCAAATGCCTTCTTTTATGTCCACTGTATGTCCACTGCTTTTCCGTCATCCACCCAATCAGACACTACCTCATAGAACTCTAAAATATTTGTTTAACAGGATCTACCTTTGGTAAACCCATGCTGACAATGTTTAATTCAATGTATTTGTTTCAATGGTTCCTCATCTGGTCCTTAATTAATGTCTCCAACATCTTCCCCACAACTGCAGTCAAACTAACAGGTCTCTTGTTTCCTAATTCTTCTCTGGATTCTTTCTTAAATAGTGGTGTTACATTTGCTACTCTCCAATCCTCCGGTACCTGTCCTGACTCCAGTGAGCTGTTAAAAATACCTGTTCATATCTCACTTACCTGCTCAGCCACCTCCCCCAATACTCTCGGTTGCATACTATCTGGACCCGGAGCCTTATCTGCTCTTAGATTTCCTCGCTGTTCCTTTACTTCCTCCACTCCAACCTGGATCTTCTGTAAAAACCCTTCATCACCTCCTTGATAGATACTCTCAGCTGTTGGCAATTCTCCTGACTGTTCTTGTGTAAAAGTTGAAGAAAAATACCTGTTTAATAAGCCTGCCATCTCACTTTCATCACTAACCACTCTCCCAGTGATATTCCTCAATGGACCCACACTGGTCCTCACCTGTTCTTTTCCCCTGATATACTTAAAGAAATCCTTGTTATTATGTTTAATATTCTTAGCCATGTCCTTCTCATACTCTCTTTTGGCTTGCCGAGTTATTTTCTTAACTTGCCTCTGTTTTTACTCCGATAGTGATATACATTTAACTCCAGTCCTGTTATTTTATACCTAGTAAATGCTTTTTGCTCCTCCTTAACCCAAAGATGCTTTTGCTCAAGCATTTTGGATAAACACATTTCCATCAGAACAAAAACATTTCGAACTTGGACACTCGGTGGAGTGCTTACCTCCGCCATATAATACCTGATCCACGAGAACATATCGGGACATATACATTTTTGAAATATCATGCTGTGTGTCGTTTTTGGCTCCATCTCTCAATGATGAAGAATTACTTCAAAGATTAAATAACTCTCGTATTCAGATCCGGATTCAGATCTTCACCACAATCGAATCAACTCGTTGTGGTCACACACCCAACCTTTCCACCAAGTTTCATTAGAATCTGTCCACAACTTTTAGAAATATCCTGTTATATAGTACTTCAGCCATATCTCTCAATGGTGAAGCATCACTTAAAAAATTATGAGATCTGGATCCGGATTCGCATCTTCACCAAAATTTAACCAGTTCATCCTTGTCACAAACCCAACCTGTCCACAAAATTTCATCTGAATCCATCTCAAACTTTTTGAGATATCCTGCACACAATCAGATAGACACACAAACAAACAGACAGACAGGGGTGAAAACATAACCCCCTTCACCTTCAGTGGTGGAGGTAACTAGAGTATTTCTCCATACATCACAAGAAGGAGCAGGCCTTGTACAAGTTGATGTAGACATCTTTGATGTGAATATTTCAAGTCAGATCCACTTACAATCGCCGCACGCACTCAAAATGATTCTCACAAACATGCGAGAAGACAAATGAAATCCTGCTGCCAGAAATAAGATGCATCAAGAAGGATGAAATGACTGCACAAGTGGATGACGATGTGTCAGTTCAGAGATGTGTCAGGTCAGGTCAGGTGTGGGAGCATGCGCTGGAGCAGCGCGTCACTGCGTCCACTTTCTGCTGATACTCCAGGGGCCTCTGTCTGGCCAATCCAGAGGCAGATGCCTGGCCCATCCCCATCTCCTAGAAATGCTGATCACCCTGTTGCAATTATGAGGCATGTGGTCAACTCATTGGACTCCTCCACTCACGAAGCTCCCTCGCTGAGACAATCTGGTGAGCAGGTTCAGCGTCAGGAAAACGAGTCACATGTCCATACAGCCACAGCAGATGCTGAGACAATGCAGTCAACAAATCTCATTTGAGTCTCTCTCAGCAATCGCTCGTCGGACACAAAGTCCGATCAGTGATAGCCAAAGATTCTCCGAAGAGACCTGGTACCAAAGGAATTAAGTCTTCATCTCAGATCCCTGGTCAGAGTCGAAGTCTTACATCCATAGAGCAAGACTGGAAGCACCAAGGGCCTGAAGACTCGGACTTTTGTCCTCCCACACAGCGCCACACTCCATGATCCAGTGAATCCATGACTCCCCAGGCCCAATCCAGACATCTATTGACCTCTGTCTCACAGCCAGCAGAGACATGAATATCACTGCCAAGCAAAGTGACTCTCTCCACGACCTCAACATCCTCACCACAAACAGACACAGACAGGACAGCAGCATCCAAGATGGCATTGAAAGCCTGAATCTTAGTTTTGACCCAGGAAACCCATAATCCCAGTGGCTCCGACTCCTCATTCAGCACCTCGAGGGTCCCCAAAAGGATCTCCAGAGTCTCCAGGTATTAGGGTATGAAATTAACCTTTAATAATCACGTAGACGTGTCTAACAGATTCCTCATGTGAGAAAACATAGAAATGGATACCTTATTGACTCTGATAGTCCGACGATGAATTTGCAATTGGTCATTGTCTTTGACAACAACACAAATTTTTGTTATGACCCGAGGAAACAACAAGCAACATTTATCGAACAAACAGTTTCAAATGGAGCACTTCGTTGCCATTAGAGCATTTAGACTGAATCAGATGTGGCAAGAAATGTGAATCGGTGCTCCCAGCTTGCCGGCTCAATGACAGAGGACATGACAAATGCAGATTTAGGTTTTTCTCACTTACATCCAAATGGAGGTGAATGGTAACAATAGAAACTAGCCATTTCTGCAAAATGCTTCAGGATGTCAGCTTGGCACCCTTAAGTTTCTCATTCTACAAGGTTTGAAGAATCAAAATTAAGAAAATCCGATTGTGGGACCATCAATGCAAGGTCACCTCAAGCTTGCTCAGGACTAAAACTCAAAATTGATTTTTTTGGGAGACATCGTCGACGATCGTGGAAGAGCGAATACACTGAACAGATCACAATGTAACATATCAGGTGGATGGGGTTAGCAAGAAGAGAAAAGATCATGGTTTTGGATTGGGGATGATCTGAGATGGAGGTGAACAGATGTCTTGAAGAGCCAGAGGGAAGAATGAGATTGAAGAGGATGTGGAAGTTGATTACACATGTTTATTGTTTAATGCAAATCTCCCCAAACAAGGCATAAAGCCACTCCAGGTAAGGGGCTAACAGGTGGGAAAAAGAGGAAAAAATGAGTGCAGGTGAGCTGTGATCCTGGATTTGGTGAGTTTTGCCAGAAGAGGGTTGATGGTGGACCGTGTGAGGCATGCAGAAACCTTGGGGGGGGGGGGGGGATATAGCATGGAAAGAGCAGAGGTTGCAAGACAAGAAAGGAGACGGTAGAAGACAAAGAGACTACCGACCTTTCTGTTATCGCGAAGTGAAAGGCCCAGTGACTCAGCTTCTGCGTGGGGAGCACAAACCTTGCTGTCCTGAAGCATTGATAATGATACCATGGGCAGGAAATGTCGGATAATTGAAGGTGTGATGGGTTGAATCTTTGCATAAGAGAGAGCGGGTTTCCGTGGAAGAATTCCCAGGCTGAGTTAATATCAGGGGCAGTAGACATGGGAGACTTGTCCTGAAGGGATATGGCTGCTTGCAGTACTTGCTGAACTGCTTCGGTGAAATGCCAGACTCGCCGGTGTTGATGCTGCTCTCTGAGATTATCCAGAAAGACAAGCCTGGTGTTGACTTCGTGGTTCGGGTGGTTGACTTGGAATCTTCGGGTCCTGAGTTTTAGCACCGCTGGCTGCAGAATGAACACCACATGAGGTTGACTCAGCCTGTCATCCTTCCGAGGTTGGTGAAATGAGGACCAGTGTACTGGTACAGGGGTACTGCATCAGCGACCCGGCGATCAAAGTATCCGCCGGTCAAGCTGCCAAATTCAAGAAGCAGAAACCAGAAAGATGTTGATTTTCACAAGCAAGTGATCAGATGAACCAATTGGAGCAAAGGAAAAGCAGGAGACATTTGCAGGAAAGTTTATCATCACCAAGTCCGGAAGGGAGGATTTGCCATTGGGAGAAATCCAGGTTGGAAAGATCACAGATCGAGTCAGTCCCATGGAGTCACAGAAATCCTTTGCTGAAGTTCCATGGCTGGTTAGAGAGGTACCAACACCGAGCCAAGTTGTGTGGTGAGAATTGAATTCACCACAAATGAGGAAGAGAGAGTTGGGATGAGTGGTTAAAGGTTTATCCATGTTGTCTGATAGAGATGGAGATGGAGTCGTCACTGTTAGGAGGACGATACAACAAACATATGAACAGCTCTGTCAAGATCTGTGTCAGGTGAGAGTGAAGACCTCGGAAATTTGATTTTTACACAGTTAGAGATATGGGGAGGGAGGTACTGGGATGGTGAAGGATGGGGGGGGGACTATGTCGGGGCAAGGTGAGGATTTGGGGGGGGAGGGCTCTGGGTGTGTGGGGTATGTGTGAGGGTTTGAGTGTGCGGGAGCATGCTGCAGGAGGTCCGAGCTGCGCTGAAACATCCGATTTGCAGCGCGGTAGAACCAGTCCGATGCGTAACGAATCCGATTTCGCCAGCGCGATGATCGCGGAACAATTTCCATGAGCGCCAGCGCCAGCACCGTACGCCAAGCAAGCAAGATCGACCCAGCACAAGCACAAGCGTTGCCGCCGCCGTCACAACGTCAACAAGTCAGGCCGTGTGCCGTATATACAAGGTCAAACACAGACCAGAAGGTAAATGAAGCGAAGACCCATACAACGATAAGACCTGTGCAAGTGTGTAAATAAGAAAGACTGTGCGTGCAGCACAAGACCACAGCATAAGACGCCATGACTGTGTAGCAGCGAGACAGGCAACGCAGAACCAGATCGCGGCAGACCGGTGTGCAAGGCATCGCGGGCAGCAAGAGCGGCAAGGCAGCGTGTAACATCGCGTTAAAGGCAAGCACATCCGGCACAAGACCGTACAGCGTGTAACGCAGCAGCAAGGTGTATCGCGGTGTGCTGTGCAACGGCAAGCACAAGACCGCAAGGCGCACATCGCGTGTAAGCAAGCAAGACCGGCAAGCGCCAGGCGTGTGTCAAGACCTGTGCAAGCGCCAAGACCTGTGCAAGCGCTGCTGTACCTGCGTTGCCAAGATCCGGCGCGTGTGCTGCCGCTGACCTGCCGCTAAGGTGTAATGCTGTGTGTGATCACGCCAAGAACCGTGTGTATGTGTGTGCTGTATGCTGGTGTGTGCCGTCGACCTGTGTGAAGTGTGTGTCAATGTAAGACCCGAAGGAAGGAAGGAAGCAAAGGAAGCCGCTGTGGAAGGGTGCGAAGACCCACAACAACAAATAGACCTGTATGAAGCGAAGACCGCGCGTCATGAAGAAGAAAACGCGAAAGACTGTCATGACCCATACAAGAAGCCACAAGATCCGCGAAGGTATACAATAAAGTACAAGATGTGTGTGTATGTGTGTGTGACCCATACATACAAGGCGTATAGACTGTGCAAGGCGAAGGCAAGACTGGCATACAAGATCGATCGTAATGTGTGTGTGTGGCGTGTAATGATCGTAAGGTGGCAGACCGCAGGCATCAGGTGGCAGATTGTGTAGCGTGTGTGCAATGTATATCGTGCATCGGCAAGTGCATCAACGCCGCCGTATGTTGTCCCGAGATGTGTGTGTGTATCGCGTGCAGCAGCATCGCAAGATCGCCACATGTGCAAGGCAAGGCAGTGTGTGTTTGTCCGAGACCGCATGTGACCGCAAGCAAGCGTGTAATCGCAAGCAAAGGCACCGGCAATGCAAGCGCGTTAACCTGTGCAAGGCCGTGTAACGCGCTGGGAAGAAGCACAAAGGCCGCTGTACCTGTGTGTGCTGGAAGAAGTGTAGACCTGTGTATGCTGTGCTGGTTATCCGCGAAGGTAATAAAGGGGAAGGTAAGCAAGAAGCCGAAGACCCAGCGAAGCGTCAAAGACCTGCGTGTGTGTGTGTGTATGTGAAGAAGAAGCGGTGTAACAAGCGGCGGCAGAAAATCCGGCGGTCGCCAAGAAGCACAGAACCGAAGAAGTGTTTCAAGCAAGAAGGAAGCGCCGATCCTGTTGGTTAAGAAGAACTTTTTTTTTGTATCGTGTAAAGGAAGTGTGTGTGTAAGTATGACCCGCGGTGTGTGTGCTGAAGCTGAATGTTTGTATGTGTGAAAATGTGTGTGTGAGGACCGCGGCATGTGCGGCGGCGTTTGTGTGTATGTGTGTGTGTATGTAAGATCAGTGTGTGTGTATGTGACCGCAAGTGCGTTAATCGCGGCGGCGGTGTGTGTGTATCGCGGTGTGTGTATGTGTGTGTAAGTGTGTGTACAAGCACAAGATCAAGGCGGCAGCGTATGTGTACATGTAAGTAAGTACATCATATGCAGGCAAGCAAGATCGCAAGCAAGCAAGTGTGCGCGGCATCGCGTATGTGTGTCGCCACATCGCAAGGCAAGACCTGTGTGTAATGCGTATGTGTGTGGTGTGCTGATCAGTGCAAGGCTACAGGTACAAAGGTGTGTGTGTCAAGACCTGCAATGAAGTGTGTATGTGTGTGAAAAGAAAGACCTGCCAGCAGCAGCAGATCCTAAGTGCGCATACAACCAGCACAGACCTGCGTGTATGTGTGCGCACGGCACAAGATCCATGCGTATGACCTGTTGTAATAATACAAGTGTCCGTGTAAAGGTAATGTGTGATGTGCACAAGCACAAGTGACCTGTGCAATGTTAAGACCTGTGCAATGCGCAGGATCATAAGAAGCAAGCGAAGACCTGACCGCGGCGCTGTGTAAGACCTGTGCAAAGGAAGCACATCGACCCGTGTGATCGCAAGTGTAACAAAAAGAAAAGAAAAGACGCTAAAGGCGAAGACCTGGCACAAGGTGTAAGACCGCGGTTAAAGGCGTGTATGTGTCCGCGTGTGCCATGTGTGTGACCCATAACAATAAAGACCTGTGTGTACAAGCGCAATACAAGACCCACAAGTTAAGCAGTGTACAGTGTAAGATCATAAGTAAGACTGTGAAATAAAGACGGTGTGTGCAAGGCAAGGCGCGTGTAACGCGTGTAAGCACAAGACCGCGTGTAATCGCAAGGCGTGTAAGACCGCAAGCGCGTGTAATTGCGCCAGCGGTGTACCGCGGCGCACAAGTACATCGCGGCGGCGGCAGCGTGTAAGACCGCAGCACATCCCTGCTGTGTGTAAGACCGCGCCAGGAAATCGGCACAAGAAGCTGTAATAAGACCTGTGAAGTACAATAAGACCTGTGCAATGCAAGAAGAAGCACAAGATCCACAAGATCAGCAGGTGTGACCCGAAGAAGACCTGTGTGAAGTTAAAGAAGATCCAGGTAAAGCGAAGAAGACCCAAAAAGACCCTGCGGCGAAGGAAGCGAAGCCGGTGTCATGACCGAAGCAAATACCGAAGCCGTCGAAGTGTGACCCAGGTAAGTGTGTGTAATGTGTGTAAATACAGACCTGCCGCGCTTGTGTGTCAACAGACCTGTGTGTGTCAGAAGGAAGCGAAGGAAGGAAGTCAACAACAACAACAGACCTGTGCTTTAAATGTAATGTGTGTGTTTGATCCATAACAACAAGACCGTGTGTGTAAATAACAATATCAAGAAGAAGTCGGACCTGTTAAATAAAGTCAAGATCAAGAAGAAGAAATGGCGTGTTACAGTGATCACAGCATAAGTATGACCTGCCAGCGCACGCAGAATGTTTGACAGCGGTCCGAGCGCGGTAATATTCCAGGATGCTGCGCCGCAGGTACGTAAAAGTGCAGGCTCGTAATGCAGCGGTCTTTCATAATGCGATGCGTGCGCACGTGCGCGCAGTGCGCAGCACCAGCGCGGCACGCGTACACCAGCGCGCACGTGCGTGCGTACGTGCGTCTGCGCGCGCACGTGCGCGCGTGCGTGCGCATAAACCATTGCGAGCAATGCGGACGAAGCATGAATCCACCGGCCATTTTACAGTGGGAAGGTTCATACCACCTTCATATTATTTGTGTTCTTCTGTTCTACATGTTCTGGCAGTTTCATCAACAAGGAAGTTGGTTGTGCAATCAACATATTTGTCCAGAATGTAAATTACATTTATTTTAAATATTGTGTGGCAAAAAGTAACAAAAAACATTTATGTTTTTGTGAAAGTCCATGCGGTGGATGTGAATGTCAGGGAACGTAAAAAGATCAAAACAAGGTGGGGATGTTCATCGAGAACTGATCTACGCGATTAACCATCCACACATCTGATCCCCCTCGATTCATTCACAATGAACGAACAGGAATGTGTGATATCGCGCGCGCATGTGTGCATAACGCGGTACAGCGCAGCAGGCGCATTGCGGCAGACCGCGGCAGGCATCAGGCAAGGCACTGCGCGCGCGCGGCACTGCAGGCGGCATCGCGGCAGCATTGTATGTGCAGACAGGCATTGCAGGCAGGCAGCATCATGTGCGGCGGTGCAGGCAGATTGCGGCATACCCATGTGTGTGTGTGTGCAGACCGTGGTGGCAGATTGCGTGTAAGTGTGCATTACCGGCGCAAGTAGCAGACAAAGCGCGAGCATTGCGGCTGTGCAGATTGCAGCGAACGCAACAGGCAGCAAGCAAGACCTGTGTAATACAAGACCGGGGTGGCTTGTGCGCGGTGATCCATACGCGACGCGCGTGCCATGATCCGGCATAGCGGCGGGGCAAGACCGCAAGGCTGCTGTATGTGTGTGTGCCAAGACCGCGTATGCTGTGTAAGCGTGCCGGTATGTGTAAGACCTGTGCGGTATGCTGCTGTGCGACCGATCGGTGACCACGGCCATACAAGACCTGTGTAGCGGCACAAGGCCGCATAAGTATGCCAAGACCCGCGGAAGCAACCAGCGCTTATGTGTGTAAGACCGAGACCGGCAAAGTGACCTGTGTGTGTATGCGGTACGTACGGCAGTATCATAATCGCGCGAGACCTGCATGCCGAAGACCGCGCAAGATTTTTTCACAAGGCGCTTAAGATCATGTGTGCTGCTGGTATGCAGACCGAGAACGGCTGCTAACGCATATGTGTGAAGTGCCGACCCAGCACAAGGCTGTTTGATCCAGCAATAAAGTGTCCGCCACAAGACCTGTGCAGCACAAGACGCGCCGGCGGCAGATCGTATGGCAGACAGTATGTGTGCAGCAAGCAGCATCGCGGCAAGACCGCGGCAGCGCAGTGTGCGGCAGCAAGCGTGTAATCGCCAGTGTGCTGCTGCTAAGACCGGGGGCATAAGCAAGGTTAAGACCGCGTGTAAGGCAGAACGCGGCAGGTGACTGTGCGCGTAGCATGTGCTGTAGCAACGCACAAAGCAAAAGAAAGATCGCGCCATGTGTGTGTAAGTAAGACCGCGGCTACAAGCAAGTGTATGCGGCGCCAACATGATCAGCAAGTGTGTTAAGAAAAACGGCACGGCGCCGCATGTGTGTGTGTAACCAGTACACAAGACCGCAGCGGTACCAACAACAAGACCTGCCGTCACAAATGAAGTGTGTACCGCGGTGTGAAGGTATGAAGCCGAAGAACCGCGTATGCTGTGAAGGTCAACAGACCCAGGCAACAAATCGCGTGTGTCCAGGTATGCGGCGGTTGACCCGTCGCGGTGTCGCTGCTGCTGTGCGGCACAAGTGCCGGTAAGAAGTGTGATCGGCGGCGGCGGTATGTCAACCAGAAGTGTGTCAATGACCTGTGCACAATACACAAGATCCGGTGCTGTGCTGTATGTGTAAGATCCAGGTCATGTGCGCGTCAAATAACGTATGCATAAGACTGTGCGCGGTATGTAAAGGTGTGCGGTATGTAAGACTGCGGGTGTACAAGTGTAAGACTGTATGTGTGTGTGTGTGTGTGTATGTGTGTGACCGTATATACAAGATCATAAGTAAGTAAGGCGAGTGCAGCAAGACCGCAGGCAAGGCATCGCAAGGCAGCGGCAGCATCGCGGCAAAGCAACCGCAGCATCGCGGCACAAGATCGCACAGCATCAGCAAGGCGGCAAGCGACAACGGCGGGTACAAGGCGTTAATCAAGACCTGTGCAAAGGCAAGACTGTGCATACAAGGTGTAATCCCGTATGTGTGCCAAGACCGCGCAAGTACCAGGACCGGCGGTATGCTGTGTGCGCCACAAGTCACAGACCTGTGTGTGTAAATAAATAAAGCGGTGTGTACCTGTGTGTGTTGTAACAATGTAAACGCTGACCTGTCCGTGTAACAATGCGGCGTCCGTGTCAGAAGGCTGCCGATCCAGAAGGCGGTAATGTGTGTGCTGCCGTGTGCTGTAATAATCAGGTAAGGCGAAGTATGAAGAAGTGTCAGAAGTGTGAAGATCCACAATAAGATCCAGCACACAGACCTGCCGGTAACAACAAGTGTGTGTAATACAACGCGGGAAGGTAATAAGTGTGCCACAAGACCTGTGAAGGCCGTGTAGCGCGAAGAAGCACAAGATCATAAGGTGTAAGACCTGTGCAAGAAGACCGCGTTAATAAGAAGACTGTGCATATAAGGCAGCACTGTTATGTCAGGTAAGAAAGAAACAGCATCAAGGCGGCAAATGTGCGGCAAGCAGCATCAAAAGGCAAGTAAGACCGCGTGTGTGCATCGCGGCATCAGTAAGCAGACCGTATAAGACCGCGCAGACCGCAGGTGATCAGGCGGGTACAAGGCAAGAAGCAAGCAAGTGTGTAATCAAGACCGGCAAGTACAAGCGCGTGTAGACCTGCTACAAAGAACCGCGTGCCATACAGCATCAAAATGCCAAGACCGGCAGTGTGTGTGTAATACATACAGCAGCATGCTACAAGAAAGACCTGTGAAGTGCTGGGAAGCAGGAAGACCTGTGCATATGTGTGTGATGCCAAGACTGTGCGCAATGAAGGCGGCGATCATACAAGCAAGACCTGCGGTGCGGCGTTAGCAGAGACTGTGTGCGGCGCGGACCCGCGGCAGACTGCAGTAAGTACAGATTGGTAGAACGAGGACCGCAGTGTGGTGGTCCGTGTGACCGCGATCACCGCAGCGGCGCGCTGTTTTGCAGGTGTGTCCGAGGACCGCTGTGCAGTGAGATCGCGATTGTGTGTGCAGACTGTGTATGTGCGGCAGATTGCAGGCAGTATCCGAGGCAGCATCGCTGTGCAAGATGTGTCCAGGTGTGTGTATGTGTGTGTGTGTATGTGTGTGTGTTTGTGTGTGTATGTGTGTGTGTGTGTGTGTGTGTGTGTGTGTGTGTGTGTGTGTGTGTATGTGTGTTCAAGGTGAGTACGTGGACGAAACATGAATCCACTGCCATTTTACAGTGGGAAGGTTCATAACAATCTTCATATTATTTGTGTTCTTCTGTTCATGTTCACGCGGCAGTTTCATCAACAAGATAGTTCGTTGTGCAATCAAAATATATTTGTCCAGAATGTAAATACATTTATTTTAAATATTGTGTGGCAAAAAGTAATAAAAAACATTTATGTTTCTGTGAAAGTCCATGTGGGGATGGAATGTCGGAACGTAAAAAGATCAAACAAGGTGGGGATGTTCACCAGAACTGATCACGTGACACCATCCACACATCTCTCTCGATTTGGGTTCACAATGAACACGGAGTATGTGTGTGTCTGTAGCGGTGCCATGCGGCAGCGCAGCGCGGCAGCATCGCGGCAAGACCGCGGCGCGGTGTACCGCGGCGCGTCGACCGCGTGTAAAGCGTGTAATCGCCGGCAGCAAGAAGCAAGTGTGTGTATGTGTGTGTAACTCCAGCGCCGGACCTGTGCAAAGGTGTGACCTGTGAAGTGTAAAGGTCAAGTGTAACCGGTGAAGTGTGTGAAGGTCACCGATCCACAACAAGGTAACAACAACAACAGAATCCAGGTACACAAATGTATGACCTGTGTGTAAACGAAGCGGTGTATGTGCTCACCGACCGAAGGCCGAATGACCTGCATGTGTGTCGTGTGTAAACAAGACCTGTAAGAAGGCCGAAGGTGTGTGTGAAGTGTGTGAAGGTCAACAAATGTGTAAGGACCTGTGTTAACAAATATGTGACCTGTTAATAACAACCCAGGAAGGAAGGCAGCCGGTCAAGACCCGAAGCCGAAGAAGACCTGTGCGAAGAAGTTGCCGAAGGAAGTGTCAATACAATACAATAAATAAGACCCATGTAATAATGTGTGTATAAGATCATGCCATAGTGTGCAAGCAAGACCGCGCGGTATGTGTAAGTGTGTAAGACTGCATAAGGCGTTGTATCGCGGACTGCGGCGGCGGCAGCATCATGTGCAGCAGATCATGGCAGCACTCGCGCGCGTTAATGTGCAAGGTCCGAGACCGCGCATCGCGGCGCGGCATCGCAAGGCGCGGTCCGAGACCAGCATCGCGCGCGTTAATCGCAAGGCAAGCAGCACGCGCGCGCGTTAACGCAAGCAAGCGGGGTTGACCGCGGCAGCAAGGTGATCGCGTAATGAATCGATAGCAACGGTGCTGCTGAACGCGCCGCGCGTGTAACCGCGTGTACCGGGGTATGACCTGTGCAAGAAGCGAAGGTGTGATCCGGCACAATGTGTGCTGAAGAAGTCATGAAGATCCTAAAGGGAAGGTTGTAAATGTGTGTCAGCGTGTGACCTGCCATGAAGCGAAGACCTGTGAAGTGAAGGAAGAAGACCCATAATAAAAGACCCATAAAGGCTGTGTGTGAAGTTAAGACCTGTGCAAGCAATAAGAACGCGTATGTGTGTGTGTTATGCCAAGACCCGCGGCGTTATATGTGCGATCATAACGGCGCTAAGGCGGCTATTATGCAACGCGTTGTGTAAGATCGGCGGCGTTGATCGCGGCGATCAAGGCGCATGCGTTAAGACCCATAAGGCGAAGACCTGGCAAGGTAGCGTTAAGAATCATAATAAAGGAAGGCTGTAAGATCCGGTAAGCAAGCGAAGTTGTTAGACTGCGTAGTAAGATCATGTGTGCAGCGCAGCATCCGTAAGGCAGCATCGCGCGCAAGCAAGCGTTAATCGCGCGTGTACATCGCGCGCGTGTAATCGTGCGCGCGTTAATCGCGCGTGTGCCACAAGATCGCGTGTGCCGCCGTGTAATCAAAGCGGCCACAAAGCGTATGCTGACCTGTGCAAGCGGGTATGCCGCTACAAGATCCAAGTACAATAAAGTTGCCGCCGTGTGACCTGTGCAGCGAAGAAGACCTGGCGAAGGTTAAAGGAAGAAGGTCAGAAGACCTGTGCGTAATAAAGTGTGTATGATCAAGAAACCGAAGTGCCATGTGTGTGTAAGAACCCAGAAGAAGGAAGTCATGTAGCACAACAAGACCTGGAAGGTAAGTAATAACAAGACCCAGCAGTGTGTAAGGTTAAGACCTGTGCAATACAAGGTGTATGATCGAAGACCCGCCAGGATCAGGCAAAGAAGGAAGAAGAACCGATAACGTGGAAGACCTGTGCGGTATTGCCGATCCGGTTGTCAGAAGGTCGCTGTAACAAGACCGGTAATACGTCATGACCTGCCAAGGTAAGGTATGTGACCTGTGCGAAGGTTGCTGGTTGAAGAAAAAAACAAGAACGTTGTGTAAATAAATGAAGCGTCACAACCAGGTAATAACAGTGTGTGTTGCCAATAGACCTGGCAAGCGAAGAAGACCGGCAATAAATAAGATCAGGCAAGGCGGTAATGCGCATCGCGTGTATAATGTGTGTAAGACCGCGGCAGCATCGCAAGGTGCTGCGGTTAATGTGTCCGGTGCTGTGCAACGCATGCAAGGTGACCGCGTTGCTGCGCAAGGCAAGACTGTGCAGCACAAGCGGTCCCGATGCGCGCGCGTGTATCGCGCGTCGGCATCCGCGGCAAGGCAGCATCAGGCGCTGCGACCGCGGCGTTAAAGCGTTGCTGTACCGCGTGTAAGATCAGCAGGACCGTAAAGAAGACCTGTGTGTAAGTACAAGAACCGTGTACAAGACCTGGCAACAAGTTAAACCTGTAAGTGTGCTGTGAAGTGTGCCGTTGTATGAAGGAAGGAAGTCAAATACAGACCCAAGACCTGTGAAGGCCGAAGGCCGTCAAGAATCAGAAGAAGAAGAAGCGAAGACCGTGTGTTGTCAAATAACAGGTAAGCGTCATCCGGTAATGTGAAGGAAGGAAGAAGCGAAGAATGAAGGCCGTCAGAAGGTGTATCAGAAGGTTGACCTGTCAACAACAAGTTGACCTGGCAACAAATGTGTATGATCCGTGTGTGTGTGTAAATAAAGGTGTGTGTTATCCAAAGAAGCCGCTGCATAAGAAGTTGACCTGGAAGAAGGCTGTGAAGACTGTGAAGAAGAAGAAAAAAGAAGTTAAGTTAAGATCAGCGTTAGCAAGATCGCGGTTACAGCAGGCAGACTGGTGTGCGGCAGATTGCATATGTGTATTCAGACTGCGGCAGGTCTGAGAATGTTTGATACGCGTAGACAGCAGGTGGTGGTCTGAGGGATGCGCGATGGTCCAGGATATGTGCGGTAGACAGGTAGGTGGTAGATTGCGGTATGTGTCCAGTGTATGCATTGCAGGCGGTATGATTGTCTGTAGGGTGGTAGACTTGCAGGCGGTAGACTTTGTAGACCTGAGGGTATGATTTCTTTCTTTCTTTCTTTCTTTCTTTCTTTGTATGTGTAGAAACCATTCAAGAGTGAGCACGCGGATCTGTTCACGATCCAATCAAGACCATTGTTCCATTGTCCAGGTTCAACTACAATCTACCATTTGTGTTCTTCTGTTCATGTTCACGCGGCAGTTTCATCAACAAGATAGTTCGTTGTGCAATCAAAATATATTTGTCCAGAATGTAAATACATTTATTTTAAATATTGTGTGGCAAAAAGTAATAAAAAACATTTATGTTTCTGTGAAAGTCCATGTGGGGATGGAATGTCGGAACGTAAAAAGATCAAACAAGGTGGGGATGTTCACCAGAACTGATCACATGCATCAACTGATCCGCGCCGATCTCTCTGGATTTAGTTCCCATCAACGAGCACATTCGAGTATGTGCAGGCAGACAGCACGCGCGTGCAGGCAAGGCACGCGTATCGCGTATCGCGGCACGCAAGGCAGCATCGCGGCGGCATGCAATGCGCCGCACGTGCGCGCGCACGCGCGCGCATCGTGTGCGCGGCATCGCAGCGCGCCGTATCGCGCGCGTGTACCGCGCCGCGGCAAGCATATCAAAAACAGCACCGTGTGTGCGCGGCACGCGGCAAGGCACATCGCGGCAAGGCATCGCGGCAAGCGGCATCGCATGCACGCGCAAGGCAAGCGGTGTACCGTGTGCAAGCGTGTAATCGCAGCAAGCAAGCAAGACCGCGTGTAAGGCGCCGCCAAACCGCAGCAAGACCGCAGCAAGCAAGACCAGCGCGGCAATGCAAGGCAGCCGCGCCTGTGCAGCGTTAAAGTGCTTAAAAAACCAGCGTGTCGTGTACATACAGCGCAGCTAAATGTGTAAGACCTGTGCAAGTGAAGGAAGTACAATCGCATACAAGACTGTGTACATAAGACCTGTGCACAAGCAAGTATATCGATCAAAGCAAGACCTGTGCCAGAAGTGTACCGTGTAATCAAGAAGTGTAGCGAAGCGTTGTTACTCGATAGACCCACAAGACCCGTGTAAAGCAAGCAAGACCTGATCGCCGTCAAAGGCCGTGTGACCCACAAGCACACAAGGTGTAAGTAATGAAAAGAACCGATAACGTAAAGTGTGTAACTCCAAGTGCATGCCAACCACGGTGTGTTAACGTGTAAGCAAGCGGTGTGCTATGATCCATAAGTGTTTGCATGATCAAGAGTCGCCATGACAGCGAACCATACATACGGTGCCATATGGTGCCAGTATGGGGCAGTGTGCAGCATCGGCAAGGCGCAACGGCAGGCAAGCATCGCACAATAAAGCAAGCACAAGACCGTGTGCGTGTGCCGCGGCGACCGAAGAAGCGGCCGCTGTATCGCGCGCCACGGTAATGACCGCAGCGCCGGACCGGCAAGGCGTGTGCCGTATGTGTGCCGTGTAATCGCGCCGGGGCTGTAAGACCTGGCACAAGCGAAGCGAAGCAATGACCTGTGCAAGAAGCAAGCAAGCATATATCGATAACGGCAGCGAAACAGCAGCAACAGCTCGCAGTGTACCTGTGCGAAGAAGACCGAAAAAAGTGCCTGTAAAGAAAAAGATCCGCCGAAGACCCATGTGTGTGTACCGTGTATGAAGTGTGACCCACAATACAACACAACGGTTGACCTGTAAGGAAGGAAGCAGCACAACAACAGACCGTGTGTGTGTGTCAACAAAAAGGAAGTGTGACCCAGGTCAAATGTAAGAAGTGTGTAACACAACAACAGACCTGTGTGTGTAAGCGTGTGTCTATGTGTGTATATGTCCATAATAAGTGTAAGTGCTACATCATGGCAGCAGCATCAGGTGTGCAGGACGGCGCAGGCGGCAGGCAGCAGCCGCCACGGCATCCGGCATGCCTGGCAATAATATGTGTGCTACATACATCGTTGCCGCGAAGAACCCATATGCCGCCGTTGCCGCCGTTGACCTGGAAGGCCACAACCAGCCGAAGGACCTGGTGAAGCGTGCCGCGCCAAATGTAAATGTAATATATGCCGCCGTAAATGCTGACCCACAAGGTCAACAACAACAGGAAGCGAAGCGGGAAGGTAACAAGCAACCACACAAGACCCGTTAGACCTGGAAGATAGCGAAGCGAATACCCGCGGTATATGTGTATATAGAAGGTGTACCGACCTGGCGGTGTGTACCGTATATGAAGCGGTATATATATATGTGTAAGGTTGTAATAAAGAAGGCCGAAGATCCACACAAGAAGGAAGCAACCAAGTGTAAGATCCAGCACAGTGTGTTATGTGTGTGACCTGTGTGAATGCAAGGTGTGTGTGTATGTGTGATCATGTATGCTGTGCCACAAGACCCATAAGGTGTAAGTATGCGCCAGCAGACTGGTATGTGCAGCAGCATCATGCAGACCGCGGCGCGGCATCGCGGCAAGGGGGCGGGGCATCGTGCAAGCAAGACGCGCAAGGCAAGAACGTGTGTGTGCGCAGCGGTGCGCGCGACCTGTGTGCAAGCGTTAACTGTGCAGCAATAAAGGACCGCGTTAAAGGTTATCCGAGGCACAAGCAGACCTGGCAAGCGTGTGTTAATCGCAAGGCCGCGGCCAAGACCTGTGTGTATCGACCTGTGTATGCTGTGTATGTGTATGTGTGCGAAGGGGGAAGCGAAGAATGACCGTGTGTGAACGCCGGTATGACCCAGGCGGTGTGTGTATGACCTGTGTGTGTGTGTGTGTGTGTACAACAGAAGCCGTGTGTGTGTCAGACCGTATGACCCTTTGTGTGTATGCTGTGTGTAATGTGTGTGAACCCAGTATGTAACAAGTCAGAAGCTGGAAGTAATACAACGAAGTATGTGTCGTGTAATGTGTCAAGTGTGACCTGAAGGAAGCCGAAGTGGCATGACCCGAAGTGTGTATGCTGTGTGTGTGTATGTGTGTGAAGTATCCGAAGAAGCAGAAGCTTAAGTGTATTTAAGATCCAGAAGTGTGTGTGTATATCATACACAAGTTAAGAACCATAATACATAAGGCAGCAAGCGTTAATCAAGAAGCAAGCAGCATCGCAAAGCAAGGCAATGTGTGCAACCAGGTGTAGTGCCGTTAACCTGCCACAAAGGCAAGCAAGATCGTGTGTGCAAGCGTATAATCGCAAGCGTATGTGTGTGTTACAGCGAACGCGAAGGGTATGTGAACGCGTATGCCGCGCGTTAATCGCGGTGTAAAGCAGCAACCGCGTGTGTGCTGCTACAAGAATCGCGACCTGGCATAAATGGTAAGTGTATGCGCGGTCAGCGTGCTGCTGTACCGCCGATCGCCGAAGCGGTGTGTATGTGTGTGACCGCCGTGTGCTGACCTGTGAAGCGAAGCACCGTGTATCCGTGTGTAAAAGGAAGGAAGCACAAAGCGTCGTGTGAAGCACAATAAGACCTGTGAAGGTGTGAAGCACAAGACCTGTGTATGTGTGTACAGAACGGCGTTGTGAAGTGTGAAGGACCTGTGTGCTGGTATAAGTACCGGTGTATGTGAAGTAAAGACCCACAAGTTAAATAATGAAAGACCCATACAAGGCGGCGCGGTGTAAGAACGGCAACGGCATAGAAGTAAGACTGTGCATAAGGCGCAGCATCGCGGCAGGCGCAAGTAAGACCGCGCTGTGCACGTGCGGCGCCCAGCAACGAACGCAGCACCACCGGTGTGTGTATGCATCAGCATAAGTGTTAATCGCGTGCAAAGCAAGACCGCGTCACAAAGCAAGACCGCGCGCGTTAATCGTTTGTGTGTACCGCCGTGTAGGCAAGCGCCGTGTGACCTGTGCACAAGCGTGTGCCAGTGTGCTAAACCCAGCAATAAAGTGTAAGCGGTGTAAGCGTGTGTGTAGAAGATCCAGTTGCCAAACAGTTATCCGCCAACGCGTTATGGCAATAAGACCCCAGGCACAAGGTTCTAAGACCCAATAAATAAGACTGGCACATAGGTTAAGATCATATACAAGAGTCATCGATATGTCACAATAAATACAATACCAATGAAGGCCACACAATACATACATACATAAGTACGCAGGCAGGCAGGTTCCATCGAGCCGATCCGACCTGGTGAAACGCTGATGATTCAATATGTTAGAACAGAGTCCTCCCAAACAAACCTCCTCAAACATCGAGACTCACTTGTTTTGAAGATGACGAGATGGAGCTGAACTGTGATATCCGATTACAAGCGCCACGGCCGGATTAATTTCCGCCACACAAGACCCACAAGTGACTCGTCAAACGATTGCAATCGAACCAAATGTCTTCCTGGACATTGTGACGTCAGAGAAACAAGCGAATAAAGTCGTGATGTCACAGGTGCTAAATCCGTTTCCCGAGAAACCAGAATCAACATTCAGTTGAGAAAATAAAATTATTAAAAAACGGAAACAATTGAATCGGTGAATTCAAGGAGGGCCAAACTCAAATGTGTTTAAATTCTCAGGAAGGCAAATTTTGTAATTTATCCTGAGGTTGATAAGTTTTGCCAGATGATCGTTTATTGTACAAGAAATAAAAACATTTCTATATCTCCGTTGATGATGTCGCTGTGGGTATTATGTTATCGGGTTGTACGTGACGGACGTACGTCGGTCCATGCCAGTTACCTCTGTTTTCTCTGTAACCGCTTATCCGATTGAAATGAAATTTTCAGCACAGGTGCAATTTCTCATGTCGGACGTTGTCATGATAATAATGACGTAATAGGTCACGTGGTTTGGCAGCCATGTTGGAAAAAGAAAAACTTTGGACCTCTGTATCTCTGAAACCACTCCTTGAAAAAATTACAACTTGGCACATGTGAAGTACTCCCCATGGGAAACAAGTGTGATTTTTTTGATGTCATAGTTGGCTTCATTTCGACGTCATAATTGCAAACACCAAATGCTTTATCCGATCAGTTTGACTTTTTTTGGGTCATCAGGGCTAAATTGTATTGGGGAAACAATTGATGATGTCATTTGTCATATGCTTCAGCAGTCATTGTTTTTAAACATAAAAACTTTCAAAAATCTTTTTCTCCGACACGGCTGAAAAGATCGAGGGGAAGGTTTACAAGTGTGATCACCTGTCCTTGAGGAACAAAAAGTTCTCAACTGATGACGTCAAACGACAGATGCTTTGGCAGCTATAATATTTTTTGAAGAATAAGCATTTAAATATTTTCTCCAGACAGCTTGCCAGATCGAGGGGAATCTTCACAAACATGCTCCCCAAGCGTGGGGATACCAGGGTGTTCACAAATAATAAATAGGTCACATGGTCTGAAAGCCATATCGGAATGAACGAAAATCTTCAAAAAAAATTACATCTCTTGAACCACGTCATCAATTGACGTGAAACGTCACATGCATGATCCAGTGGTCATGAGGAATATATATACATATATATATATATATATATATATATATATATATATATATATATATATATATATATTTCAAATTTCAACCTGATCAGACACATGGTGTTGCAGCCAGATAACTGCAAATAGTATCAAATAATAACCCCAACAAACTTTTGCTCAATAAGTTGATGATGATGTTATCAGTGCCTTCATTATGACGTCATTCGACAAGTACAATGCTTGATCTGATCAGTATGAACATTTTTTTCCTCTGCAACTCAATCCGATGGACACGACATTTTCAGAATATGAGTGGCTGTTCCTGTGGAATGTTTTTTTTAATGATAATTATGTCGTCATAGGTCACGTGGTACAGGCGCCATCTTGGAAAAATCGAAAAAAGTTGTACCTCTATATCTCCGAATCCGCTCCATGGAAAAAATTGAAACATATCTTATTGTCAAGTACTCCCCTTGGAAAATAAGATATGTTCATAATGATGTCATCACAACCTTAATTATGACATACTAATTCAACAAGTACAACGCTCGATTAGATCAGTACAAATTTTATTTCTCTGCAATTCTTGGTCCGATTGACATGAAATTTTCACCATAGGAGTGCCTCTTCCTGCAGAATATTGTTACGGTCACAGGTACTGAGTATATTATGAGGGGGTTAATCCCTGCCTCTCCTCAGCAGAACTGGACCTGGGGCCTGTGGTGTATCCGAAGGATTGCGGGGTGAAAGGCCAGACACCACATAAGTCAAAGCTCCACGTTTATTACCCAGGGAGGCGCACACTGCGCATGTGCTTGGTGGTAGCTTCACAGAACACGACAGGGCCACCGTTCAAAATTAACTGCGTGGTGCGGAGGGTTGCGTAACAACCCTCTGTGATGCACCAATCTTATCTTGATTAGATCTTAAGTAATATGGCCGAGCGTTTACCGCTGACAGCTTAATCAGTTTGGGAATTACCTCCCTTTCTATCTAGGTTCGGACAATGCTGGATCAAAGGAAGGAAATGACAATCACGGACAGGTTGAACCGTCAACAAGGAATTTATTATTAACAAGAAAAATAAATTAACTGAGAACTTTATATGTCCTTGCCAATTAAATGGGTGAATTCAAATCAAATGTTCAATCAACAAAATAATCTCAATCAAATAAAGAATTTAAAAAGCATTTTTAGAAAAATGGACAAAAAGCAGATGCTTATCACTATGCCTTGCTTAACAATTAAACACGAGACATGGGTACCCATCAGATCATTCAGGAGGAAAAAGAAATCCGGTCTCGGCTTACCAGGGCAGAAGTCATCGTGCATCTATTAAAATAACCCAAAATGTGTCAGCGGGGCTTGGCCTGCCTCTTTGAATGAGCTCTCCACGGCTTGGCTCATTTCTGTTGTTAGCACTTTTCCGCACCATGCACTCACCCGCAAACAGGCTCGAATACCAATCGATGTCACGTCGTCATTCCCAGGAATCAGGAATGCCAAAGAACCAGTCGGACGAGCAGAACCAGCAGGAACACTCCAACTGTCATCAACCGCCATTGCTGCTGTCACCAACTGTCAGGAGCTGTCATGAGCTGTCACCAACTGCCGTTTCAACTGTCATCAGGATTTCTCACCAACTGTCATCAGGATTTCTCACCAACTGTCATCAGGATTTCTCACCAACTGTCATCAGGGTGGTCCTGTCATCCTTTGATAAGCGACCAGTGTGGGGGAGCCTCAAGCAGACTTCAGCCATATCCAGCTTACTTGTTGGCGATATTCCTGCAGGAGACCTCCAACCGTCCATTGTCGCGCTCATTCTCTCCCGACCATCAAACGAGATGTAACTCCCAATTAGCACAGGCCTGGCTTAGGACGCCATGTTCGGGGTGCTGGACGAACACCAGAAAGCAGTTATTTGCCAGAACAAACGAGTGGACACATGAAGTGCTCACAGAACATTAATGGGCAATAATCACCTCCTTGTTTAGCCCAATACGAAGAACAGCCGGTCAGCGTCCATAGAGCTGCTGAACGTGGTGTCGAACGCCAAGAGAAAAAGGTGGGTTGTTGATCGTTGATGAAACAAAGTGGGTGCTTGAACTAAACGATCCGAGACCACAGCCATGTTTGATCGTCAGAACGAACTGTTCGGGAAAAGCTTGCGGTGTGAAAAATGACTCAAATGTCCTGTGAGTCCAATGTGAAAATGATAACCAACAGAAAATGTGTAAATAAATCATCTATTTCCAAGCCAATGTGTCTTGATGGAAAGGGCAAAGAATGAGTATCCGTTGGGCTCACGGCTATCTTTTCGTATGTACAAACAGCGAATATAGCTCACGCAGAAATGAAAACTGACGTAAAATCATACATCATGAACGTGCCATAAGGAGGAAAAGGTTATCCACGAGGAAAGGAAGGGAACCTGTTATCTACCCTTCTCCAATGCATCAAAGAGTTAGAATCCCACCAGACAATGGGATGGGTCTATTCTGAACATGCATTTGTGGAAATAACTATCTGAGGACCTGGATGTTGTTTGCATTACTTGGAGCGGATTCTGAAATCCACAATAATATGTTAATGATAATTATGACATCATAGGTCATGTGGTACAGGCGCCATCCTGGATAAACTTCGCACCTCTATCTCTGAAACCACTCCATGGGAAAAAAAAATTGAGACATAGCTCATTGTTAACTACTGCTCATGGGGAATAAGATATGTTAATGATGTTGTCATCATTGACTTCGTTATGACATCATAATTCGACAACTATAACACTTATCCGATCATTATGAATTTTTTTTTTCTCAGCAACTGTTGGTGTGATGGACACGAAATTTTCAGCGTAGGAGCCCCTCCTCCGATCAAATACTTTCATGATAATCATGATGTCAGAGGTCATGTGGTACAGGCACCATCTTAAAAAAACCTCAAAACGTTGCAGGTCTATGTGATGCATCGCCCTCCTCAAGTTCAATGGAAGTGCCGTGTGCACGCGCATGACACACGGGACGAGAAATGGAGCCGAGTGCTGTGACTAAAACTTACGTGAAGTTGAGTGCATCGTGGTCGGTCTGATTGTTTGCATTTCACGACATTACAAGTGGCAACGAGGTAAAGAACTATCCGTGACTCGATGGTGACTGTCGGCATTCTTCATGAATCCTCTGATGGGGAGGATTGGGCGAATTTTTTCAAGAGGCTGGACCACTATTTTGTGGCCAACAACATGGTGGCTACTGATGATGCCATCTGTCGTCGTGCTGTGTTGTTGACTGTGTACGGGCAGAAGGTGTACGGACTCATCAAAAACCTGCTGTCACCTCGGCAACATACTGACAAGTCATACGAAGAACTCTGTGAGCTCGTCAAGCTACACTTCAAGTCCGAAAGCTGATCTAATCATATCGAGGTATAAGTTTTATACACACACTCCATAAGGAAAATCAGGACATTTCCAGTTTTGTTGCTGATCTGCGCCGTTTAGCAGAACCATGTCAGTTTGGTGCTATGTTTGATGAGATACTCTATGACTTTTTTTGTGATTGGGGTAAATCATGATGTCATCTTACAAAAATTCATTGTTCAAGATGATGACCTTGACCTAGGAAAAGCAGTGAAGATTGCACAGGCTTGAATGACAACTGCTGAAAACCTGACGGAGATCTCGTCAGAAAGCCAGAACTCTTCAAATGCAGATACTGCAAATAAGATTGCTTAGTCTTCGTATAAGGCTACATCTAAGCCAGTTGTGTGTTTGAAACCTGCTTCGTCGGTCGTGAGAGGCCTCAATAACTTGTGTTGGTGTTGCGGCACAAATCATATAGCTCACCAGTGCCATTTCAAGCGGTACACATGTAACAGATGTGGCAAGATCGGGCATCTTCAAAAGAGGTGTTCCCATTCAGCAGTGGTGATAGTACTGCAACCACCCATCATGTGGATGAAGGTGAGCATGTTGCTGGAGCTGATCAGTCGTCACTGCATGGTGAGGAGTATGAGATGCATACAATCCATGGCAGTACCGCACCGATAACTGTTGATCTTCAACTGAATGGGAAGCAGGTGTCAATGGAAGTGGACACAGGGGCGAGTCAGTCAATTATGAGCCAGGAGACATTTGATAAACTGTGGGACTGTGAGGCTGTGAAGCCCAGATTGAATCCAGAGAAGGCCAAACTTCATACCGACACAAAGGAAATTGTTCCGGTGATTGGCATCACAGATGTCAACGTGTCTTATGATGGTATGACTTAGACCTAAGTCACATTTACTCTACGGCGAGGATACAGCGGCCGTATGCCCTCTGAATTGACAGAAACGTGCGGCGGCCGCAGAGTTTCTGTGGTGGCCTCAGGGTGGCCCTATGCCGTTTGGCTATCTTTTAAGGCGCTGTCACACCTTGACGATTTAGCCAGCAATGGCAACGTATAAAAATGTATGTAAAACGTTGGCGTACGCTGAAATTTTGATGTTTTTTTTTAAAGTTTTGGTCGTATTCATAACGTGTTGGTCGTATGCATAACATCGTAATGGGAACAGAACGTTTCGTTGTCTTATAGATAACTTATACCAACGAATGCTGAGCGTGTTGTCGGCGTTCACAACTTATGCCCAACGATAGTTTAACTTAGGCATAGCGCGCTGCACGTATCGCAGACGATCACGTGGCGTAGCCTGTTAAAAACCTGCCGCACGCCGATTTAAATCATAACCGCCTGAGAATTGGAAGTGTCAACATCACAGTCACACCTTGACGATTTAGCCAGCGTATGCCGACCAATGAAAAATTTGCCGAACTAAGCCGGCACATGTTGAATACGGTATGGGTAAGTTGTGTATACGTTAAGAGCACGCTGAAAAACGATGAAGTACGCCGTCATATTTCATGGTACGTCTCGTACGTCATGAAATTTCAAGCATGCTGAAAATTTTACAACGGACTCGCCGCATGACTCACACGTTCCGCTACGCTGGGAATAAGTTGTAGGCACGATATACGATCGTTGACACACGTCGACACACGTTACTTGTAAGCTACTCATAAGTCGAAACACGTCGAGGTAATGTTTAGCATACCCGAAACTTATTTTCTCCGTCAAGGCACATTTTTTTCTCCTTGGCTCCGTGAAGGCACGTGACGAAATATGTGAAGTTGTTGTTGTTTTTTAATTATTATTATTATTTTAGTCTATCACGAATTTTAAAATATATTCGGACATTTGCTTTTAAGTTTTGACGTCGACGTGACAATATCCTCAAACAGAAAATATTCACAGAGGAGGAACTAAGAATAAGACACGAGCAAACTGAAGAGGCAATCGGATGTGACGTAACGGCACGTGACGAAATATCGGAAGTTGTTTTTTTTTTTTTAAACGCTGCCAATACGCCATTATATGGTAGCTGTAAATTAGAAACACGTTCAGTAAGTTCTGTGGTCGTGCTGAAGACGTCAATCAAATACGTCTATATAGGTCAATATGCGTTGGAGTTACGTTACACATAGGTTCAAAGCACGTTACTCATAGGTTAGAAATAAGTTTTGGGTACGCTAAGCATTACCTCGACGTGTTTCGACTTATGAGTAACTTACAAGGAACGTGCCTCAACGTGTGTCAACAATCGCATAACGTGCCTCGACGTGTGTGCAACGATCGCATAACGTGCCTCGACGTGTGTCAACGATCGTGTAACGTGCCTACAACACGTTACTCATAGGTTATAAATAAGTTTCGGTTACGCTAATCATTACCTCGACGTGTTTCGACTTATGAGTAACTTACAAGTAACGTGTGTCGACGTGTGTCAACGATCGCATAACGTGCCTACAACTTATGGCCAGCGTAGCAGAACGTGTGAGTCATACGCTGGCATACGTCGTAAAATTTCAAGCATGAAAAATTTGAGGACAACCGCAAAGTACAACGATGAAAGCCAGCGTACTACGACATATGGCAGTGCTTTTCAGCGTGCTCTTAACGTATACAAAACTTCGACGTGTGCCGGCATTTTAGACAAATTTTTCATAAGTCGGCATACGCTGGCTAAATCGTCAAGGTGTGACAGCGCTTTTACAGGCCGTAGGGGTCGCCGTGGAATTATAAGGCGGAGTTATAACTTTTTTCATTTCTACATTGGCCGTAGCAATTCGACATGACGTGGTTGTGTTCCACGTCGACCGTACGTGGGGCGTACGGTGGGCTTGCGTTATTCGTGTGGCTGCCGTAGTCTCTTATCAATGAAAAATGAATTTTGCCCTAAAAACCGAACACATTTTAAAAAACCGAACACAACGAAGCGTTCTTGTTTGTTCACGTGTCTCCCCCGCCTGTTTGAGCCGCATCTTCGCGCTTTGTTCATTCAGTTCGTCGGTGGAAGTCCTCATGAAAGAATCTCTCGTGTGTCGATCGCTACTTTACCTCGTGTTTTCACCTTGGTTTGTGCTGGTTTTTTTTTTATACTCATCTTGTGTTTTAATTAATCACAAAAAAGCAATCCGATCACGTGGTGTGACGGACTGTCGGGCAAGGATTGAATTTCACAGAAAAACCGGTTGTAATTTGGAATATCCATGATTACCTCAGCCCGATGCGTTTGATGAAAGTGATTGTGGTTCTGGGGGCATCATGTTTGATGAGCTGCCCTGGGAGCAGCGCTCGCAGAGTGCGCGAGCGATCAGAACCCAGGCTGGAGCTCGAGCCTGTTTGAACCTTTGGATTGGTGATTGTACCAGTTTACATTCAATACACCACCACCGAAGGTCATTTACTCATCTTATTTTACCTTCACCATGGGGAATTTCAGTGGAAAGTGTCTTGAAAGTGGGTTTTCTTGGGGTCCAGGAACAGATTAATTCACTCCATTATTTCTTATTGGGAAAATCGTTTGGGAATCAAACTTTTTGCAATCCGAACAGCCTGCTGTAACGAATTCAATTCAGATTCTGGGGGCACCACGTACTGGTATATTCCGAACTGTTATATTTTTATTTCAGTAAAAAAAAGAACTGGTATATATATACCCACTCGTTACTGTCCGTCTGGCCGCATGTTCGCCTTAGGGCCCCCCTGCGGTCGCCTTGCGGGCACCTTGAGGCTACCTTGCGTCTGCCTTGAAAATGCTATGGCCGCCGCAGGGACGCCCTAAGGTCACTGTGCGACATCAAATCAAAGACCATACGGCACCACCACGTTTTTGGTCTCCACAATTTCTAAATACGCCGTGCGGCTCCCCGAAAAAAAAAACATATGTGACTGTTACATTGTGTGACCGTGGAAATACTGCGGTCGCTGTATAATTGCTAGTGGCCGTAGATTTTGGAGACCCCACGGCCGCCGTGGCAAATGTGACTTAGGCCTTATGAACTGCCTATGTGGTTTTTACCAGGCAATGGCCCTACATTACTTGGTCGGAACTGGCTTGAGAGCATAAAGCTGAACTGGCATGAGATAAAAAAGCTGTTTTCAGTGGAGGCTTCCAGTTGTGCTCAATTGCTGGATAAGTTTTCATCTTTGTTTGAGCCAGGAATTGGATTCTTCATGGGGATGAAAATTAAGATTCATTTGGACTCGGAAGCAAAGCCCATCTACTGTAAAGCTAGGTCTGTTCCCGACTTGATGAGGGAAAATATCGAGTGTGAACTTGAGAGACTCCACAGTGAGGGTGTCATCTCTCCTGTTGAGTTCAATGAATGGGCTAGTCCAATTGTTCCTGTCCTGAAAGGTGATGGAGCAGTGAGGATCTGTGGGGACTACACGGTGACCATAAATCTCCACTCCATGCAGGATCAGTATCCACTGCCCAAAGCGGATGACCTGTTTTCGACATTAGCTTTTGGAAAGTCATTCACCAAGTTGGATCTGATGTCTGCATACATGACACAAGAGCTGGATGAGGAGTCAAGGAAACTCACGTGCATCAACACTCACAAGGGGCTGTTCATCTACAATCGTCCTTTTGGAATACGTTCAGCAGCTGCCATCTTTCAGAGAAACATGGAGAGTCTATTGAAATCTGTGCCAAAGACTGTCTTGTTCCAGGATGACATCTTGATCATGTGCTGTGGCACTGCAGAACACCTAAGTAACCTAAGTAACCTAGACCTGCATCATTTGGACAAAGTAGGACTCAGACTGAAACGTGAGAAATGTGTGTTTATGGCACCCGAAGTGGTATTCCTCAGCAGAAGAGTCACTGCCACTGGGATCATGCCTTGTGATTCCAAAGTCGAAGCAATCAAGAACGCACCCAAACCAGAAAATGTTTCACAATTGCGTTCTTTTTGGGGTTTGCTCAACCCTTCTGGCAGTTTCTTGCTGCGGGTGAGCACAGTGCAAGAACCCCTGCATCAGTTACTTTGGAAAGGAAAAACTTGGATTTGGGGCAAGGCCCAGGATGATGCCATCAAGGAAGCTAAAGGTCTATTGTGTTATAACAAGTTGCTTGTTCATTATGATCCATGTAAGCATGTTGTATTGTCGTGTGATGTCGTGTCGTGTTGTATTGTCGTACGATACAACAAGAAGCTTGTCGAAAGCTGAAAGAGCCTATGGTATGGTTGATAAAGAAGTATTAAGCTGTGTGTTTGGGGTAACCAAAATGCATCAGTATTTGTTTGGTCGTAAATTTGAGTTTGAAACTGATCACAAACCGCTCACCTTCTTGTTTTCAGAGAACAAGGGAGATCAACATCAATGCGTCATCACGTGTTCAGAGGTGGGCCTTGACGCTGTCTGGTTACAATTATACTATTAGTTAGTCGTTACAGGCCTGGCACTAGGAATTGTGCTGATGCATTGAGTCAACTGCCCGTACCGATCACCGATTGAAACAATACTCCTCAACCTGCTGACCTCGTATTAGCTATGAATGTGTTTGAGAGTAACAATTCTCCAGTCACTGCTGCTCAAGTGAGGTTGTGGTCTAACAGAGAATCTGTGTTGTCTGGAGTTAAGCGTTGTGTTATGAGTGGCGTTTGGTTCGGTATACCAGACTCAGAAGAGTACAAACCATATTTACGTCGTAGAGATGAGTTATCTGTCCATTTAGAATGCTTACTTTGGGGCCAACATGCCATCATGCCAAAGCAGGGAAGAAAGAAGTTGGTTTCTGAACTACATGGTCCCCACCCTGGTATTGTAACAATGAAAGCTATCGCAAGGTCTCATGTTTGGTGGCCTGGTATTGATCCTGAACTTGAATCTTGTGTTCATTGTTGTGATACATGTATGCAGCTTAGCAAGTCGCCAGTGGAATCGCCGTTGAGTGTTTGGTCGTGGTCTTCCAAACCTTGGTCCAGGATTCATGTTGACTTTGCAGGTCCATTCTTAGGGAAAATGTTTATTGTTGTCATTAATGCATTTTCCAAGTGGATTGAGTGCTCTATCATGTCGACCAGCACTTCTGCTGCCACCATTGAGAATTTATGCATCATGTTGACTACTCACGGTCTTCCTGATGTGTTGGTAAGTGATAATGGTTTGGGTTTTACATGTCAGGAATTCATGAGATTGAATGGTATCAAACATGTCTGTTCTGCTCCATTTAAACCCACTTCTAATGGTCAGGCAGAGTGTGCTGTACAGATTATCAAACAAGGGTTAAGGTGTGTTACTCAAGATTCGCTTCAAACGTGTTTGTTACGCATGTTGATCGGTTACAGATCCAGACCACATACCATAACTGGAGTGCCTCCAGCCGAATTGCTTATGAAGCAAGAACTCAAAACCACACTTTCTCTTGTTCATCCTGACATCGGTGAAACTGTTGATAACAAGCGTCAGAGTCAGAAATACCATCATGATCACACGGCTGCATTGCGTGACTTTGTGGTAAACTATCCAGTTTATGTACGGAACCATGGACTTGGAGCGAAATGGCTGCCAGGTGTTGTTATTCGCAAGGAAGGAACTCGTGTTTTTGGTGACGAGCTGAAAGATGGGAGTACAGTTAGGAAACAGATCAAGCTGTGTTATATTGATTTGGAGGATGATGGAAATCCTGCAATTCATCCAGTTATTGTTCTGTGGTCCGAGAATGTAACTGTTGTTTCCGAGCTTGCATCTGAAGCTGTCCGTAATGCGTCTCCACCTGGAGTTTCTTTACCTGTATCGCTGCTAGTTGCCCCCCAAAATAGGTATTTGCTTTCTTCTCAGAAACTACACACACAATTTTGATGAAACTTGACCACAACCTTCATCACCCATGATGTACCAAAGTTTGTTCATGCCATTAAAAAATTCCAGGTGTAAGGGTGTTGATGGGGGGGGGATTGCCCCCCCCCAAGAGCTCTTTGCTTTCTTCTCAGAAACTACACACACAATTCCAATGAAACTTGACCACCACCTTCATCATCCGTGATGTTCTAAAGTTTGTTCACAACATTAAAAAAAAATTGGGTCGAAGGGATTCTACCTTTGGGGTTGCCTCCAAAAATATATATTTGCTTTCTTCTCTGAAACCACATAGACGATGTTGATGAAACTTGACCACAAACTTTATCACCCATGATGTACAAAAGTTTGTTCATGCCATGAAAAAAAAAATCCATAGGTATTTACTTTTTTCTCCATTACATATTTTGTGGGTCATCCATGCCTACGAGTGTTTCCATGGTTATCTTATTCAGCCACCACCAGGTGAGCGCCCAGAATATTGCCACTATGTTTATTCAGCTTTGTGCTTGGTAACATTGTCCTGCTGAAATGTGAATCTCCTATCCAGTTTCGGATTCATTGCTGACTCAAGCAGGTTTTCATGAAGGATTCTCCAATACTTTGCACTGTCCATTGTCACTCAATCACTTCTCAAACTGAAGAGTGAGGCGGTGGAGGGGAAAAGCGAGAGGAGGGAGGTGTAGTAAGGAGGGTGGGGGAGCGAAGAGTGAGGGAGAAGGGAAGGCAGACGTGCAGTGGAGCGTTAATTACAATTTATACTGTCTCATCAAAATGATTCTGCATAGAATAACAGTGAAGATGGAAACAAAGTAATGTCTGAAATCCATTGTCAACCGGTCATACGATTAACACCACCTGGACATGTCCGAAGATAAACACAGTCCGGAAGCAAACACCGCTAAGACACATCCGAAAATAAAAACCGTCCGGAAACAAACACCGCCAGGATACATCTGGAGATAAACACCATCCAGAGACAAACTCCCGTCCAGACATAAACACTACCCAGACATGTCCAGAGACAAACTCCTGTCCAGACATAAACACCACCCAGACAAACTCCTATAACCACTGTCTGGATCCATCCAGAGACAGGGACAGGGACAGGGACAGGGACAGAGAGAGAGATGGAAGGAGGGTGCTGCACTGCTCAACGCCCCCACCAATGGGGGTAGAGCGAGGATGGGGCAAAGAGAGAGAGAGGGAGAGAGGGGTGTGGGTAAGGGAGTTAGCAGAGAGAATATGTTATACTTTATGAACAACTTGCACACACCCACAATATATATATATATATATATATATATATATATATATATATATATATATATATATATATATATATATATATATATATATATATATATATATTGTTGTGGTTGAGGAAATTCGCAAACCACCATTCAGGTCCTGTAGGTGAGATATCTCTGTAAGTACATGTGTAGTTAGCCCCAAACCCGTTGTTTAGAGGGAATAAATGTGATTCATTCGGGCTGCGACCCTTTAAGATAGCCGTTTTTCTGTTCTATCTTTATTTTGAACCAACCACGTCTCAACCGCCATCACACAACAACCACCAACCGCAACGCCGCTTCACAACACCAACGCCAACAGCCACGACCTTTACCTTCACAGCACCATCCCGCAAACCTCGCTCACCGCCATTCCAAGCGTCACCGTGGCCAGGGACCGCCACTTTAGACCCTCCACCACCTTCGCCTCTCCTTCTGCGGCCATTCCCGCACCACTTGTGGGCGCCGAGCATCGGGCTGTCCTGGCCTCGTGCGGGACGCGCGCTGAGCCACGGGTGCAAAAAGCGGCCTTTCCGAGGAAAAGTCGGATCAGGAATGATACACGCCCACTTCTGATACGTCCAATCATTAAGCACGGGGCGATTTGGCCCCGCCTCCAGGCGCGTCGGAGTAGAATTGATATATGCAAATTCAAGGATCAGGGGAGGTTCACGCCCACTTTTCCTCTGTCCAATGGGCGAGCGTGGCTCTCAGAGATGCCAACTTTTGGAAATCAGAATTCGGGAGGATTTGCAACCGACACCAAATAATGTGCGCGAAGCCCACATCTCGAGCGCGGAGCGCTCGACCCTTGTGGCGGGGTCCAGGGCCCGCCTTAGGGCCCTGGAAGCTCTGGGGTTCTAGACGCTCTCTAGTGCCCTCTGAGCCCTATTTTGGAGCATTTAACATGTTAAGAATTCCCAATTTTTGAACAAAAAAAGGGGAAAATTGTGCACTTTTTAATGTTACATGTATGTTAATATTAGTAAGTTAGGGGACAATCAAAGATTAACAAAAAGCCCAAAAGAAGCAATATTTTTCTTACCTTACTGGCTGGTACTACTGCTGCTTGCTTTTTCCATGGCAGCTTTGCTGAGTGACAGCTGTGTGGCTCTTTTAGCCCTTCTGATTATGTCTTTGCTGTATTCTCTCTGGTAGCAAGGGGTGCTATGAGCTAGTTTTTCAATTAAGAGAGCTTCCAGGGTTTTGACACTCAAATTGGGACGAAATTCAGTATGATTCTTCCGTACAAGACTGAGTGCCCGCTCACATGATGCGTTCGAATGAGGAATGACCAAGATTCCCTTCATCACTTTGCTCAAATTAGGATACTTCTTGGCACCAGTGCAGGGATCTGTGAGCTGTGAAATCCGATGCCACTGCTCATCCAATCTCACTGTCTCAGTAGCAATTGTAGCTATGGAGGCGTCTGCCTGGTAGTGAGCGAATTCACTCTCAAGACTGTCTATGTCACTATCACCGCCACTGAACAGACAGGGGAATTTCTTGATGAAAAACTCCACACAGTCAAACCCCACTTCTTGGTGTAGCTTAACATCCAGCACCTGAGCATGCTTGGCTAATTCATCACCTAGCGGCCAGGTTTTGAAGATGTAATTGCAGGCTTTCACATAATATGAGCGAACTGCACTGAAGAAACCTTGGATGTCTGACTCACTCAGAATGAAGGTGGATTTCTTGAGACTCCTTTGTTCCCTTATATACAGTTTGGCATCGTTCCCAATCATGAGGTCCTCATCATTCTTCTGATGATTTCTGTCAGAGAAGGGTACATTTACCAGAGCAACCGATGACACCGATGGTTTCAAAAACCGTACGAAGATATCTTTCAGAAGACCATTCAATTCTCCGTGCAGGAGATGAATGCAGGGTTCGTCTCTTTGGAGCAGAAGATTCCCCTTCTCAAAAAGCTTGTTAGCATATCGAAGGAAGAAACAATAGAGTTTTGTTTGTGGAGACAAGAACATCCTGTTGACACGTTTTTCTCTAGATTCCTGCACAGTGTTTGAGGAAGATGCGCTTTTAGTTGTAGAACTCGTAGTACACTTAGCCGCAGGGCGATCACACTTGCGTTTACTGCCAGCAGAAGAGGTCAGACTCGTAGTACCAGATCCAATTTTACGTTTGAGGAGAGAGCTTGAGGTAGGTGCAGCCAAGGAAGAAGACCTCTGATTCGAAGGTTTTGCTGAGCTTCTATCAAGTGATTTGGCAAAAGCAGAACTTAACTTGGGTCCTTCTTTGCCTGTAGATGGGACTATCACAGTCTTTCTCGACTCTGAAGGGATCTGCTTTGTAGATGAACGTGATGAAGGGCCGGTGATGCTACCTGCTCTCAGCATTGGTTTTGGTGCTGTCCCTGCTGTCTTCTTCGCAGCAGATACTGCAGTGGTAGTGGTGAATGCTGCTCCACTAGTGCTTGATCCTGCAGTGCCAGTACTGGCAGTAGATACAGTGCCGTCCTTCTTGCTCGTTGTTAGAGTCTTGGCTACAGTTGGTTGCATTTTTCTTCGTACTTCTTCTTTGAAGAAGAGGCGAAGTGGCTCCCACTGTTCAATCAGCCTGTCTAGGCACTGACCAAGGGACAGCCACCTTGTTGCGACATGCTTCAGAATCTTGTGTGTCGGGGCATCACAGAGTTCTTGCAGTGCTTTCACTCCTTTGACGCGTTTACTACTTTTGTCCAAGTAGTAGTAAATATCGATGAGAAAGTCATCTAATTCAATGGGTAAGGCCTGAGCCGCCTTCTTGGCCGTATTGTGCATCATATGGCAAGGGCATCCCATGATGTAGCACTCTGGATTTTGTTTGTGGATATAAGCAGCGACTCCTTTGTGCTTGCCCACCATGACAGAGGCATTATCAGCACAAAAGGAAACACAATTTCCCCACGGAATTTTCCTGTCACTGAACTCATGATCAAGCAGTTTGAAAATGTTTTCTCCAGTGGAATCTTGTTTGCACGCAGGCAAACTTAGCAAACCTTGCTTCACAATCCCAGCACTGTTGTCATAGTACGAAATCAGGACAGGATATAGCTGGGCCTCACCACTGTCATTGCTACCGTCTGTAGCTAGGCTAAATGGAGCTAGTCTAGCAATATCGGCAATAGATGAAGCAGTAACATTTGACAACTCACCAATTATTGCTGAAGTTTTTGTTCTTGCACATCCATACTTTGAAGCAACTTTTGAATCTGGAAACATCTTTTGAAATAGAGGTCCAGCATGATCTGAGACTGATATGGGCAAGTTATGTTCCACAATAAATCCACTAAAGAGAAGTTCCGCTCGGGTAACATCCTCTTCCTCGCTTGTCCCTTGTTTGGTGAAATAATTCAGAAGTGTACCGGTACTCGTGCTCGAAGATCTCTCCTTTGCAATGTCTGTGTGCCGTTTGCTTCCAACGTGCTTCCGAATATCATCGCGACCTCCGTGCTCAACTGAAATATCAACGCTGCATACTGTACAATACGCATGATGAATTCCTCTTTCAGACTTTTGAATACACGGGTATTGGAGACTGTATTCGGTCTTGTACTTCTGAGACCATTTCTTGGTCTTCGTAAGCTTCTTTTCTGCCATTTCGTAATCAACATCGAGGGCTTGAAGCATCGGTAACTTCGAAGTCGATGTTCCACAGCTGCAGCGCGACTCGTAGAACTCTAGCGGCTGTTAAACACCGCACGGTGGTCGCGACCGCCGGGCTGGTACGGGGCCCAGCTGCATGCAGTGAGCGTATCGCATGCATATACACTATGCATACATACCGCATGCACTGTATTGCACACATACCGCATGCACTGTATTGCACACATACCGCATGCACTAAATCTCAGTGCATGATCGCATAAGCGAGATCCAGACCCAATGTTTCGCTGCTCCTCATTTGAATTTGCAATTTTTTACGTACAATTTGGTAGCAGCGAACGTTATGGAGTTACCACATGCTATACGTAGCAGACGATGCTTTTCATTCAATTCTCATACTAGTACATTCTGATTAGTGAACAGTGCAAAAATATCAAAATTTCGGGAGGATAAGGATAGTGATCGTAAGGGCGGGAGTTTGGGTGAATTTTCGGAAGCCTCCCGATGAAATCGGGAGGGTTGGCATCTGTGGCGCTCTGCCCCCGAGCTCATCCTGATCCGGAAATTTGCATATGGGTTCTCCTGCCGCACTATAAAGCGCCGAGCGCGGGGCGAATTCAGTCAGTTTTGTTTTGGGTCGGAAGCAGTTGGAGGCAGTTTCTGTTTCGGGCTCGGGCGAGTTGGAGAGGTGTGGCAGCAGCGAGGTGTGGCGGCGGCGAAGTGTGGCAGCAGCAGAGTGTGGCAGCAGCAGTCAAGACGGGTCTGGAGGAGAGTCGGTCTGTCGGGGTTCGGAGTCTGTCGGGGAGCTGCAGAGAGGGGAAGCCGGGAACGCGGTCGAGGTCGCTCGTCGCGGGACCCAAGCAAGCCAGCTATCCTCTTTCCCAAGAGCATCAACAACCCCCCCTGTTTCCCCCCGCGCTGAGATAGTGCGAAAAGGGGGCCCCGTTCCCACCCCATTCCAAGAAGTGCCAACGAAACCCGCGGAGGAGCGCAGAGTCAGGGCACCGCCGCCTTTTTGCGGCTCATCACAAGACGGGTAGGCTCCACGCGGTCTCGCGCCCCAGGCCCCGTCTGCCCCCTTGTAGTTGAGGGTGGCCCTTTTCTTTTGCTTTTGAATATATGTGTTGTCGGCGCCGTCTGTAAAGTAAAACTGTGTAAGTGTTGCCGTGTGCTCGCGTAGTCGGTAGTAGATCTGCATTGTGTTTCTTTTGTTGCAATTGCTTTTGGTGCATAATTGTTGTAATTGTATATGTGTGCTTTTCCGTTTGCCGCGGAATAAATGTGCCTTATGTTGAACTGTTTTTCCCGTTTCGCTTCGTCTTTTCTTTAATTGAATCTCCATCTTACTTCACGTAAAGGGTTGGTAGTGGGCTGAATACGCCCGATAATTAATCGGAACCGTCGAGGTCGACGATATAACACCGCTCGGTTATCCCGATAGTACGGAACGGGTCGCTTAAGTGGCCCGTGTCCGGAGTCGACCTGTGGCGAGGTACGATCGCCCGGTTTACCATCCGCGTGGGTACCTAGGTAGGTCGAGTTTGGCGAACAACCCTATCTTACGTGGGTGGCCGATTGGCACGATTGTGGTGGGGTCGAAAGGCCCACCCATGACTGGCTCCGGGCGATAGTTCCCGGAGGGTCACGACTGAATCGTCCGTCTGGTGGGCGACGTGCCGCGATCCGAGTTACGTGGCCGTCCGTACGCCGGCGGGCGCGAATTCGCAACAATATATACATATATATGGATTAGTGCTTGGCCAATATCGACAATTTTTCAGTAATCGGCTGATTGGAATTGGTGTAATTACTGACTACAGTACGTACTGTATACAATCCAAAAACCTTGAGTAGCTTTCACCCTTGTTTTAGGGAAATTTTCATGAACAAATTAAAAAAACAACGTTGCATTATCGACATTCCAAAGAGATATCCTGCGTTGTGTCACACCGTTGTGATAGATACAAGACACACCGTTGTGTCACGAGATATCCGTTGTGTGACAGGTGGAAAAAATTTGGCTCTGTAATTTGGAAAACACGGTAATATGGCGAACGGCTCGGAAATCGGGTGTTATCAAATATATTTTGCTTTGAAACTCACAAAGAGAAACCATAAAACTTTTGTAAAGCACACCCAGTTCATATTTCTATTATATACTTGAATTAATCCGTGAGAGTAGATCTTGGAAAATCACACCATATAATGCATTAAATTGCTCCAAGCATCTAATATGAAAACTATAGCGCTTACAAAAGTGATGTATGCAGCAATTCGTAGGTATGTCGATGAGGTATTCAATAATATGAGTGAGGAAAGTGAGAAAAAAAAATCATTTTGAGCGCTTTATCCTTCATAAAGCGCTTTATCCAATTGACTTGAAATTTGAAGAGGATTTATATTTCAGGTCACTAGAGTCAACCAGCCAATTATTTTTGAGGTCAACATTGACCAGAAAGTCAACATAGGCTCAAGGTCAACAACTGAGTTGGAATTTCTAAAATCCTGAATTTTCATCCGATTGACTTGAAATTTGAAGAGGATTTTCATGTAGGGTCACTGAATTCATTCATCAATTATTTTTCAGGCCAACATTGGCCAAAAGGACAACATAGGCCGAATTTCTAAAATTGTCAATTTTCATCCAATTGACTGAAAATTTGAAGAAGAGTTGCATATTTGGTCATTTAATTCAACTACCAATTATTTTTTTTAGGTCAAATTTGTTTTATAGAGTTTGCAAGTGTTGTGCTCTGAATGACATAGTCTTCTTGTTAATTTCCGGAATCCTTCGGATTTCGGCAATTATGTTGGTCGGTTGTGTGTGTTATTCTATGTGTCTATCTGTTTGTTAATTGCTGGAATCCTTCAGATTTCGGCAATTATGTTGGTCGGTTGTGTGTGTCATTTTGTGTGTGTGTCTGTCTGTTTGTGTGTTTGTTTACCCTGTAGCAGCCACACCATTTCAGTGATCATGACCAAACTTGGTACAGACGTCGGCGATGGTCCAACTTTGACACTTGTCGTTTTTGGTGAATCTAGGTCAAAGGTCAAGGTCACCGAAAAACCGAAATTCTTATTTTCGCAATAACGTCCGCTAAAATGGTCGTATCGACTTCGAACCAAATCCAAAATGTGCATTTTCCAATTCTGCATCCAACCATATGTCTCATTGGGGTGTCACACCAACACCCTTCTTAACGGTCGGGGGTCGAATGTCAGGGGGGAGGGGTCGGGGCAAAAAATTCAAATTGCGATAAAACGCCATTTCAAGTCCGATTGACTTCCTAGTTATGATCATGACCAAACTAAGTGCTATAACTCATTAAACAGTAGCACTATCGACTTATAAGAACCAAATTGATTTCCACGTTTTTGTTTTTTCAGAGATCATGGAGATATGACAAAGTTATTCCGGCAATTCCTTGCTCAACGAGCAATTTCATTTGTTTGTTTGTGTACAGAATATCTCAAAACGTTGTGGACTGATTTTGTTGAAACTTGGTGGACAGGTTGGGTGTGTGCCAAGAACAAATTGATTCGATTTCGGTGAAGATCCGAATCAAGATTTGAATACGACAATTATTAAATTTTTTAAGTGATTCTTCATCATGGAGAGATCGGGCCAAAATCGATATATAGCATGACATTTCAAAAATGTATTGTGCCTGATATGTTCTCGTGGATCAGGCACTGCGGTGTTGCCCTTCTAGTTATTATAGGCACTCTACCAACTGCCCTTCTAGTTATTATAGATTTGATTTGAAAGCATCATTAAATAAGCTCAGGTGGCATCAAAATGTGAAAATTTAGCAGGGGGATGAATACTTTTGCAGGCCACTGTGTTACGGGATGAAACTGGTAACTTTGTTATCGATAAATGTTGTTACTTGTGAGAGAGTGCTGAAATTGTTTTTCTATTGGGTTTAGGTTGATTTCAAGATAATGAGAACTCCAGATAGTTAAATGAATCAAGAACATGTGTGCTTATGTCAGCATCAGTTTTGTTCAAATAGAGCATTTCTCAGTGTTGAACAAATGTTTTTATTCTGCAAACAAAGATAGATCAATAAACTTCACGTAAGCACATCTTTGATCATCAAACCACATTCTTTTTGAAGGTAGTTTACAATTTTATGTTTATTCAGAGGTCCACCCAAAATAAAAATGGGTTACATATAATCTAAAACGAATGAGAATTAGCTTCCTACTTTATTGCATTTTCCACAGACATGGAGAAAGCAATGTGAAAAAACAGCAAAACCTTTAAAAAAAAAAGGCTTAAAATTTTTATATAATGTAGTTCTTGAAATTTTAACATTTTACTGATTCTTTTACAAATCCGGATGAATAATACTCACAGCGAGAACACGCTTTTAAAATCAACACACCAACTTAGTGGTCATGTCCCTTACTCTTGACAAAACTTTGGAATGTTTACACTTCTTAAACCTGTCCGTGGCCAAAGAAGCGACGTTGGACAAGTTTCCACTGTCTCAGCGTGCAAGAATATCTGAACTGTTTAGACTCATGAATAATTTGTGCAGGCTACTTCAGTTTGTCACGAGCCTCTAATTTGATTGTCGAGTTTGGGGTCGACCCCCACCGGAGAAAAACAATGAAAACTGCCGTTCTGCAGAGAAGATACCATCAGGCGGTGCAGCAATCAAGGAGCACACTGCCCTTTGGATTTGGACGGCTATGCCGTTTGAATTTAGCTTTTGAATATTAAGAATCACATGGCATCTTCACGAAATATTAGGATATTGTGAGCCAGTACCTTGGATAAAATTCGTGCTTTGTGTGAGCTGTATAATTAGCACAACTGCCCGTATTATTTATGAGTACTGATGAGTAAATTGTACTTGCCTCCAGTGCAATACAAGAATGCAACTAAATTATCTTTTTCAGTGTCTGAGATTCCTTGTATTTGCAAACAAAGATTGAAAAAAAAGGACTGTACTGCAAAAAGTTTGTTTGTTTTACTCATGTGACCTTCGTAAATAATATAGCCCTCCTCTCACAATTGAAGACACGAGGATGGAGAGACATAATTGGACCTCTTTGCAGTGATGTCATTGCCTTGTCCACAAGGTATATCACCCCTTCATCCAGGGCTTTTCTGTTATACTTACATAAGTGAACACATACAATATGAAACAACTCGTGAGTTCTCAAAACAATACGGATTTGAAAACTGGCCGGTGTACTCATCATTTGAATGAGTTTTTTTGTAATGTAGAAATACAAACTTTACATAAGCCCTATTATTATTAAAACGACTTTACATGACAACTGCCTGAGTAATAATTCAATTTATGTAAAATTTACCCGACTCAGAGAATGTTTTATGAGAGTTTGAATGCTAGCTTCGTTTTGATGGGGATTATGTTCTGATTTCAACTTCAAATCCCATATTGGCCAAATGTGTTGATTGTATGACCACTGTATAAACTCTAATGCGTTGATTATTATCCATATCTATTTTCCTCTAAAATTTGGAGGGGGTGGCGCTAACAAAAAGACAGGAAGCGGAGCTGGAGGTGGCAGAGTTAAAGATGCTGCGATTCTCGTTGGGAGTGACGAGGATGGAGAAGATAAGGAATGAACATATTAGAGGGACTGCGCAGGTAGGACAGTTTGGAGACAAAGTGAGAGAGTCGAGATTGAGTTGGTTTGGACATGTGCACAGGAGGGAAGCGGAGTATATCGGGAGAAGGATGCTGAAGATGGAGCCGCCAGGCAGGAGAAGAGTAAGGTTCATGGATGCAGTGAAGGCGGACATGCGGGTGGTTGGAGTGTCAATGGAAGATGTGGAGGATAGAGCGAAATGGAGACGGTTGATCCGCTGTGGCGACCCCTAACGGGAGCAGCCGAAAGAAGAAGAAGAAGAAGAAGAAGATTTTTCTTCTAAAACCAAACTGAAAACTCCTGATATAATTGCAATACCAAGGTCCTCCTCATTGAACTTGTAGATGAGAGAGAGAGGCAGAGAGAGAGAGGCAGAGAGAGAGAGAGAGGCAGAGAGAGAGAGAGGCAGAGAGAGAGAGAGAGGCAGAGAGAGAGAGAGAGAGGCAGAGAGAGGGAGGGGCAGAGAGAGAGAGAGGGAGAGAGGGAGAGAGAGAGAGAGAGGCAGAGAGAGAGAGAGGGGGAGAG